>NC_060212.1:163016666-163370833 GCF_021130785.1 Homalodisca vitripennis | reverse complement strand
TTTAAGAAGATGAGACATCTCATCCGTACCATTGTGTACGCGTGGCAGGTGAAGACAACTTTTAGGGGACTGGTATCATTCCTTTTTTCAATCTTTTTCTTTCAATGTACACTTTTCACCTTACCATCCATATTTGTTTTTAAATTTCTGACACTTTCTACAGTTTTAAAATAGTTAATGTTATTATTCATCAGATATGCGTTGGCCATCCATTCCACCTTATGGACAGTCAGAGTATACAGTTTTAGTGATAGTGAGCGTTCTTATTCACCAGATAGACAGTTAAAGTACATAGTTACAATGTTTTTGGCCATCTATTTCACCAGGTAGACGATGAGAGTATATAGTTACACTCTAGTGTTTATTTATTCCACCTGATAGCTAGATAGAGTACATATTGTGGTGGCGTTCTTATTCATCAGATATACGGTGATAGTACTTAGTTACACTACGTTCGGACATCTATTCCACCTCATGTAGGGATAGAGTACCCAGTTGTACTGGTAGTGGGCGTTCTTATTCACCAGATAGACGGTGAGAGTTCATAGTTACACTGTGGTTGGCCATATATTCCACCTGATAAGAGTACACGGCTAGAGTACGCAGTTTTACTGGTAGTGGGCGTTCTTATTCACCAGATAGACGGTGAGAGTTCATAGTTACACAGTGGTTGGTCATCTATTCCACCTGATATACGGCTAGAGTACGCAGTTGTACTGGTAGTGGGCGTTCTTATTCACCAGATAGACAGTTAAAGTACATAGTTACAATGTTTTTGGCCATCTATTTCACCAGGTAGACGATGAGAGTATATAGTTACACTCTAGTGTTTATTTATTCCACCTGATAGCTAGATAGAGTACATATTGTGGTGGCGTTCTTATTCATCAGATATACGGTGATAGTACTTAGTTACACTACGTTCGGACATCTATTCCACCTCATGTAGGGATAGAGTACCCAGTTGTACTGGTAGTGGGCGTTCTTATTCACCAGATAGACGGTGAGAGTTCATAGTTACACTGTGGTTGGCCATCTATTCCACCTGATAAGAGTACACGGCTAGAGTACGCAGTTTTACTGGTAGTGGGCGTTCTTATTCACCAGATAGACGGTGAGAGTTCATAGTTACACTGTGGT
Organism: Homalodisca vitripennis; assembly: GCF_021130785.1. NCBI lineage: Eukaryota > Metazoa > Arthropoda > Insecta > Hemiptera > Cicadellidae > Homalodisca > Homalodisca vitripennis. The sequence goes on along the minus strand of NC_060212.1, from coordinate 163,369,693 downwards.
TGGTCATCTATTCCACCTGATATACGGCTAGAGTACGCAGTTGTACTGGTAGTGGGCGTTCTTATTCACCAGATAGACAGTTAAAGTACATAGTTACACTGTGGTTGGTCATCTATTCCACCTGATATACGGCTAGAGTACGCAGTTGTACTGGTAGTGGGCGTTCTTATTCACCAGATAGACGGTTAAAGTACATAGTTACACTGTGGTTGGTCATCTATTCCACCTGATATACGGCTAGAGTACGTAGTTGTACTGGTAGTGGGCGTTCTTATTCACCAGATAGACGGTGAGAGTTCATAGTTACACTGTGGTTGGTCATCTATTCCACCTGATATACGGCTAGAGTACGCAGTTGTACTGGTAGTGGGCGTTCTTATTCACCAGATAGACGGTGAGAGTTCATAGTTACACTGTGGTTGGTCATCTATTCCACCTGATATACGGCTAGAGTACGCAGTTGTACTGGTAGTAGGCGTTCTTATTCACCAGATAGACAGTTAAAGTACATAGTTACACTGTGGTTGGTCATCTATTCCACCTGATATACGGCTAGAGTACGCAGTTGTACTGGTAGTGGGCGTTCTTATTCACCAGATAGACAGTTAAAGTACATAGTTACACTGTGGTTGGTCATCTATTCCACCTGATATACGGCTAGAGTACGCAGTTGTACTGGTAGTGGGCGTTCTTATTCACCAGATAGACAGTTAAAGTACATAGTTACACTGTGGTTGGTCATCTATTCCACGTGATATACGGCTAGAGTACGCAGTTGTACTGGTAGTGGGCGTTCTTATTCACCAGATAGACAGTTAAAGTACATAGTTACACTGTGGTTGGTCATCTATTCCACGTGATATACAGCTAGCGTACGCAGTTGTAATGGTAGTGGGCATTCTTATTCACCAGATAGACAGTTAAAGTACATAGTTACAGTGTGGTTGGTCATCTATTCCACGTGATATACAGCTAGCGTACGCAGTTGTAATGGTAGTGGGCATTCTTATTCACCAGATAGACAGTTAAAGTACATAGTTACACTGTGGTTGGTCATCTATTCCACGTGATATACGGCCAGAGTACGCAGTTGTACTGGTAGTGGGCGTTCTTATTCACCAGATAGACAGTTAAAGTACATAGTTACACTGTGGTTGGTCATCTATTCCACCTGATATACGGCTAGAGTACGCAGTTGTACTGGTAGTGGGCGTTCTTATTCACCAGATAGACAGTTAAAGTACATAGTTACACTGTGGTTGGTCATCTATTCCACGTGATATACAGCTAGCGTACGCAGTTGTAATGGTAGTGGGCATTCTTATTCACCAGATAGACAGTTAAAGTACATAGTAACACTGTGGTTGGCCATCTGTTCCACGTGATATACAGCTAGCGTACGCAGTTGTAATGGTAGTGGGCATTCTTATTCACCAGATAGACAGTTAAAGTACATAGTTACACTGTGGTTGGTCATCTATTCCACCTGATATACGGCTAGAGTACGCAGTTGTACTGGTAGTGGGCATTCTTATTCACCAGATAGACAGTTAAAGTACATAGTTACACTGTGGTTGGTCATCTATTCCACGTGATATACAGCTAGCGTACGCAGTTGTAATGGTAGTGGGCATTCTTATTCACCAGATAGACAGTTAAAGTACATAGTTACAGTGTGGTTGGTCATCTATTCCACGTGATATACAGCTAGCGTACGCAGTTGTAATGGTAGTGGGCATTCTTATTCACCAGATAGACAGTTAAAGTACATAGTTACACTGTGGTTGGTCATCTATTCCACGTGATATACGGCCAGAGTACGCAGTTGTACTGGTAGTGGGCGTTCTTATTCACCAGATAGACAGTTAAAGTACATAGTTACACTGTGGTTGGTCATCTATTCCACCTGATATACGGCTAGAGTACGCAGTTGTACTGGTAGTGGGCGTTCTTATTCACCAGATAGACAGTTAAAGTACATAGTTACACTGTGGTTGGTCATCTATTCCACGTGATATACAGCTAGCGTACGCAGTTGTAATGGTAGTGGGCATTCTTATTCACCAGATAGACAGTTAAAGTACATAGTAACACTGTGGTTGGCCATCTGTTCCACCTGATAGAGTATACGGTTATCGTACGCAATTTTGCCCTCTTAAATAGATTCTACCATGCTTAAAATATTTTCTATCATATGCTCAAAATTTTTTTATTAAATATATTAAATTATTTGAGTATTTTACCTAAATTAATAATAATCCTATTGCAGTTCTGAATTGCCTATAATATGATGTAAATATAGTTACCTATTAAAAATGTTCTTTTTTAAACACTTAAAATTAACTACCAAATGAAGGTATTGAGTATCATTATATAATTGTCAGTCAGTGACTATTATTTAAGTGTCACACCGGCGGTTTAATGTGTATTAAGCAAGAAAAGGAAGTATGAGAACAAATTTTCGTTTCATATTTATAATCCTTTCGATAGGTTACATCATATTTAACCTTTACTAAAACTAGCGTATTCAGTAGCTTTATTAAGAAAATATTTTTATTCTTCTTAAGAAGACCATAGATTGTGTTATTATAAAGTAAAATATTTGCTCTAGGCTCTAAAGCTATTAAAATTTATTACAGATACTGACAAAGTATAAGTTATTAAAATATATATTATTATTGTCAGCCTATAAAACTATTTCAAGCGTTGTTACTGTTTATGCATATAAAATGTAATCATACTGAGATCTATATCCAGGAATACATTAAAACTTCAAACATAGGTAGTTAAAATTAAATTTAATTAGACAATTTCCTTAAGCGATATGAAATGTTTACTATACAATTCAACGAAAACTATATTCACAGTACATCTCCCATAAGTCTCAATTCAATTAAGTCTTCTTGATGCTTGTTTTTATAGCACAAACTTGGCATTGTTCTTAGTAGTAGTGTACAATCTTCAGACTGTGGCTCTCTTATTTTCTATGTAGCAAGTAATATGTACCTTTTAAATTCAAAAATGTTCACTAAAGGTTTACCATAACATGTATTTAGAATTTAAAGAGTAAATTTTCCACCTTGTATAGTGATTAGAATAATATTTATACAGATTACATAAGTAAACAAAATAATTCCCTCCATCTTAAAATTTGCATAAATTCATAATGTTTTATAAGGTAGTCTATAGTTCAAAAATATAATAATCTCCAGCCACAATATTTAAGTAGATTCCATTGATTTGTAATTTTGAAATAACGTGCTCAAAATGAAAAGAATCTAAAATATTTTGGTAACAAAATGAACCTTAAATAAACTCTTATTTTATTTCATTAAAGGCATTTTATTTATAATAATCTTTAATACGTATTCATCAGAATATAAATGTATATGAGACTAATATTGCATCACTAAAAATAATTTGGCTAAACATGAAGGACGAAACCTCAAGTTTAAAATATGTTTTTAATTTATATGCCATATGTACCTACCTCTATAGAGTCTCAAATACCCGAGGATAAGTAAGTCTTCATATAGGAACTCTGAGTATATGATAGAACCTGACTACTGCAGTTGTCAACTCAAACAGAATAACAGTCATATATTTGATTGGTTTGGTTCTGAGTGACTGGTGTGAATCGACTGCTTCTATGTGCTGAAATACTGCAGGCGAAATACAGTCTCTTCCATAGAAATTGAACTCGATTTGTTTATTTGCAGCTACAGCATACTTGTTTGTTTGCATTTGAAATGTGATTGATATTTAAACGTCTAACTTTGGCGAAACATTTATACAATAAATATGCCAAAACTAATACAAATAAAAGTGAATTTCAGAGACATAACGAATTTCAAATGACGAAGATCTTATTCACAAATCTGAAAATAGGCTAGAATAAAAAGGCTAGAAGTTCTCATACGTCAAAGGCTCTAGTGGATTAAATCCTCCCTGAACCTGAAACTTTCGGAACTAAAATAATATTATAATAGTTGCACAATAGATAAGTAAGAATGTCTAATGCTTGTAATGTAAAATTTAATATTTGAAATTAAGAGATTTTACATTTTATAATCCCATCATTATAATAACAACAAATAGGGAGAAATTACCAATAAAAAATACCTTATTTTCCAGCTACAAAATTGATGTACATTAACGACCTTATACATTTTCCTTTTGGAACTTTCAAGCTTTGAATCACTTGGTGTCTGTGAATATATATTGTCCGAGTGTCCATTCCACCGAACAATACAATGTAAACATTATAAACTATAACAACTTATGACTTACAAAGATCATTTCACTACTGCTCTATTAGAAGTTACGGCGCTTACCACCACACTCTTCATTGACTCATTCAGCAGCCTCTGAGATCTATCGATCTGTATTCTTGGGGGAAAAGATTAGATATATTTGTATCCGGTTCCACAAGAGCTTTATAACCCTTGGAATCTATGATAAGTTTCGGCCTATAAAAGATCTTTGTCTCGTTCTCAAACCATTTGAAAAATTTGATACTAACAAGAAGATAAAGAAGTCTCCAACTCTTGGAAAATGGTAGCTCCTCGTGTTAAGCAGTCGTATAAATGTTAAGCTCAGGAAATACCCAGCATATAGGACCTCCTGGCTACGTCAGCCTCAGGGAGTTCTAGCTTCGAAGCGCTCCCTGATTTATTTTACTAGGCTTGGAAACTGGGGCTAGGGGTAGCTATAGGCCTCTGGAACACTTCTAGAAATTTCCGAACTTTGAGAGCTCCTATTTTCAAGGACATTAGGCCAATGGAAGATGTTTGTCCCCAAACAATTTTACTCTCATAAAGGATTTGATCTCTACGTTCTTAACAATTAAAATTTGATGCCTTTTTAAATTTGCCACTTTTTGAAGCGCCTAACTTCTTTAATTTTTGAGTTTCTGCAAAATGTTAGTCTTAAATGTTTCAATAAATTATCGGTTCCAAAAAGAGCATTTATAGGGATTTAGGGTAGGCATATAGGTACAGTTTTGACCGTAGGAGAGTTCTGCTGTTTTTCAGTAAAACATCATCCCTTAGAATGTCATTAAAAATTCGTTATGAAATCCATTAACCTGTAGTTTAAGAAAATAGGTAATTCTATAGGGCATTCAAAAAAATTATTGTTTACTCAAAAGCGACAGAACTCTACTACGATCAAATGTGTTATCCTATGTACGTAACTGCTGTAAGTAAATTAAATCTTAACAGAAGCAGGTCACCAGAAGAACAATGAGTTTCCCAAGAAAAACAAAGAGGTAACGGTATTATTAATTAAGTACACGAAGAAATAAAAAAGGAAAAGAACAACAACAAAAACAATAAACCTACCAGTTTAAATTATATTAAACCGTGGATAATTATTATTATTATTTTTTTAATTTATTATTTTATTACTGATTTTATCTTTAATATTTCAATACAATAGTTTATATTTATTTGATATTTAAAAGTTTAGGAACACTAAACATGTTTTGCCTTTTATATTATTTACTAATTCAAATTTTTTCATTACTATTTAAACATTCCTACGTCATATTTATATTTATAGTCACAATCACAAGGTCATAATAACTAGTATATTAGAAACTTTAAATGTTATTCATATATTTTAATTTAATAGTAAATTGTTATAACCTATGCTTTTTATTTTGTTAATGTTTGGTTGTAAAATCACTAATAACTGTGGGTGGTGTTGTAAAGCTAAATCATAACATAACCAGACATGATGGAACATGAGAGTGACATGAGGTCGTGTAGGCAAATGGATGTTGGACGACACGGCACTCTTCCCTGTCACAGTTATTTGTGAGTGAGGTGGAGGCTAATTGGGTACGAAATACTCTTTTTCTATCGCGCGCTTTGAAATCACATGAAGCGTTACTTGACACCTGACACTGAACGTATGTTGCACATGCATCGCCATTATTAGAATATGATGCGTGTTGAATAGCTACTGTCGATATAACTGGATTACAATCAAATACAAGTTTTTTTCTCCTTAAGCTTTAGAATATATTCAATTGCTTGTATATATACAATTTTTATCGCTATAATGTAATTAACAAAAGTCTTACTAAATCCAAAAAACGACTTCTTCCATAATTTCAGCACTATTTCGTTTACGACTGTTTACTACTACAGAATATAATATTTAAAATTTTTTAAACTAGGCTTTGATAATGTTGTAGATTTGGGTTACTAAAGTAATTTGTACTGACTTATTGATGAAAATTCAAGGCATAATAAAGTACCCGACGGAACTTGCAAAAACAATAATAATCGCACGGACGGACGGATTTCTTTTATATACCTTTTCCACCCAAAATCAATATAATTCTTTATTTTTCCATGAGGAACTTACGTTGAGATATTTGGGGTCATAATATTACGAGTCGTCTCACCGACAGACAATATTACTTGTAGGGCTGGATACATGTCATTTATTTCTGTACACTAGTCTACTCATTACATCTTAAGGACGAACACGCATGCACAATTTGATATGTTGCATGAAGCTTCAGTATATACACTCAGTATCATAATCTATGATAATATACATTCCACGGGGTTTGGTTAAGAGCAACTACGAACCATGATGGCAACGACAAAATTCTAGAATATACAAATACATGTATATGAGGCAACTGAATACCCTTCTGTCATTAGACGTTTCATAACGTGACATTATAACACATGCGATATGATTAATTTGATAATTTAGGCTGCTTCAATTCTCCATTGTGTCGGCTTATTTTTATTTACAATATAGAAGATATGGTTCGGTGAGTCTTCAAGTTGGAATTTGGCTGGTCGCTAGCAAATCCTATAACTTAATAGTTTAAAAGTTTTTCAGGTATCACTAACGGTTCTGGGATATATTACTTTTTTCTGTGAATTCTAATTTGGCGTGTATGTGTTTGTGTGTGTGTGTGTGTGTGTGTGTGTGTGTGTGTGTGTGTGTGTTTGTATGTGTGAGTTTCCTGGATATTTCATAGTTAAATTGAGATATGGAGTTATTTATAGTCACGACGTGGCTCGACAATTACTCAGTAGTAATAAGGGCTATAAAAGTTTCTTTCCGTCTGACTTATTTCAAGTATAAAATGACCTAAGAGCTGGAGTTTTGCCTGCTACTTCGCTCAAACCCCCGTATATTTTGTGACATGTAGTTCGGCGTACTTAAAACGTATTTTTGAAATCATTTAGAAGCATAAGTTTTTTAAACTGAATTAAAAGGCAACGAAAATGAGCAGATTCTTTGCATTAAATTTGGTGATAATATTTGGCTGTTTTAAATTGAAAACCTAAAACACGATTATACAAAAAAATAAACAGACGTATTGCCAACAAAGGTTTTTCCTTTATAATCCCCTGGCGTTTAAGTTTAACATGCCGTAAAGTTTGCAGCTCATCTGCATTAAACTTCGATGAAGTGTACGTAGTACCCTTTTATATTAGCTTGTCAATTTTATGTACACTACCCGTTGTACTGTGTTTGAGTAAAGGCCTACCAGAAGGTATTTATTTTATTCTATGATCAATTACAAAAATAAGTATAAAATTAAATGTCTGATTTAAATTTGATTTAAACCCAACTATTTATATGACACAGCCACTGAGCAGAGTTTTCTTGTACATTTTATAAGAATTATGTTAAATTCCATATATCACGAATATATTAATTAGCGCCACTAGCTTTTCTACTGTTACGGGACATACAATGTATGTTTCGTAGTCTAATGTAGTACTGAATTATATCGGTCACCGTAATTCCATAATAATATAACGATACGACTGGGACTGTACAGAGCAATAACCACGGAACGTGATTGTACTGAAATCGCGCAATAGTACAGCACCTCTGCTTCCGTAAAAACACAGCGTTAACTGTACACAAAATGGTCCTTCTGAACTTTCGGTAATAGGTATATGTTAAGGCGCATCTTTGATAAAAGTCATACCAATGCAGTAAAACGCTAAAATTTGGCAAAATAAAAATACAATGTGGCAAAATTAAAATACTTTTGACAATATATCAGCAATTTTTAAAGATTGCAATGACTACATACTTACACACATAATGTCATAACTTAGTCTATTTCTAACGCTTGAAAATAATTTTTCCAGTGTTTTTCCTCCCCTTAAATAAAGAGATGTAAATTTGAAACATAATAATTCACCTACAGCCTGTGTAAAGTAATAACACTTATTACTTATCACTAATTCTTAATGAAGCTCTTTCAACTATGCCGCGTAGCTCTTACAAGCAAAGACAATTGTCCATAAAATATATTACAACTTTTATTTTACGTTATAGCTGGAATTTATATTCTTAAACCTAATATAAAATATGTTCTTGAAAATCTGTTCATAACATTAACAGTAACAAATTTCCGATGAATTGATGCTGTAACAAGTACATAATGCCGACTTCATTTGGGAGCCAAATTAATTTATAATTTCCAACTGCGTCTCCGGAGGGAAAGTAATCAGATTTCTGGCCGTTTTATAAATCATCAACAAATCGCTGCAATTAATGCTCGGAGATTAAGCCTCTTGAGAAGAGAATAACGTTGTAGACTCCATCTTGACAAATGGCTTCGATTCAGTATGCTCTGGAATCGAATACAATTAGGTCAAGCAGTGAAGTCCTTTATCTAACAGACAATGCTCACATTTCGATCCTAAGTTACTTTAAATATAATACAGTTGTATTTCCATTAATTTTATAGAAACTTTCTAAAAGAAGAATATTATTTATTAAAAAGAAAACCCTTTCAAAACTGCTGCTTAAAAATAATACTAAATTATTTATAAATATTTAATAGAATATTATAGTACAACCAAACATAAATTCATACATAAATACATAAAGTGTAATAAATAGCCTATTTTTGATTTCTTTAGTTGCAATTACAATCATAAATCGATCTCGCTGTAACCATAAGTGAAATATTGATAGTATTCTTTATATTTAGGTAAATACTACCCTTAACTTCTTCAAATTAATGTATGTTATATTTGTGCCAAACGGGTTTGATTTTTATTACTGACGGTCTTTAGAGTATATTCTCTTAAATAATGTAATTTAAATTCATTATCTTTCCATAAATATTGCTAAAGAAAGAACACAAACAAAAGTAAAATAAATTTCACTGTAGTAATGTTTCTACAAAACAATTTTAAGATTATGTGAGTCAGTTCATTTACTTAATAATTATTATTTTCTGTTTTACACATAAATTACTGTTTTCAAAAGTTAGGACGATCTTTACAAGTAACGCCATTACAGTTTAAAGAACACGCTACAATTTCCGTATAAACGAAGTATTTTATATTATTATTCAAGTGGCACTTAAAAACAAGATAATTTTTTTAATAAAATTTAGTCTTTATAAAATGTAGAGATTTGCCCGAAATATACAAGAATTATTGTGTAATGTATGCTTTTAGTATTGAAATGCAATGGAATTGGGATTTCATAGAAAATTAAAATTATTTACAGGTATTTTATACAATAAATTATAAACACAGTCATCAATTACCACTAAAACCCGATACCCGCTGCTCTGTCCTTCATGGTTTAAAACCACCAGTTTGCAATGTTTGTTTACCGAAGTTCAATAACGACGCAGGTTCGATCGACAGAAAACAAGTCCTTCGTTAGACAACCGCAACCTAGTTTTATTACATAAACATAAGAAAAAAGTGTAACAACCGCAACAGATATTCAGCAACAAGTTCTTAAATTTTATAAAAAAGGGGCAAGGCGCGCGTCTTTGTATCTAGAATTATTTATGTTAAGTCTACATACCTATACAGTATACAGTAATAGAATAAATTTTTAACTAATAATATTTACATATAATTTAGTAATTAATTACATTCAATTTTTAGCAATCAATTACGATGTACTTGGTGTAGTAGTTGATTAAAAGTAGAGGTCTTAGAAAAAATCTATAACTGTCAGAAAAATCTATAAGAGCGTAAGCCAAATGGCTGTATGTTTAAATGCTGTCAGGAATAAGACGAATTAGATTTTGGTTGCAAAGTATGAATCACAGAGAATGATATCAAACCAAATTCTACTACAGTTTTCATGTTCCCAGTAAAAACAATTGCATATAAACAATAAAATCAACTTATATTGAATTTCTGATTAAATAATGAAAATTAATCATAAAGAAGGAAGGCTCACATGATATTGAATATTTTTATATTACTAACACTATTGCTTAGTGTACTCCGAGCTAAGATTAGACATGTATCAGTAGTTGAACTAAGTGCACAAAGTGCAAGGCCACTAACATTAATTGCCATATACTATGGCGCTGGTCCTTGTACACATACGAGTACATGGTAATGAGTTTCAGAGTCAAGATTGGACTCACTAGAGTAGTTAAACCAGGTGTACCAACTGCTAGGCTCTAGCTCTAGATGTACACACGAGTACATGGTAATGAGTTTCAGAGTCTAGGTTAGACCCACTATAGCAGTTAAACCAGGTGTACCAACTGCTAGGCTCTAGCTCTAATTACTACATACTATGGTGCTGTGTACACACGAGTACATGGTACAGAGTCGAGATTGGACCCACTAGAGTAGTTAAACCAGGTATACCAACTGCTAGATTCTAGCTCTAATTACTACATACTATGGTGCTGGTCTTTGTGTACACACGAGTACATGGTAATGAGTTTCAGAGTCAAGGTTAGACCCACTATAGTAGTTAAACCAGGTGTACCAACTGCTAGATTCTAGCTCTAATTACTACCTACTATGGTGCTGGTCTTTGTATACACACGATTACGTGGTAATGAGTTTCAGAGTCAAGATTGAACCCACTAGAGTAGTTAAACCAGGTGTACCAACTGCTAGACTCTAGCTCTAATTACTACCTACTATGGTGCTGGTCCTTGTGTACACACGAGTACATGGTAATGAGTTTCAGAGTCAAGATTAGACCCACTAGAGTAGTTAAACCAGGTGTACCAACTGCTAGACTCTAGCTCTAATTACTACATACTATGGTGCTGGTCCTTGTGTACACACACGAGTACATGGTAATGAGTTTCAGAGTCTAGGTTAGACCCACTTTAGAGTAGTTAAACCAGGTGTACCAACTGCTAGGCTCTAGCTCTAATTACTACATACTATGGTGCTGGTCCTTGTGTACACACGAGTACATGGTAATGAGTTTCAGAGTCAAGGTTAGACCCACTATAGTAGTTAAACCAGGTGTACCAACTGCTAGATTCTAGCTCTAATTACTACATACTATGGTGCTGGTCTTTGTATACACACGATTACATGGTAATGAGTTTCAGAGTCAAGATTGAACCCACTAGAGTAGTTAAACCAGGTGTACCAACTGCTAGACTCTAGCTCTAATTACTACATACTATGGTGCTGGTCCTTGTGTACACACGAGTACATGGTAATGAGTTTCAGAGTCAAGATTGGACCCACTAGAGTAGTTAAACCAGGTGTACCAACTGCTAGACTCTAGCTCTAATTACTACATACTATGGTGCTGGTCCTTGTGTACACACGAGTACATGGTAATGAGTTTCAGAGTCTAGGTTAGAACCCACTTTAATAGTTAAACCAGGTGTACCAACTGCTAGGCTCTAGCTCTAATTACTACATACTATGGTGCTGGTCCTTGTGTACACACGAGTACATGGTAATGAGTTTCAGAGTCTAGGTTAGACCCACTTTAATAGTTAAACCAGGTGTACCAACTGCTAGGCTCTAGCTCTAATTACTACATACTATGGTGCTTGTCCTTGTGTACACACGAGTACATGGTAATGAGTTTCAGAGTCAAGGTTAGACCCACTTTAGTAGTTAAACCAGGTGTACCAACTGCTAAGCTTTAGCTATAATTACCACATAGTATGGTGCTGGCTCTTGTAGACACATTACAAGTACATGGTTATTAGTTCCATGTATATTTACTACATGGAATAGGAGTAGGAGTGAAACCTTGTGTATTAAATTATCGAAGTAATTTATAAATGCTATTATTATATCAATGGTATTAATTTAACAATGAATAGCATAAAAGACAGGGAATCTTGGGAGTAGGGTAGGTTAGTTGTAGGTGGTTTACAGTTTAAGATTAATAAAATAGCAATAAATAAAGTTGGGGTGTCATCACTTAACCTCAGCGATTCTAAACGCGTTGGTCTGTTCTAGAACCAAGTACCGATAGCTGGAGATGGCTGATGAAGTCCGATAAACACTGGGGATGTCAAGTCCAGTGAGTCCCGTGTCATGTTGAGAGAGTATACTAAACAGGGAAGCTAAAACTAACTTAGTCCATAACACTGCTTCTTAATGATGAGTTTTCCGATAAGAACAATTGAAACACGTAGTACGTATATAAAATGTTCAGGGCTGTTTACTCTTTATTCTTAACCTACGTTCCTATTGTGGATATTTCTTAGGACAATATTATGAATTAAAAGTTAACACAAATGGCATAAAAAGCCATTTTACAATCTCTCCTCATCAAAATTTTAACTTTGCATATAAAATATTCGTATTTTTGTTCAATAAATTATGTCTGTTCTTTTAATTAAGTAAATAGTAAATAAATATGAATAGCTAAATGTTTAGGTTAGTTAAAATCTCAATCACGGTTGGCTAATTTGGCACCTTCTTTCATTTTAATATTCGTTGAAATCTAACTATTTCCACGGAACCCTTATAATTTATAACCGATATAATACTATTTATGCTTCACAATACAAGTTTAAATGACATCTTTTAACACTTTTAAATCTTCTTTGATGTTTCAGTTGAAGTGTAACCAATAAGTTGAAACGTGTGTTACGTTTTTTGTAAAATATTAATTACAAAGTACTGTATTTATATTAACTTTTTCATTTATATATGTTATGGGTGAAGAGAGTATACATACATTCAAAGTTTCCTAGTATGTGAAAGGTAGGAAGTAAACTAGTGCCATCTAAATTGACCTCTTAATTTATGTATGGTATGGATGAAGAGAGTATACATACATTCAAAGTTTCCTAGTATGTGAAAGGTAGGAAGTAAACTAGTGCCATCTAAATTGACCTCTTAATTTATGTATGGTATGGATGAAGAGAGTATACATACATTCAAAGTTTCCTAGTATGTGAAAGGTAGGAAGTAAACTAGTACTATCTAAATTGACCTCTTAATTTATGTATGGTATGGATGAAGAGAGTATACATACATTCAAAGTTTCCTAGTATGTGAAAGGTAGGAAGTAAACTAGTACTATCTAAATTGACCTCTTAATTTATGTATGGTATGGATGAAGAGAGTATACATACATTCAAAGTTTCCTAGTAGTTCAAAGATAGGAAGTCAAACTAGTGCTCTCTGTATTGACCTCTTAATTTATATATGGTATTGGTGAGGAGAATATCCAGCCCACCAAAGTTTCCTAGTAGGTGAATGTTAGGATGTTAGCTGATGCCCTCTTTATTGTCTCTTAAATTGTAAGAAGATATAAATGGTTAAAAGTGTTTTCGGTTTTTCAAAGTTTACTTGTAGGTGAAATATGGAGATAAACTAGTGCCCTCTAAATTGATCCATTCATTTAAATTGTGTTATGGGTTTTACCGTTATTATATTACATATGTTATATTACTTTGGAGCTAATACTTTATAAATCAAAACAACTTTTCGGAAATACTTGATTTATTCCGAATTAAAGTTCACCCAAAATTTTAACAAAGTTTACAAACTTTAGATTTGATTTTCTCCAAAACTTCTCACAATCGATCAAATCTAATTAAGAGTCTGATCAAAAAGAATTAAAATTAAAATGAAACTAAAAATGTATACTTCTCCAAAAATTGTTTAAATTAACCAAATAAAATTAAAAGTTCTCTTCTCAAAATATTCAAAAATCAATATAACACAAAACTTGATATTAACTTTACGACCAAAATTTAATTCACAATACTTCAAAAATTGAATTAATTCTAAGACTCTGTAATATGGGAAATTTTACAAATTTAATCACAACAGTATAAAAATAAAAGATATTAACTAAACGCTGGTAAGGGACTTACTACTTTGAAGACTATGGAGGCTGATAGGAAACTAAAAACGCACTAAAGAAAATTAATAACTTGATTTGAATTTACACCCAAATAAAAGAATTACTCTAGATCCCAAACTATAGGATTAGAGGAAGAACTACTGCTTCTCAGCTCGACGTCTCTACGTTGTCGTTTTCACTTCAACATTGGTCCCCCTTTCTCCGGGAACCGGCTCGGGAAAGTATAATCGTAGACATCTCGATCAGCTGATGTACCGGTCTAACCAACAAACAATGTCCACGCATCGCGTCTAGTTAACAAAAGAGCCTACTTCCTACCGCGATTCAGCATAATAATTACAACTACGGTACAGGGTGATAAGAGAATTCATTTTCATAGTTCTCTAGTAGCCTATGTAAGACAAGAGGTGAATTAGTGCAATCTTGACCTCTTAATTTAGATTTGTTATTAGTGAAAGATAGGACATAAACTAGTGATACGTAGCAACCTCGTTAAGTCTGACTAGTCGATCTGACATGAAGAAAATCTGGGTTACATATAGAAACAATACAACATTTTGTTATTGCAGAAAACGCTTAAAACAGATCACTATAAAGTATAATGAGGTAGATACAGTTTAATTTTTCTGAAAGTATGTTGTTAATTTGAGTTGTGGAAACTGTGAAAGCTGTTTCCCTGACGTGCGGTCTCGCATCATTTTAAAAGTAAGAATCTCGGCCGATGTTGTCTCTTCCTCTTGCTCGAAATAAACCATTAACTCGCCCAAATGGGATGCTGTATCAGTATGGATGCGTCAGCATCTTCTCTGTTATCGACATCTTTATCGCATCAAGTCGTAATACATGTAATCATAAACTTAAAAAACATCTGTCCCTCGCTCTGCAGTCTGGCCGGACAACAAAAAGCTAATTTTAAAATGTCCTGAACTGATCCGGGCTACCTGGAGATCCGAGGTGATGAGGTTGCACTGTACTTGATCAGTGGAATGCAGATAGGAAAGACGAAGTTACACTATTACCTTTATTCCAGTTTACGCATGTTTAAAATTCGTACTATTTATACTGCATCTTTTTTCAAGTACACTTGCAAAATAATAAGTTTGTTTTTATTTATTTAATATTTTTCACGATGAACTAAACAGTGCAAGAGTAGAAATTACCTGACTGAAAGCTAGCCAGGAGTACTGGTGTAGTTTCCAAACACAAACGCAACAACTGTCAGGTTATGATTGGTTTGGGACTGAGAGACTAGTGTGAATTGACTGCTTTTGTGTGGTGAAATACCGCAGACGAAGTACAGTCTCGTCCATAGAAAAAAATTCACAAGTTACGTTCTTACCCTTCTTCTATATTTTAATTTGAAGCTTCTCATTTACATATTTTAAGTTTATACATCCGTTGGTTTGGTTTTTATGGGTGTAATATATTTATATTTCATTTTAAACATTTATGTCATACAATCCAACATTTATATTAAATCAGTGATATCAAAAAAGCTTAAAATTGTATAATTCTCTAAAACTTTAACAGAATATTACTGTTGCTATGTATGATTATGTTTTATAGGTCTCACGTGTAAGGTAAAATATCATCCGGTGCTTTCATATCAATTAAGGTTCATCTAAAACCTTTTTGATCAGTTTTCAGAAAAAAGTATTAATACTACACTTTTTGAAGACGTTACTGTTACGACTACTATTTTAGCGCCATTGATTTTTATGAATATTTACAATTAATAAACGTTCTTGTTCCATAGTGAGATATTATACTTTAAATACTAACCAGGGGGTTACAAAGTTCTGTTTCTGCAAGATCCTATTATACAAAAAACCTTATTGAGCTGCAATAAACATAATATATTACAATAAAGTACAATTTTAATACAATAATTGAAATATTCTCTTCCATACTCGTGACATACTAAATGAAGGGTGACACCTATAATAATAAAAGCTCCGGTTTCAAATAACATCTAATGTGATCTGAAAGCGTTTGATAAAAACATTAATTCAAACTCAATTAGTCGCCACCTCGCTCACACATTACTGTGACAGGGAGAGTGACGTGTCGTCCAACATCCATTTTACTGTATAATCTCAAGTCAGCATCATGTTCTATCATGTGTGTCACCTACAATTTGGTTTTCCAAGAAACCCCTCAATCATTAGTAGTTTAATAACCAACTTTGTGATAATAACAGGCAGATATCATAATAACTTTCTATTTGTAATCAAATAAGCCTGTAAATTAATCATTTATTATTGTGTATATTTTTAATGTTCGTCTAGAACTCTTGTCATCCATAGGAATTATATATTTATACCGTTTGTCGATTGCAAAATTGATCCTCTGTATTCTTCATCCCCTTTTTATGTGTATAGGAATATAGTTAGGAGTTACGAAGTTACAGTTAGCACTGCGGGTAGAGCCTTTGGTTACTGGATTATCTGCAGAGCCACAACCTAAAAGGACAACATAAACTATGTCTTGGCCTTTCCGTCTCTCCTGTTTTGCGTGAGATCTTTTTGAAACCTAGAATTACTCACCCCATTATAGGTTGAGCCGTCTGAGGCGAATACTAATATTCTTGTGAGGATTTTCCTTCACAGGGGGGCAATTCTTTTGGAATTTATGTAGTGCAGTACAAATCAAACACAGTAAACTTAACAAAATGAATACAAAAATCGAGAATACCAATGTATTTTATAGTTATTTATAGAACTGCGAATCTAAAACATTTAATTTATTTTGATTTCGGACATTATCTACCGTTACATATTACAAAAGTTAAGCATAACTAGAATTGAAAAGATTTACATAATATGACTATAAACACGTTAAAGCTATATATTACAAGATCATACAAGATCCATTCTTCTCTAATAATCATCAGAGGAATGGTATTAGAGAAATATTTTACTCTTTTCTCATTGTTACTTGATCTATGACCCGAAACATTGTAGTACCCAATAATTTCCATTAGCAACTATTTCTGGAATTAAGGTATATTTATTTTTTATTTGCATTAAAGTACCACCTTGAAATTTAAATACGAGTAGTATATTGAATTGAATTCATTGCTTTCCTCATACATTTTTCAAATTTAAAAACATTATTTCATGATGTAAGTAAGGTTCGGTTGCAAGAGTGAAACATAAATTGAATGTTTAATGGAATATAGGAAATTCCTCTATCAGATAGATGTGTACGAAATCACACTAATTTCCGTTCAATAACGAACCTAAAAGATCTTAGTATGTATGGGAATTAATTAACTTTCCAATTATATGTAATTCGTCCAATTTCTCCAGCACCCTCAATTTCACCTCCCAGATATATTAGAATATCAAATCTGTGAAGTAATTGAATGGCATCCAAGAGCCAATTAATTTCAAATCAATTAAATTTATATAATTTACATATTATATTAATTAAATTTATTAATAATTTCAATAAAACAAAACTTGGCTGTTCCGCTTAGATTATATTAGATTAAAGAGGTGTAATGGACTCTTAGTTCCTACCTCGTCAAACTAAACTTGTTGTGCACACTAAGTTCCGCTTGCAGGGCCTGCACACACCTGTACTTTCAACTAGATCCAAGAGCTTCTGCCCAATGCTGGATTCACCATCTGGCTGATTTCCAATAGAGTTCTTCTCCTAACCTGAAACCTCTCACAATCCAAAACAATATGTTTAATAGTATCTGTGTGATTACATAGTATACATATAGGGTCCTCTGTTGTGTGCCCTGAGTTAGATAACTCTTTCCTTAAAGATAATGGGAGGTCCGGGCCAGCCTGCGCCTCCACAAACACAACTGCATGATGCAAACATTAATAGCATTTCACATCAAACTGTTTTTTTAGGGACTCCACTTGCCAACAACAGACTAAATTGACAGACACCTCTCCATCACAACAAACAACCACTTCCAAATTTCTCAATCAAAAACAATTCAGTCCGACTGCTTCACCAAAACGCCCAATCAGCGAGAAACAAACTGGAGGAACTGCAACTCATTTGTGAGGACGAAAAAAAACAGATATCCTAGTTGTGACCGAAAACGGTTCAACGACAGGAACATTGCCCTCTGCAAAATTCCAAATTTCACTTTGGCCAACGCATTCTGTAGACAACTCTCCAAAGAAGGGGGTGTCGCCATTTTTATGAAGGAAAATTTTAAGTTCAACCTTTTTCCAGTCAAGGGAACAATTGAAAAAGATTTTGAAGCAGTTGGAGTCAAAATTTACACCAAAAAGTCAAAATTAATCGTCGTTGGCGTTTATAGGTCTCCCAACGGGAACGAAGATGTTTTCATGTCAAAATTTGAAGCTTTGCTAACGGAGTTGACATGTTGACATGTTCGGTCAGCCCAGCAACTGAAACTTCGTTCTGATGGGTGATTTTAACATCGATGCGATGGACCAACACTCATCCGTTGACTAAACGTTTTGTCGATATGCTACAATGCTTTGGCTTGGAGTTGCTGGTCAAAACTCCAACGAGAGTGACGCCAGCAACACAATCTGGTATCGACAATGTCATTTCAAATCTCTCAAATGTCGAAGTGTCCGTGATCAACACAGCAATCGCGGATCATTATGGCCAAGAGGCTATAATTACAGGACAACAAATCGAGAGGGAGCCCGAAATTAATAAAAACAATAAGAGACATAAGGCCTAGCCACATTGCTCTCCTAAACGCCTCTCTTTTTAAAGAACAATGGCACTTTCTAAATTCAAGCCAAACAGTAGAACAGCAGTTCCAGGCATTCATTAATTGCCTAAATTTTTATCTAAATCTATGCTGTCCTACAAAAAACAATTAAAAAATATGCCAAAAAAACAAGAAATACTTGGATCACGAATGGAATATTGGTTTCAAGAGATAAACTAAAATTCCTTTCCGAAATTTATAGATCAGATTCAAATGAAAATTTCAAAATTTATTACCGAAACTACAAAAGAATTTACCGAAAAGTGATCCAAGCCGCGAAATCATATGATGTATCAAAACAAATTCTTTCTTCTAAAAATGTTTCTAAAACTGTTTGGGACATTATTAACAATAAAAATAAAGCTCACAAACAGATCAAAATTAAAATTGGAGATACCTTGGTGCAGGATGAAGCTGGGATCGCCCATGAGTTTAAATAGATTTTTTGCGTCTGTTGCTTGTGGGCGAGGTCCTCGACCGTCAGAGCCCCAGGTTAATCACGCGCGAAGACGTAGTCCAGTAGAATCAATTATACTGGGCACCTGTACTTGTACTTGAGGAAGAGTTGGAAAAAATTATTCAGCAGCTCCCGGCCAAAAAATCAACGATCTAAATTTATTATCATGTGGATCTTGAAAAAATGTGCCAAGCCTCTGACTCAATTGATAAATCTGTCTTTTCAAACAGGAGTTTTCCCCCTCCCTCCTGAAAAATGCTAAAAGTACACCCCATTTTCAAAAAAGATGACCCATGCTCCCTTAACAATTATCTCTCTATTTTGCCAACTGTGAGCAAAATTTTCGAAAAAAAAACTATTTTTGACAAGAATGCTTTGTTTTCTTAGAAAACACAACCAGCTCTCTGAAGACCAATTTGGCTTCAGAACGGGAAAATCGACGGTAGGACGCTGTGGTGAGTCTGGTCGAAATGGTTGTAGAGGGGTTAGAGTGTCGGAATCCCACCATAAGTGTGTTTCTCGACTTATCCAAAGCATTCGACTGTGTTGACCATAATACACTTCTTGACAAACTTGAATCTCATGGCATTCGAGCTGTGCCCCTGCTGTGGATTAAATCATTTCTAAGCCATAGAACACAGACTTTCCAAATTACAAATCACCTTTCAAGTCCATTGGATTTGAGATATGGGGTTCCCCAAGGCTCCCATCCTCAGTCCAATCCTTTTTCTGGTCTATGCCAATGACATCGAGTCATCACTTCTGTACGGGAATCTCGTGCAGTATGCTGATGACACGACTCTCTGTTTTAACGACAAATCAAAAGAAGTTTTGGAACAAAAAAGCTTTTGTTGACCTTAACAATTGCGTCCAACACTTTCATAGCCTCAACCTCACAACAAATTCCACAAAATCTAATTTTCTGAATTTCGCCTGCGACCAATGGACGTTGGGTGTGGGCCTTCCGTCATGCTGGGAGACTCTCCACATTAGAAGAAGTTTACTCCTCCAAATTGCTTGGTATATACCTTGATCGAGGTTTGACATGGAATGTTCACATTGATTCAGTTTTGTTCAAAATTAGCATCTGGCGTTTATGTTTTAAGATCTTTAGCCAAATACTGCCCAAGTCAGGTTCTGATGGCGGCGTATTACGGCCTGATTTACCCACATCTTTCCTACGGAGTGATTTTTGAGGGGAGCTTGTTCAAACAATCAAATTTTGAGAGTTTTCAGGCTTCAAAAGAAAGCGATTAGAACAATCGCCAACATGAAACTTCAGAGAGTCGTGTAGACCAGCTTTCAAAAAATTGCAGCTGTTGACCCTGCCATGTCTCTATATCTTGGGAGGCAGTTTTATTCTGTAAGTCAAAATGTGCCCTGACTAGGGGCCGTGACGTGCATGAATATGAAACGAGAGGCAGAGACAACTACCGTACTGGGCGACACAGAACGGTGGTTTATGAACACCTGCCCTCGCAGGCAGGTGTCCGTTTTCATCAAACAGTTTTGCCGGATTCAATGAAAAACGTACAAACGCCCAAGGCGTTAAAAAACTCGTCTGAGCGCTTTTTAGCGTCTAAAGCATTCTATAGCGTCGACGAGTTTTTTGAATTATAGTTGGGAGACCTCCAATCTAGAAGACTGACACTGGCGTTGGCAGTGGAGAGAATTGGCGAGTAAGTGGTATGGATGAATGTAACGATTGTATTGTCTGAATGTGGTATTGTGAACGAATGTAAAAATTATAGATTTAATTCGGTATGACTTTTGCCACATAATTGTAATATTATCAACGGCAATAAAAAGACTTGACTTTGACTTTGACTTCCTGAATCCACCAAGTACAGTAATAAAGAGTATTACCTGTTGAACTTCAAACGCCCAGTTCATAAATTGGATGTTAGCGTCTCTCTAATGATCTTCTTGTGCTTAACTACACAAAGAATCTCTCCACCAATGACTGTTTTTTTCTTAAACATTTCCTAAAAGCTTAGTAGGCAGTTGAGTTACCTGTACCATAAAACTGTTCAGGTCCAAGAAAGTCTTTGAGCCATTTGTTGCTAAATCGCCCGTGAGTTCATTGCCTCTAAACCGGCGTGTACAGGAACTCAGTTGATATGTACTGAATTATGACTAGCTAGAACGGATAAAGTCTTAAAGTATCTCCACACCAGCCTTTAAGGGCTGTAATGGTGACTTGGCTATCAGATGGTATCACTATCCGTTGGTCTTCATAATTCCTAATCAATTCAGATTCTTAAGCATAGGTAACTGGTACCTTTTACAGATATTTTTACAAATAGGTTATAACTTCTGAACAGCCTACAATGTTGTGTTCTTCCTTTTATTTTTGACCTAGTTCAGGAGGAAATATCCTTTATTTTCTCTTATATTCAAAATTAAATTTTTAAACTAATAGATCAAATATCAACTTTCTTCGTGATCAACATTTCAAGGCTATAACTTGCATTGTCATCAGCTTGTCGTGGAGTTCAGTCAAAGGGAATTATTATTTTTATTTGGAACATTATTTGGGGTACTTTTTTAAATAAAGAATGGTTTGCGAAGTAAGCGTTCAGGATAGAACTATAGAACTATGTTTTATGGCCATTTCAGTCAGCGATATTTGTCGCAGGCAAGATTTTAACATCTTACGTCATATTATGATAATAAATCGTCATTATAAGTCCTGGAAGGCCAATATTTATTTATTAGTTTCACCCGCTGAACTTTAGTTAACTTTAACTTCTTGGTAAAGTAATTTCTTCACACTGTATGTAATAATAAAACATCAAGTAGGGTTGTCCTGTTTTTTTGCTTAGTTCTTGAAATAACGAAAAATAAATAAATCGATGCAACAAATATGGCCATTTAATAAATTAGCTTCATCTATTATCAACTAAAATATCGTAAAATTTAATGTATTGAATGGAAACAACGCGATATTAAAGACTAAATCATTTAAAAAAATTAAAAACAAAAAATAATTCCAAAATGTTCAGTCCATGAATATAAACTGAATATGTGAGAGAGTTGTAAGTGTGACATACAATAACAACGTGTGATATGCAGTGACAACACGGGCGGGAGACAGTAAGCTATCAGCTGGCCCTGAAGTGCCCTCTAGCGACATCAAGACATATAGTTGTGGTGAGGCGACCTCCGACCGCAAGGCACATTCTCTCCCCCCTCATGGGGCTACACCATCACTCACACCTAACAACAACAATGTATGAAATGAGGAGCCAATGCATAATGTTTGTACTGGATATAACATTTAAATGTGTTACTTTTCTTTTGTGACTAACTCTATTACGGACACATCGTCCAATATTACAATGTCTGACGCTTCGTACTCCCTCATTTCATTACACAATATAATTTTTCTCATATAGTAAAATGCCTATAAGAGTATATACCGAGCAGACCAAAGAAACTTCGCTCAAGTGGGCACTTCTGAGATTTAATCAAATAATTGAAACGAAAGGAACTATCACAACAGATAAAATTATCGTTCACATTTATTGTAAGTAATATATCATTTCATGTAATTTTTACGTTTTTGTCGTTTTTTATACGATGCCTCAGGAATACATTATGTTATTTTATTTTTTCGTACACAGCTCATTATCTATCTAGTAATACTGAAAAAGGTCTAAATAAATTATTGTTATATTTATAAAATATTTAGATTAATTTTTCATAATTACCGGATAAGACAAGTTAAACAACTGTTTAATTATTTATAGTTCTCTGTTTAATGTTTGTTACTGACGATGGAAGGTTTAAAAGAATAAAATAATTTCGAACATTTCCATCGTTATAGGTTACAAAAGTATAACACAACTCTTCGAGGATTGGAATCTATGATCATCGTAAAGTGGGAGTCACATATTTTCTGACCCATGTTTATTACATAATTTAAATCATTTATATAAATGTTATTTATACCTTGTATTTATATGTTCGATTAAATATATATTATCTAACACACGCTAAATTCTGGCATTTTTCTCAATGTATTGAAATAAGAATTTTTAAATCTCTGATACATACACTATTATCAACTTTAAGAATTAGCTCTATGTATATTACAAAATGATAAAATATTTTTCCATACATACTTTACTTTATTCACGTCATTAAAAATCAATACAATCAACATGGTATCATATATTAAGTGCGTTTAATAATGTTTAGTAACTACAGCAATATAAAAAATTACTCTCAAATAAATCTAAAAAAATATTCTTAGATGAGCTCTTAGATTATTAAGGTTGATATGAACCTCTTTTAGCATACATTTATATTTGATAACAAGTTTGAAAAATCTGACGATTATAATTACAAATCCGTCAACTAAGTTTTATAAGTTCCTGTAGAGCTTCCATCCGATTGAATGTCTGATCCAACTTTTATTTATTTTAAGTCTTATTGCTCACAGATTTGACACTTGCAGGTCTATTGAGGTGTCATCATCTTTCGACTATTTTTATTACTATTATTTTAAGTTACTCATCTCAATCCAGAATTGCTATCCAATATATACTCATAGCATTCATCCTTAGTTGTGAATTCCTTACCACTTTGTAAACAGGTAAAATAATAATAAGTGAATACTCCGAATATTTAAAATGATTTATTATCTCCTTTGACACTAACATTGATATTTGATGGTATTTAATAATAAACGAACAGAACAATAAGAAAAAACGAATTTAATCTTTACCGAGACACAGTGCGTCCAAGAGACAATGTGCATGCCACTGCCGCACAATATTATATATTTCTGATCTTATACTGCTATTTAACAGAATATCATAATATCTACATGGGTTACGAGCAACAAGTCTATTTTAATTTTACAAATTACGTACCTATATTTACTTTTGATTAGTCTATTTAAATTATTAATTAAACGTAAGGATTTTTCTCCATACAAACTGTGAATTTGAAACAATAAAAAAATCAAAGTGAATGTTAGTGTTTTGTTTATTCCTAAGCAGCAGGCGCAAAAATATAAGCCGATTTCTATTTAATATTTAATAATAAATAATAATAAGACTGTTATATAACATTAAATACAAAATTTCGTTCCAATATTAACACACACACACACACACACACACACACACACACACACACACACACACACACACACACACACACACACACACACACACACACACACACACACACACACACACACACACACATATACATATCCAATATATACATTTTTATAAATTCAAGACCTTACTTTTAGAAGTGCTGGAAACTTTAACTTTGGACCGCAGGTGCCTTTTGGTTAAAACTGGTAAAATAATTGTGAATTTTTCGTTTTCCAGCCATCTAGTGATAAAACCTTTGTTCGTAATCTAAATCTAATTTCAGAATTGGTTTAGCTGTAAAATCTACAAAATAGGCATATTAGTTATTCCCATAATTTTACCTGTTCACCCGAAAACACTCTCCAAATTAAAACTATTGTTAAATTATATTAAAAATAAATCAAGGAAATCGATAATTAACGTCCAAGTGAAACCGAGTGATGTACGACTGTGGATCAGTGACAGGGATTGAGCGGCCAGAGTTGGGTGGACGTTGTGTTTTATGATCCGCTGACGACAACCAATATGCGTTCTAAACAAATCAAATACTGTAAATCGAAATATTTGTACATTTCCCCCACCAAACCTAACCTTAATAATATAATAAGTATAAACTTTAAATATAAGTATTATTACTGACACTTTTAAGGTCGATTTTACTACATGAGTGTTTATTTTCTGTAGTTTCCAAGTGTAGAGGTCTAAAAAACTATTATTAGAAATCGTCCAAAACAATGGTTTTTACTTAATATCATAGATTTATTCATAGGCCTATTGTACATAATCTTAATAAGACATTTTAAGTACTTTTTGCAAAATATACCTTAAATTTAATCTTTTTTGTAGAATAACTGCATTATTTAAAATAACTTGAATAAAAATCAACTACAATCAAAAAAACAATTACTTTATCGGAACGTTATTATACAAATAACTTGTGGATATATGCTTATAACCTGTGATTTTGTATACAGTGTTGTAATTAATTACATATAAAGTACGGAAAGGGTGTAAAAACTTACTCAGAATTTATAAATACTCCACCAGTTGGTTTAGAACTGTAATTAGTACACAACAAACAATACAGGAGCCGAATTTTCTCCCCGGAAGCGGCACATGCACGGTGCGCGGTGTGTCGAGCTATTGTGTACCGACATGTGGTTTCATTACGAACTTAGTCTGAGTTCTAAGTCGACGTCTTCCTGCTAAAGGTTTACCGCTTGATTTCTATGACTAGAACTTAATATCAGAGGAGCAGGACTTCGCTGACTCCCTGTTCTATGGGTTTCATAAAAATACTCTTAAGTAAAATCCTAGATTATTGGAAACATATATAAGAATGTTATGTTTTTAAGGACATTTGGTGTTAGAGAATAAAACTTAAATCAAAATTTAAACGAAACAAATTTAATATGTACTACATATTTGATCAATAATGTGTGCCTAAAGCTATAATTCCAGGATTTCTCCTCATTGAATCATTTATAAAATTTACAAAAAATGATTGAGCTTAATATATGAATAAATTAATAAAAAACGGTGTTTTTAAAACTCTATTTAAAACTTTACAACATTATGCAATGATTCAAGAGATGGCAAACATAAATTAAATCAGTGGATATCTCCGTTCGTTTACCGTCCACACGTTTGTATGTAATTCTTTCATTTAAAATAATATTTTCAAAGCTAATTAACCTCTTTAATCGAACTTGACAACAAAAAGAGATAGGCCATTGATGGTATATAATCTTTAGATTCCTTTTTGTCCATACAACAATATTTTATTAGTTTGTAATGAGAGTTTTGTAAATACCCAGCATATTAAAGCTAAAATATTTCAACCTCGTATACAAAGATGTGAATTACGAGTAAAGAATATTTATTCAGGTGATACTTGACCAAATTTAGGTAGAATATTTAGAAATATCAAATAAGACTATTGCCAAACATATCTACCTAACATCGGTGGAACTTAGATTCTATAAATAGAGGCTGTGTAAACCAATATATTGAAGAAACAACGTAAACATAATGTTCGACCTATGGTATGTTTAAAGGGATGTATTTCAATTCCTTATTTCGCTCTAAATCTTGGATGAGGTCTATTTCATCAAGGTGTGGAGTATTTTTAAACTCACCTTGACCCCTGTTAGATTTGTGAAATTTCTTTTGGCGCGAGACAAGTTATCATCTTTGTACTACGTGTCCTCCTCCGATACCAGTTGCTTCTTTGAAATTTTGGTGGTGTCGCCAGCTGCTTATCCATCCAAGGACACCGAGTTGACTCCATGGGA
Organism: Homalodisca vitripennis; assembly: GCF_021130785.1. Taxonomy (NCBI): domain Eukaryota; kingdom Metazoa; phylum Arthropoda; class Insecta; order Hemiptera; family Cicadellidae; genus Homalodisca; species Homalodisca vitripennis. The sequence goes on along the minus strand of NC_060212.1, from coordinate 163,343,029 downwards.
GCCCCGACAGAGGATGTGACGTCAGCCGTGCGGTGTTGCGTGTATGTGAGAATACGCAAACCACCTCAGTGAGTCGGAATACGCTTGTATTCTTAGTTGTTTTGTTTCTCTCTAATATTTTAATTTTTATCCTCCGGATTTATTGTTTTTAACGTATTTAAAATTTCTCACTTTCGTAGATTGTTCTTATTCTCTAATCTTTCTCACTTTTGTTCATCTCGTTTGGAGTTTATGATTGATTGATCATAATCTTATCCACAACCATGATTTAAGACGGATAAATGAATTTTTTCCTCTCTTGAGTCCGCTAAACTGACCCACAACTCTGATTTACTATTCAGATCTTAGCCAGGGATAAGACAGCGATCCAGAAAAAAACGAGTGAGATAGAAACCAACCTTCATATCAAATAAATTAAGATTTAATAAATGCTTATCAATCAGTAATACACATTAATAAAAATGCCAATACAGTATACCATTTTAGGTACAACGTTTGGAGAGTTCCTTATACGCATGAACTGGCACACACCTTAGTAAACATAATTAACAATCGCAATAAGACGTTTCCTGGTTGGGGCGTTGGTTATATTGTTTTGGAACATATGATAATGAGTTTACGATGACGTATACGTGTAGATACGAGTAGTTCTGGGTTTTCATTAGTCAATCGATAGTGATTTTCCTCTATAATCCTCTGTATATTCCTTATATATATATATATATATATATATATATATGTATATATAAATATATATATATATATATATACATATAACAGAAAAAGCTATATATATATATACATATATATATATATATATATATATATATATATATATATATATATATATATATATATATAGCTTTTTCTGGTATATTCCAATTTATTCTCATGCTGCAATAAATCAAATTATTTTCAAATTGCATGTTGAATTATACAAAATTATAATTATACGGGTTTGGTAACGATTAGCTTAAAAACTTGTAATTCAAGTATTCATGTACTAAGTTTAACTTTCACAACTTACTATCCTTTGAGGTTGGAATTGTAGCAATGTATTCTATTAGTAAAGTCCTTTAATTGTATGTGCTACTTGACCTATGGTATGTTTAAGATTTACTTCTGTCTCCTTGTGGGACATTCCGCTGACAAGACAAAAAAAGTAGTTACTTAAAAAAGTACATTCATGTGTGTAGTGATGATGTACCATGTTTTATTGTTTTAGCTGTAATCAAGCGGGAATTATGAAGCCCATAGGGACTTTTTTACACTTTGTATAATACTCTTTTACACACAACAAAAGCATTCTTCCATTACCTTTTACAAAGATATCACAGACGTTTATTTAATGCATGCTTTGACACAAAGCCTGGAGATGTTATACGTTTAATACCACTGTTGTAAGCATGTAAATGAATTATTTATTAGTATAAATATCATGTAACTATTTAAATATGGCAGTAGATAACAAAAACAATGTTACCCGATAGTAGATTCTTTTGCTCATCCCCTCGATAATTTTATTCATATCTCCCCTTGGCAATATCCTCAATTTTCACTTCCCGTCTCATACAAAATACATGAGGGTGGGAAATGGATACTAATGTTTTGCCTCAACACGGGGCTGAACAATCTTTACTGAAAGCTCAGGAGAATATATTTTTATCAAAAAGTGAAACCGTCAAATATGCTTGTGGTGCATTTCAGGTTTGTATTGTTTAACTGAATACAATTTTGGTATATAGGAATTTCCTTATAAAACTACAGCTTTCCACGTATGCTCTCAGTCATACTCCCGAGATTCAAACTTATGATACTAATATTATAGATAATTTAAATTCACTGTATAGTACTACTAAGATTAATATATTTAGAAATAAGTCAAATGAAGTACTAAGGGGTACTATCTAACTTTTTTTATTAATACAAATATATTATAGAGTATGTACTGACCTATGAAGTAGTAACTCCAATGAAGTTACTACTTCATAGGTCAGTATATATATAAATATATATATCTTTTTTAAAATTTTTCAACGTTGTTAAACCTCTGATATGCAAATATCAGGTCCATTAAATTGGTTATATGTTTCATTTTGTTTCTTATTTTAATTAAATAGTTATATTTTTAACGTAGAATACCGTTTAATAGCAATAAAAGTAGATAACTGTTAATACAAATAAAAACTTCCAAACGATCTTTTTCTAGTAGGACGTTATTTGCTTTTAAGCCTCTGAGGACTTATTGTTTGCGAAGAATTAGATAGACCACTATGAGAATGTCATACTGTATAAGTATTAGCTGTAGAGTATTCACGTTCTTCGGTTTACGTTTTTTATAGGAGTTACGTATAAAGTTCAATTACTTTTTCTTTACGAGTTTGAAAGTACCATGTTTCTGTAGTCAAAGTTTAGTGGTGAAATAGCTATAATTTATTACGATTAGTATATATTTTGCATATTAGGATAGGGATAATTTGAATAGGATATTTACATAAGTGCAAAACGCAGAGTACGGCATGTTGTCAGGAAAAATGTTGAAACTATTAAAGGAGAAGTTGGTCATTGTGAATTGGAGAAGACAAGTTTGCACGGTTAGAGGAACTAAAGTAGACTATTGCAGTGCAAGAATATGGAAAGGACTTAATTACAATAGACACAGGATGCGCAGCTGAATGCAATGTTTGCTGCTATTCCACTTCGAGTTGTTTGGAGAACTAGTACGGGGGAGAGGGAGAGGGAAAGAAAAGGAGAGTAATGCACGAGAACAACTACTGCTCTTAATAGTACTCGCATATTTAATTGCATTATGCGGTCAGAGTTGTAATCAGGAACATCCCACAGGATCTTAGGTTATGTGAGAGAGTAAGAGATTGACAGGGAATGAGAGAGAGTGAGGGAAGAGTTGCTACAATTCAGACAAAGGAAGACAAATTCTTATATTTAACCAAATGTGAAAGGAGAATTTTGGGTGAAAAAAACTCGTAGACTATTATATACCTCAACATTTGACTGGTAATATCAGTATCAGTGTGAAAATAGGGCGGTAATATAACTGATGGAAGAAAATAGAGTGTGTGTTGTTTGTTGAGGAAAGAATTCTGAATACACAATATAAAATTGTATGTCATACACACTGATGGCATACGAAGAGTATGGAGCATGTTGTGAGGACAGAACTCTGAATACACAATATAAAATTGTATGTCATACACACTGATGGCATACGAAGAGTATGGAGCATGTTGTGAGGACAGAACTCTGAATACACAATATAAAATTGTATGTCATACACACTGATGGCATACGAAGAGTATGGAGCATGTTGTGAGGACAGAACTCTGAATACACAATATAAAATTGTATGTCATACACACTGATGGCATACGAAGAGTATGGAGCATGTTGTGAGGACAGAACTCTGAATACACAATATAAAATTGTATGTCATACACACTGATGGCATACGAAGAGTATGGAGCATGTTGTGAGGACAGAACTCTGAATACACAATATAAAATTGTATGTCATACACACTGATGGCATACGAAGAGTATGGAGCATGTTGTGAGGACAGAACTCTGAATACACAATATAAAATTGTATGTCATACACACTGATGGCATACGAAGAGTATGGAGCATGTTGTGTGAGGACAGAACTCTGAATACACAATATAAAATTGTATGTCATACACACTGATGGCATACGAAGAGTATGGAGCATGTTGTGAGGACAGAACTCTGAATACACAATATAAAATTGTATGTCATACACACTGATGGCATACGAAGAGTATGGAGCATGTTGTGAGGACAGAACTGTTTCAATGAGCGAGACCTTATAGTGTCAGATACATCTGTCCTCTAAGTTACAGGGCTTTTGTCGTAAAATGTAGGAACACACTTGTATTGAAGACCGAGTACTTACTATTTAGGATCGAACCATACTGTTGAACTGCAGCAATAAAACGGACTTGGACATACAGGTTGATAAAAGATTGGATATTATGGGGAATGCAGAATAGAATTTTGACCTAACCGAGTTTATTAATGACAATATATATATATATATATATATATATATATATATATATATATATATATATATTTTAAGCCTAAATCTTTAAGTTTGTTAAATATGTAAAACTAAGGGCGTGATCATGACAGCACCTTATTGTGTGTTAAAAGTGTAAAGAAGGAAACACAAATTTAGTGTTATCCACTATTCAGATCTTTCTGAAATATTATTCTTGCAATATTGTCTCTTCTCAATTTAGGTTGGAGCAATGTGTTTGCCTCCGTGATGAGGGAACGGAAAATTAAGAATGTCGAAGGTCATAGGTTCTTTTCTATCTGGGAAAAAGGTCAAAATATGAACCCTCTGATACATACAAAGTATAAACCACACGAGGGAGCGAAACCTTGCACGATTGTCATAATTTTTGAAAAGGTGACCAAAAAGTACCATTGTTTATCTTAAAAATGTTTTCAAACATTATTATTTCCATTTCAGTTTCAATTTAGTTATGGAGATTACATCCTACAACCATAAATTGTATGTTGAAAATAATTACAACACATTCACCAACTACACTATATTTTTTCTAGTTTAAATATTTTTTCTGAATACTTATTTATTCCTACATATAATTGCCAATTCAATATAATAATATAATTTGTTAGTATAATTGTTTAGTTTGTCATAGTAATGTTTCAAAGAATTATTTGATGAACTTTTTGTAATAATATCAAGGGAACCCTCAGTATAAATGTTCAAAGGAATTCAAAAGTAAATTATTAAACGGAAGTTTTTATGTGGAAGTATTTATCTTTGTTAAATTTCCTTTTCCCAGAGCTCTTGACGCGCCGAGATATGACTTCTCCAAGTACACAGAGCGAAATGGAAAAACTTTGATAATTTAAGACTCCGGTCGGAGTCCAGAGCTTCTTTAAACTGGCCGTACTGCAGCTCAAACCGGTTCATATTATCACTTACGTTTACTCTTTAGTTTATTAACTATTTGCTTTACATTATTTAATTAAGAGTGTACACTCTTTTTAATAAAATGTATAGCAAAATATTAGGATAATTAAGGAGAAGTGTCTGAATGAATGTCCCATTTTAATTTAACATGTAGACTGTAATAATTTATTTTTAAGGTAATCTCTGGACATTTATAATGAAAACTTTTATTTCCACAATTTTCATTTTGGTACAAAAGTTTAAAACAACGCTTCAAAAAATTAATTTGATTGCAAAGACATTTCAAACACTGTTGTTTCTGTTGTTTTCTGTCTTGTTGGGAGTGCCGATGGCCGAGCGGTCTAAGTCGTTAAACTTTGGGTCTGAGTTAGAGTTCTAGATATGTATCTTATTGTAAATTAGTCTGCGTGGGCAAGCAGCCCGTGAGTAGGCTAAAGGTGCAATCCGTTATAGCAATAAATTTTAGTTAGTTTAAAATAAATAATAGAATTAACAAATTAAGTTATCAGTCACGAAAATATATTTAATTTACTTGTAATATTTGTCAATTTGAAAATGAAGATGAATGAGAGGTGGTGTTGGGGGAAGGCATGGACAAAAGAAAGGACTAAGGTCAAGCTCGCCTGGATTCTGATAAGATTAGAGCCTCGGGTCCTCATATCCTATTTTAAGGAGAAGGAGAATGAAACGTTTTATTAAAAATTTAAAATGAAATTGATTAGATTAATTTGAATTAATTAAAGGTTTCTAAATTTTTCTGAATGATACATTGGAAATATAAGAATAATTTTTACTAAACATAATTTAACAAATCTTATAACAGGTAATCAGACAATCCTTGCGTGCCTGATATTATAATAATGTGATGATTCTGGGACAATTATGTTAAAACGTTTATAGATATGAACTAAAAGTTGATTTATGTACAATTGTCACAAGGAGAGAATTGAAGCTTCATGGAAAAGTGTTAGAATGATTAAAATGCATTTTTGTGTCAAATAAAGTGGTTCTAAAATTGATTTTATTGCACATCCGAAAGTTTCAAAATGAACGAAGAGATTTTACATATGCATATTACAAATTACCTTACACTAATCATCACCTGGAAGTGAAAATATATTTTCTATTAACGTGCTACGCATTACTCATGCGATTTGAAGTATTATTATTATTCAATTGTTGAGTTCGACTACATTTGAACTTCCGCACATTGCAGCATACGAAATCTGATGTTTATAACCTAATATAAAATTAAAATACTAATAAAATTACATATGGTCGTCAATTGGACTACTTGCAGACACATTCTTTGAAACAACTCCAACCTCCCATTCATACAACATTGTACATGAAACACAAGAATCTTAATTTATCACATAAAAATAGTAAACCTGAAGCAAAACTATATAATTATATTCCCTACACGATTAAAATTTGTAAAATTTTTTTAGAAGGGCAAGATATCACAGACATGTGAAAATAAATATTAAAATAAAAACTAACTCAGTCTATTAGACCTCTACCCATTGAAAGTTACAAGACTCTGTGTGCCAATCACGAATAGCATCGAACTGTTAGTAAAAATGCGTAGTAACACAGCGATATTTATTGCTACTGGAAATTACATTTGTGCGGAATGTCAGGACAACACAAGACTAGACTCAGACGGGTACTGAAAGACGATACTACAGATGCCTCTTATGAGTAAAGTAAAGAGATTCAATTTTTCTACAGATGAATGTAAAATAATTTAATAAAGTTGCCCTTAACTGGGTTTTACACTGCACTACCTGGTGCCGGTTTGGATTCCTACCTGTAACTTTTATTGTAAACATATACAAGCTATATTCAACTTCTCAAAACGTAGTGTTTTATTTTGTTTTGTTTTTGTAAAATTTAAGGATGGCAATATGTAATAAGCAGTTATTCTATGAAATCATCCATCGTAAATGGTAACCTTTGAAAATCATAAAAGTGTGTTTTGCTGATTTAGAAACTTATATTATAATCATTGTACACCACTATAGATAACAAATTTGCGGTTGCACTTGACCTAATCTGTACATATATAACCTTAACCTCTCAATTAAATTTTGACTTTTTAACCGATTTAAAAATGAAGAAGGATATTTCAAACTGTGTACCTATATTTTCCATTTTTTTATGTCTACAGATTTTTTTTTCGAAACTACTGATCCAAATTGGATGAACCTTTTTTAATGGTTGGGGGCTGTTCGAGATTGGTTCTACTTCAGTGTTGTTCACTTTGTAAGTTTTAAAAATAGAACAATTATGGAGAAACAGGATAAAAATATTTGAGGAGATGTGGTTTCATTACAACGGTTCGTTTGTTGCTTTGCAAATACGTCTATAAAGGAGGCATTATATTAAAGCCGTCATAAATTAATGGTTCAGGATTGATTGAAACTGTCCAAATCACTATAAGATACCTCACAGTCATTGTGGGTATCTAGTCTACATCAGGGTTCCAAAAAAGCAGGACTTTAAAACATGACATGGGGCAACAAGAAGGGCTAAGATGTCAAGATGTATTTCTCTTCCAATGCCCTCGCCTTACATCACGCATGCTACGGAATACAACCATTGTTCATGGTAATGGTCCGAGTGACGTCCCTGCTGTAAGCAATATACGTTTTCTGCTGGAGCAACGAGGCGTACTTGAGTACAGAGAGATGGGTTTTCCATATCACTATTAAGTTACCTCAAAATTATGTGGGAAATTCCCCAGTCTAAATCAGGATATAAACTTCTGTAAGAGTCATTTGTATCACGTTATGTTGTAATGATACAGGATGAGACGTATTTTTTTCCCACATTCATAAATTACCTCGCACATGATACAGAATGAATGACCTTTCATGATAAAGATCAAAGGGACGTCACTATTGAAAGGTTAATTTAAACTCCATACTGTAGTAATGGCCCATACAAAATCTACGTTTCCAAGAAACTAAAAGTCTCCCCCAACTATATTCGTACACACGTAGCAGGTGGCTAAGGAATATAGTGGATAGACTCGGCTGTCTGCAATCATAATATGTGTACTCACACTTCAGGTGGTGGTATGTCTGAATAAACAGGGTAGCATGCAATAATTCGCTCAGTTATAAGTCCATAACCCTACTTTAAATCTTATTAAATAATAGTATATAACCTTCACAGTTTTCCAACGGAATTGTAAATGACTCAATTCAATGATAAATGGGACAATCTAGGAATTAGTCCATAAATGTGTGATTAGGTACAATATACAGAGTTTCCCGTAATTAATAACCAAACTTTACCAAAGTATAATACAAATAGATGCAAACGAAATTCATTATACTCGTATAATTTATAATCCTATCATGCATAGTTTTCTATCTGTCTGATTAGGTGTGTTTTTTAGAAAATAATTTTTTATCTATACAAAGGTTTCAGACATTAAGGTGAAACTATCATTTCTATAATGAAATAGTGGCCATGTAAAAATTTCAAACCTTACTTTATGATGAGTGATTTTGTTAAAAACACAATAAAAATCATAAAATATTGCCTTTTCAATGCAAACTTTTTGGTACTACTTTGAATTTTCTACAATAAGTAGTTAAGAAATAATGAAGGTTTTTCAAATAAAGGTTTGGGCAACTAATAAATGACATGATTAAGTACAGCATTAGGAATCTGGTGCTTAAGGGATTGCACAACAGCTGATTTTATTAACAGCTGATAATAAATTAAGATATAGCTAACTCTGCTATGATGATTTGGTTACTAAATACTAACTTGAAAATAATATTGATTCTAAATCTTTAACTTCCACATATTTCGTTTCTATATTGCTGGTGTCTTTTTAGTTGTGCTATAATTATTAGTGTACACTGAAGATGGAACAGGGAAGCACGCTTTCACAGCTGCATTCAGAATGTAAATGTAGCAATATATGTATTTCTACGATATGCAAGAAGCGTAATAGAAGATATCTGATACCAACCTTCTCAATATTGTCAACTCCCTACTGTTGTTAACTCCCAACTTCTCAGCAATATCCCTCTTCACATTCATGAATACATTTCCGCACCTACTAATCTATATTAATGCAAAACATCGATGTTACAGTACCCTTTCTGTCGAAAATTTCTTGTTCGAATTACTTTGTCAGGTATAGCTTATTTACATTATTTATATATAAACGTAAAATATGAAAATGTTGTCAAAAAAACCTGATTCCGTATTTTCAAACAATAAATATTGAGGGTATAATCCCATTAAATTATACCTTAAATGGGGCGGAAACTTTTTGAAATTGTGAATTCCGTTGAAATATTATGAATAAAAATCTTCCCGCTACATTTTCGGCATCTAAGGGATTTTTGAGATTTGAATAATAAAATGTAAAGCTTGATAAGGCAGCTTTCAAAGGCCAGCGAGGTAAATTTGTAACCTTCTTATTAAGAAAACTGCTTTTACGTCCTATGTTTCCTTTTAAATAAAGGGAAAAACTTCGAGCGTACTAAATAAATTGCATATACTACATTCATTCAAATTATTTTGTGTATGAGCTTAAATGTTACTAAAACTGAGCCAAATATTCGCAGACTTCTAGGTTACCGTTAAAATTGAATGTTTGAGCTAGCTTAGAGTAGTGGTGACGTAGTGGTCTCTGAGTATGGTGATTGCTGCCTCTGTATTGTTAGGTCGTCACTTAAATGTAAGGGAAACTGACCATGAGACACAACACAAATGCATAATATCTCCTTCATTTTCTTTATTACATTGCTATCCTGTAGCCCAATGTTTTACATTGATAGATAGGGATTGCGTGACTTTAACGAGCAATATAATTTCACAGTATTATAACTTTTAACAGTAATATAATCTCCTATTAGTTTTGTGACAGATTTTTTAGAAAACCCAGTATCGTGGACAACTGATTAATTCCTTAAAGTTGTAAATCTTTATATTCATCACGCGCCAAAAGTAATTAATGGAAATTAAACCATAAATTTCAACTTTAATAACATTTTTCACTTATTGTATATTTAGAAAATAAAATAAAAAGGCGTTACATAACTGATATAGTAGTCTCTCGAAGTCTAACTCAGTTGCTGATGAGATAAATAAATTTTACCCATAGATAGATAATACTTGATTTTCCCTTTCATATATAGCTTATATGAAATGTATAGAATGGAGTAAAAAGTTTAAGTTAAATTATAATATAACAAATTTAATGCCAATTTCCGTAATTCAAAGAAATCCAGAACAATAGTATTAATACATCTTCAATGACACAAGAACAGTATAATAACAAAATAATTGCAAAAAATAAATTTAATGTGAGTGAATAAAACCAGACGCCCAAATAAAATGTACAATAAAGCAACACATCATAAAAATAATACAAATTTATATATAATACGACAACAAGATAAACAACGAGGGCCAACTAGTCCTATCTATACGTATTCATACATTTGTTATATTTAAATTAATGTACTATTAGTATTTTTGCACCACTGTACTAAAGGTATGCTTTTGGTTTAATGGTTTAAGTTGACTGTATTCTTATCAAATAATTATCAAGTTTTAATTTTTTATACACACGAAGAGATATATCTCACCGCATTAAAATATATGAATTTCATGTATTTTGAAAAGAGATTATTGGCTAATTGATGAATGAAAAGTTTAAGTTTCATTTATTGGTATTTATACCAGCTTAATTTTAACTATGTTTCATCTTCAATCATAAGTTATAGTGCAATACACATTTAACATCGATATTCATAGATCTTTTTAATTTAAAATATCCAACGCATTCCAAAAACTAATTGTGATAGTTAAGGTGATAACTTTCTACGAATCTAAATTAACTTCCCAACATTAATACGGTTTGCCAATTCCATTTAGTCCTCTCTCAAAAAAAGATTTTTTGTACTGCAAGTTGTGAGGAAATATTCCGATAGCAAATATATAGCTACTATAGCTTATCCGTACAGTAATGTAAGTCAGTAGTGGGGAAAGCAACTAGGCATATTTTCAGGTGGCATATGCAGGATAACTTTGCCTCAAATCATCATAATAAGACAACCAGCATAGATCTCCAAAAAACCTGCATATTCAATTTAAAATAGTATTAGTTTTCCAAACATAACGAAACAGTCATTTTTACATTTTAATTAAATCATAACTTGAAAGTAAATGGCAATATCTTCTTAAATTTTAACAGTTATGGAAAATATCAAGTTTTAAAATTTCATTGATTCTGAGGAAACTCCTTGGTCAGTACAGGGATGTTTTTTTAATAATAAAAATAAAATTTTTAATATTTACAACTCAAATAATTGAAAACCGATAAAAATATATCATAGCTTAGATATTTAGATTATAAAATTATTCTATTATAATACTACCAAAGACGTTTATAGACTAATACAAATATAGAAACATTTTAATGGTAATGGTTTTCGTAATTTTAAGGTAAAATTACCAATTTTAATACGTTTTACATTTTAAGCAACAACAATTTGTTTCTTTCTCAATTTAAAGAAAAAGCTTTATGATACTTTCAAATGTACTATATTCATTTTCACTTTAGTATAATTTCCTATTAGTTTTGTAGCAAATCTCTTAGATAACTCAATTTCATAGACAACGGTTTAATTTACTAAATGTGCAAATCTTTATATTCATCCATGCGCCAAAAGTAATTAATCGAAATTTTACAATAAATTTGAATATTAATAACATTGATCACTTTGACGAAATTTCATTTTATACATTAAAAAATGTATGTATGAAAATTAAATCTCATAAATGCATGGAAAAACATATTAAAATTTATTTTATTTTCTTTCATTTTAATATTTTTAATTGCCCGTACAGGTATTTTTATACAAACAATATCACACTTTGCCACAAGAAATATATTACACATACTTGACACTAGTCATTAAAACTAGTTTAAAAATATTATTTATAAGATAAAATCCAGAGACATTCCAGCTCTGTACCTGTCCAGGAACTCAATGATCAATATTTTTCCAGAGCAAATTTTACCAAATCGATTAGAAAAGGACTTCGAGAACCAACTTCCGACATTAGAGGAGACAGTGTTAATAAGATAGGATGAAGATTGGAGATTTCATTCCAACTAGAGGTAGGATTAAGACAGAGGCCAGTCCAAGTAATCAATATGCTATCCAAATCTGTCAGCCTGTAGCATGTTACAATCATGGTAACTTACGAGACATATTACTAAATTTTACTTTATTTTACTTTAAATTTGGCAAAGCATAATAAAATCCAACCACACACATTAAAAATACTGTAAAATACGTTTATAAAACATCAACTATTTTATCAGCGTTTTGAACGTACAATATTTTATCTTGTAACTCAATAATTATCGATATAATTATGATCGACTGAAACTAAATTATCAATCATTAAAAAATGCTAATCATATTTAGATATATTTTAAAGAAATATTATAGAGTTTAAATTTTCTATTCTAGCAATTTTTGCCCAGGAGGTCCGCTACCGGGAAGCGCTACACAATTACACAGGTCCTGTGTAACGACACTAATATTATCTGACATTGAGCCGCACTTTAGTTAGAAAGTTACCTTTGTGTACTATACTAATAGTATACGTATATATATATATATATATATATATATATATATATATATATATATATATATATATACATATTAACATTTCTCGATATATTATACGTTAAATAATCAATAAGTTTATTCAAAACTTGTTCCTAGATTTGCAATAATCAAACAGGCACTGTACGCTATTTGTTTCCTGCTTGCTCTCATATTTTTAATTCAAAACCTAAAGAAGGTGAATGCTAAAACTTTCTGATCCTTAGGAGAAATTTTCTGTTCTATTCAATCACCAAGGCTATAACTTTTTAAAATGTAGTTTCCCCTTCTTTCGTAGCTTTTTTATTTTAAATGTTTTGAAAATGAAAAGTTTGGGTGATTTTTTATGAATAAAAACGTAAAAGCAACCAATTCCCTTGTCGAATGTCTTTTTGAAGTATTGCATGTTGCTCCTAAGCCAGATTAAAAAAGGTTAATTTTAATTAATAAGGTCAATTAATATATCGCAGTGTTGCCTCTTCTTAAATAAATATCCCGTATAGGACTAACATAATTGTTTGTTTGGCCATTCATAACTACATCTAACGCATTCGGTGATGAAGAAGCTCGAAAGGAACTATTTGCAGCATTCCATCATAAGATAAATCTAGATTACTAAATGTAGTGTAAAACTCAACATTCAAATTTAATCTACCCTTTCTACCATAGCTACGGTTTTGCGTAGAAAACTTGGTCGCTCCACCGTGCTTTTGAGTGTCATAAGCATCGCAGTGCTCTCTTCGTTTTTTGCCGCCGACTATTTTTGGATCTCTTCAGACGAACATGAATCTTCTTCAAAATTAATTGCAAAAGAATAAATCGGACATGATTACTCACATGCATAGATTCACGGTTAATAGGTTCTGAGGATTTCGGAGTATCTTAGATTAACAATAAGGAGTTGTGTATTGATGTTATCAAATATTTTTTTATTTCCTACTTTTGTTATAAACGTTTTATTAGCCAAGAATATGAACCTCTAGCTCGCTCTCAAATTTAAAAACAGAAATTTAGGTTTACATGATCGTATACTTATGTCTGTTTTACCACACAACACTATCGCCAAACACAATTGCTGAGGGAACACATGAAATGTGTTGTTATCGTGTTGTAGCAGTGAATGTGGTTGCCAATATCTAATTAACCGATACAATATTGTACCAACGTGCTGTTAAATGTTGACAATGTGTTGGAGCGGTATATGGCGACACAGTAATAGTTAGCTGTATGGCATGTTCGGTACACTGGGTAATGTCACACATTCTCTGCACGTGTTTGTACTGCATAGTTCACCAGGACTACATATGTGCATATTTACATGTTCGGTACACTGGGTAATGTCACACATTCTCTGCACGTGTTTGTACTGCATAGTTCACCAGGACTACATATGTGCATATTTACATGTTCGGTACACTGGGTAATGTCACACATTCTCTGCACGTGTTTGTACTGCATAGTTCACCAGGACTACATATGTGCATATTTACATGTTCGGTACACTGGGTAATGTCACACATTCTCTGCACGTGTTTGTACTGCATAGTTCACCAGGACTACATATGTGCATATTTACATGTTCGGTACACTGGGTAATGTCACACATTCTCTGCACGTGTTTGTACTGCATAGTTCACCAGGACTACATATGTGCATATTTACATGTTCGGTACACTGGGTAATGTCACACATTCTCTGCACGTGTTTGTACTGCATAGTTCACCAGGACTACATATGTGCATATTTACAATACACATATTATACATTTTATATAATAACATCTACTCGGGATTTCACGTAATAAATTGCGTAATCTATATTACCTAACATGTTCCTCTTACGCTACCTTTGCAAAAACATATTTAGAAAGAATCTTAAAATTAGTTTAAATCCACTATAACTCTGTATATAATAAGTAATAAATACTATATTTTCTTTAAACTGGCACTTTGGAAGCAATTGTTTTATGCTATTTTAAATATTTAAGTTTTTTATTTAAAATAATTTTACATTTTCTTCCCTATGGCTAATAGTATTTCTTCTTACTAGAACCGAATCTTTATATTGAATAAATTGAAATAAACCCCGTTTAGTTCTGTGAAACATAAAATCCTCATTTGAGGTTATATTATGAATATAACAGTTCCAAGATTACTTAACCATTGATTTTGACTTTAAAAAAATTGTAAAATATTCCTGGCACGTAGTGCACAGATTGAATCCCGATTTAAAGCACAAAAATTATCAACTGTCAATATATTAAGTATATTGTTTTAATTCTATGAAGACGTTAATTACTTATTCTCAAATATTTAAATGATTCGATTTATAATACGGCATATTATGTTTGGTTCATACGGAAAATTTCAAGGATAAATTTGTGTAAATGTTCATTTTGTCACACTCCAACGAACTTAAAGGACGAACGTTGTGTTTCAACCATTCAAGTATATGTGTGATGTTTACTTATTAAAGGGATCAAGTATAATATTAGAATAATTATACAGAGTTCCATCTTATTTACTTGAGTTTATACATATAACTCTTCAAGACCATACAAAAACTATTCCTAGCGGTGGTAGAGCAAGGTGAAAGTAGACTTAAGGAAGAATAGTTTTAAAAATTAAACTAGCGAGAATAAAGATATGAAATAAAGAGTTAAAAAAATCGTTTGATATTGAGAATAAACAATGGATTTTGTGATATGTTAGTCTAATAATTAAATAGAGGTTAATCATATTATTTTACGTTAACGAAAAACCAAAAATTAGCATATTTATTTATACGGAGGAACGATACCTCTCACAGAAATTTCTTTATAGATGACACGCACCACACCGCGTTGTGAGACCTCGTATCTTCCTGACGGCCTTCCACAGGGTTAACACTACACCTACCGATTGTGCTATATAAGTTATCTAAGGTAATGCGTACTTGTCTGGGCCAATTGGGAGCAATCACCTGATTCTACGTAATCGCTCATAGTGCAGTTCAGCCAGCTTATCGAGTATTTAGATAATAGTAGCACCTCATGAAATCAGGAGTCATGTTCGTCTGAAGGGATCCAAAGAAACACCACTTCCAGACCCAACGAATGTTTGTCCTACCCATGCCAAAATATTCGTTTAAAATTATTTTTATATATATTTGAAAACCGTCCACTACTCTTAAAGACTTTATACCAGGAGTCAAGTCTGTGACAGCTTCAGATACTAGACGATGTAATAAAAGGAATTCAACATTCAAAAGACAAGTTTACTAAAATAATGAATTGATTTTTAAGATGATAAGACGTTACATGATTGAACAAACATATAAATAATTAAATATTTGTAAAGAATAATAGGTCAATAATTAATCATGTATATTCTACAGGAATAAGCTCCATTGAATTGTGTCCGCCTATTTAAATTCAGCAATAATACATGAAATGAAACTTTACAATTGTAGAGTAGTAGTATATAAATTGTATGTAGTTTGAACTGCACTATGACATTTCTGGTAAGCTAAGCAACGTTAAAATCACCTCTAATTTTTAACAAGTTATATTATAAATATATTTTTATCCCGTAAGTAACTCAACATGGCAGTAATGGATGTTATGTGCAATATAGTATAGTACAGTACATGCTGAGTACGGTAAGGCAGGTTGCAGTCTTGAACCCATTGCATTCATATTATTTATGCTGGATATACAGTTTGTATCATAACACTCTGAGTGTGTCAGATAAGAAGCAGCTGAATGGATTGCTGATAGATCCGTAAGTCTGGGAAATTTGGGTCAACATATTGACTACAATGTGATTCTGGACCGATTTGACTAATTAAATTGATTACTTGTTAGTTCAATATGGTATTAATGAAATGTAAAAAACTGAATAATATTGAAAGGTTGGTTGATATTATTTTGAAAATAAAGATTAAAATTATTCTTAAGGCGTAATTATGTTATTAAACCTATAAGTTTAGCAAAATCGACCATCAGAAACTTTCTCTAAAAATATACTATAAAAGTCCACTATTCAAGATATAAATTACCGTTTACACTCCTAACCGAAATGTTACAATTTCCAATTTAAAATAAAATCAAGTTAATAATATCGATTAAGAAATAAAAGTGAAAACGAGATCGAGATCGTATCTAACGTCTCTGCAACGTTAATTAGTAGCAAACTTGTCTTTGTAACAACCAATATGGAGTCTAGGACCACACTTCACGCGATGCTGTCTAACGTCTCTGCAACGTTAATTAGTAGCAAACTTGTCTTTGTAACAACCAATATGGAGTCTAGGACCACACTTCACGCGATGCTGTCAAGCCAAAACTTCGACTATAGCATGCCACGTTATTTTAATATTACAATATACTGTATAACATGTGTCTTAATGCATATCTCCTCAATAAATTATTCTGTTATACTTTGAAAACTGGTTTATTGTATCACTATGATATTATGATTTATTTTATACAATGTATTCGGTAGTAATCTACTTGTGCAATAGAGTTGGAAAACAACACTGCGTTTTTGAGAACGCATGCTGTCGTGTTGTTAAAAGCAAATACAATCGAGTTTATGATCAAATTTACAGCAATTAAGTATAAATATTGTACGGACATTTTAGTGTAAAACGAATGAAGCCAAAAACGGAAGGGAAAAGAACTTTAAAGTTTTTCATTAAAGCCGGGACTAATTACCAAAGAAGTTAACGCTCCCCGGTTGTGACACGGAAATGCCCTTGCTACCAACTTGTAGCCGGTATTAATCATGTACACAGTTTCCTGGGAATAAATTACCGTTTCAATTGTATTATAAATGTTTATTTCTTTTTTTCAAACTAATTACAATTGTATTTTTTATCATCGATCACGTAGCAAAATCTAAAATATAAAGGATCAACAAGACATTATTATTATTGCCTTTGAGACATTAGTATAATATAAACTTCTTTGGCTTTCATAATTTTTTATAAATGAATAAATATAAATAAAGCTCATGGAAACTGGTGTAATAATTAAGCGTTAATTATTACCAGGATAGTATTTTTATAACCCATTGAAAACGTGAAACGGTTTTAAGAAACTTTTAAAACTTTAAAAATTACCATAATGAAAACTAGATTTTTTTCGTATTAATATAAATGTATTGTTGTTCCCTTTCAAAGGTATTATCAATTTACTGATTATAACTGGATAATATTATAGTACCTATTTTATAATAAAACATGTTATGTTAGTATAATAGTCGACAGCCTTAAAGTATACACATTAAATGCTAATTTCTAATTTTAAGTGCAATAGAGCTTAAGTAAATATGATA
Source organism: Homalodisca vitripennis (assembly GCF_021130785.1). NCBI lineage: Eukaryota > Metazoa > Arthropoda > Insecta > Hemiptera > Cicadellidae > Homalodisca > Homalodisca vitripennis. The sequence continues at coordinate 163,325,064 of NC_060212.1, read as the reverse complement.
TTTAAATGTTGATGGTAAGATTTAAAATTAACAAAGCGTGTAAACGTAATTCGTACAGAATAAACAATGAAATATTTTAGTTCTGTAAAATACCGAGATGGTTACAATAAAATACATGAATTTATTTGATAATATATTAAAATTACTTTAAATGTAAAATTATATAAAAGATTTTAAAAATACATAAAAATGAAGGTAAACGTCAAAAGGCAGTGTATCACACGTATATTACGATTTCTATATTAAAGAATATTTTATTTTAAATGTTATGAAAGTTAATCAAGTGTTACAAATATTTTTAATTTTTATTCTTTTACCTACATCATGTTGGTCATTTAATTTTCTGTTTCAATAAGTGTTTGGTGCTGTAATACTCTGCCATATATCAACAGGGATCATATCACTACCTCCCTACTATATAACAACAGCTTACTACTTACAATATCCCCGGGGGAATAAGATAAGTAAGCCGTGTTCCCCTTTTAGTTTTGCGGCTAGCCTTGCATAGAAACAGATTTTCCACTTTTAGTGATGCAATTTAGTCCACCTAGTGCACACGCAAAAAAGCTTATTGAAATTAAATTATTTTCTACATTACTAAATGAGGAGAAATCCTTTTATTTATATACATTATGACAATAAAACATAAGTTTATTTATTTATTTATTTATATAAAGTTTATAAATACGTAAACTTAACTCATTAATGTTCCTGAGCACTTACACGAAATCTGCAGATGTCTGTCTAGAATAGAAAGCTTCGTTCAAAGAAATACATTCTGTGTGATAATTCATAGTAATATCAACATTTGAACATTTAGTAATTTTTGTTGGATTATGCTATAACTCCAAGAAATATTAAACTGGAATTGTATGAAACAAAGTTGTTCTAATTAAATTTTGTAGCTATTTTTTGCATAGCTCTAGTTATTTAATTATATTTCATTTTAGATATATTTTTTACAGAAAGCATGGTAAAATTATTTATTGTTGTTGGGTTTTATAATGCAGCCTATTCTGTTTAATATAGGCTACCTTTAATTTTTAAATTAAATTATTCTCATTTTCTTTGTTAATGCTTATCAATATACTTTACCAAGATATTATGTCATTTTAAATAACCTTTAAGACAAGTTTGGATACAAAAGGACATATATTAAATTTATATACTCGTAGTATTAATGTTTTTCTGCAACAAATTCCGGTTTAATTAGTTGTAAATTTTGATTTATTTCTGTTTACTTAATTTGAAGTGTAAGACATTATTCAAATACTTCAACGAATTTATTTATCATTTGAAAACAACTATAACAGACCGTTATCCTGAACAGTATTGTGCCAAGAAAGGTAAACAATAATTTTACCAAGTAGCTTACGTATTATCTTAGTAAATTTTAGACAATAATCGCTTGAAGGCATTACCAAGTACCGAGTTTTCCCTTTAATGTTTTTATTTCAGAAAATGCAAGAAAATATTATTAATTGTAAAAGCAATAACAAATAAGTACAGATGAAATAACAATTCGGTCATTACTATAAACATTATACGTGTTGACAATATAATTGACCTTTACAAATAATCTTCAGCAACCAACTAATCGATTTTATAACAAGGGAACGTGTCCTATAACTTTATATTGATTCACACGCAAACCACTTTATCCAGTTACGAGTTAAAATTAGTTGGGTCAATCGTGAAATTAGATTATTGGTGCTTCCATTGTTGATTACCCTTTACATTATATTATTACTAAAATACCAAACAAATGAGAGTAATTTTAGCCATCCTTTTTATATACACACTATAGAGACGGTAGAAAACACATTTCAACATTGAAATTACTATACGATCTGAATACGATTTGACTAAATGATGTTTTCATTTCAGGAGAGTTAGGAACGTCATGGTATAGGCCATTAAACATTAAGCTTCGGGAGAGATGATGGTAAATGTTTGAAGTAACAATTCTGCCACATTCTATTTTACACCAATATTCTACGTTATACATATTCGTCAACTACTACTTACAACTACTACGATATATTATTCTATATTATATCGTATTCTACGTGATACATTCTAGTTCTGTAAGGTGACTCACAGAAAACGAATGAATGAATGGAGTTGCTGGGATTTGTTTGTGGTAGGTAGTAGGAACATTGTGGTCAGCAATTTACCTTCATTGTAGTTACTATTTTAGTCAAAACGGAGCACTAAGATGAAACCGCATTATAGTTGTATTCGTAGTAAACGAATATGTTATCACATCACAACTAATATTTCGTTAAAATATAATTGATGATCAAAAAGGAAGAGCTTCTAATTGTGATTGGTGAAAAAATTCTTTCAGTGCAATATGAAAATTTAAAAGATTGATCACCGACATACTGAGCACCTTTTCTACTAAATACTATTTGCACAAGATACCATCAACATTTGAGACTCATATTTTATAGGAAACAGATTTATATTTTGGAGTTGGGCCTAGGGCGCCAATCTCACCGTATTGTTCTGCCCCTACTATTCCAGTTCATATATAAAGAAAACTCACACTTTCTACACGAGTTAGTATGTCACATGTTTTTACATGTTTTGCCCTAAAGTCTGTTTTAAAATTGAGATAATGAGATAATGATTTATTTTCGATAAATATTTACAATTTAATCATAAATTACTCATTTTGAAAATACTAAACCATCTTTAACCAGTTGCGATGGTTTAAGCAATACATAAAAAAACATAACTTAGAGTCTACCTTTACAAAAATAAATAGTGCGACGAGCTCGTGCAACATCTTAACCAACACAGTATGTACACTACCTAAATCAATAAAAACAACATACAAAAAACAATAGTTCAGAACATAATTAGACAAAAGCAAAGCTTCACTTCTAATAAAAAAATATGTGACATCATAAGTAACATAACAAAATGTCGTAGCTAAGATATAATCAAATTGAAATTAACAAAGTTCCACAAAAGAAAATACTAATAACAATAATTATTGAACTGTAATATTGTACTAAGTATCTGTAAAAGAAACAAAAATAACAAAAATAGCATAATCTTACTCAAAATATTCTTTCAAACTTATTCACATTCAGCAAAATATACCAAATCAGACTATCTCAGAATATATATCAGTATTTACGTGTCCTCAAAGTTAAAAAGCCATTGCTTTAATTTATTTTTAAACCTAATTTTTGATCTACACAATTTAATGTCTGCTGGTATTTCATTAAATAGTTTTCCACCTAAAAAAATAAAAGATCTTGTCATTAAGGATTTTGAAACTTTTGGTTTTCTTAATAAATTGGCTGCTGATTTACTACGTGTGTTATGATTATGCATTATAAGCTCGGTTTCATTATTGCCACTACGAATAAAGAAAAATTTGAAGAACCTTGAAGATATATAAATGTTGTAAAGGTAATATATTTAGTTGATTAAATAGATTAAAAGATGATTCTCTTTTATTTTTATGTAAATATAATCCTAATATAATGATTCTGCACTGTTCTTACTTTTGTTATTAAATTCTTGAAAGTTCCTCCCCAACAATGAATGCCATATTGTAATTTAGAGTTTATGAGAGCGAAATAGAGTATCTTTAAAAGCATTTGGTCACATATATTCCTCAAAAAATAAAATTTTCGAATGCTCCCTTTTAATCCTCTTGTTAGCTCCTCAATGTGATCCTTCCAAGATAATTTCCCTGTCTATTATAACCCCCAAATATTTGAAGGATCCCACATTTTCTATGTCTAGACAATTACAATTTGGCTCTCACTTTGACAAGTTAATGAATGATACTTAAATTGGATCTCTTCAAATAAGGGCCTATTCATTTTAAAATTTAAAACTTTTGTTTTTGAAACATTGACACACATTCTATTTTCTAAACACCAACTATTCAAGAAGGAGAGTGTTTCATTTACACTGTTACATAATCTCTGGCTATCTATATTCCAAAACAAAAAAGCAACATCATCAGCGAACGCGGGTTACCCTTCCTTCGAATTGGACTTCTAAAAGATCATTAATAAAAATTAAAAAACAAAGTATCTGATAAAACGGATCCTTGCGGTACACCCTTTTTTTTATAATCCCGGTTTACTATAAGCATCCCCTACACTTGACAATTTGTTCGCGTTCGGTCAAAAATTGCCTAAACCAGTTCAATGCATTTCCTCTAATTCCAATATTTTCCATTTTAGCCAGTAAACATGCATGATCAACCAAATCGAAGGCCTTACGAAAGTCTACAAAAACAGCTGTACATTTGTTTTTTCTCGTTTATTTTTTTGTATAAACAATCTCCAAAAACGCGGACAACGCATGCTCCGTACTTTTACCTTCCAAAAATCCATATTGATTTTTACTGAAAAAATTAAAACTGCTGAAAAAGTTCAATAACCTTGACTTCATTGCCTTCTCAAATATTTTAGAAAACACAGAAAGCAAACTTATTGGTCTAAGATTATCCAGTTTAATTGCATTAGATTTTTTAGGAATCGGAAACTACGATACTTTTTTTCAGGACCAATTTGGAAACACCCCTGTATGGGAACTACAATTTATTATATGTTCAAGCAGAAGAGCAAAAATATCCTTACAACTTTTTACTAGATTGATAGTTTACATTATCAAAACCACTAGAGCGTTTATTTTTTCAAATTACTGATGATAGTTTTTAATTCTTCGCGATCAACAGGAGTTAAAAATTTATTTATTCTTAGATTTTCTCATTTAAATCATGGTTACCTATAAGAATCTTAAATATTTTCTCTAACGCTCGACATAATCCCATTGATTGACGTGCATTATCGATTTTCTCGAGATATCGTGTCGACGGACAGACGCTTAGACAGACATACACTTTCACATTTATTGAAACCTTTGAGTGATCTGAGTAGTAAACCTTAAACCTACCCCCCCCCTTTTGGGTAGGTATTGAGTGACCTGTTAATAAATTTTGCGTAAAATAATTGTGGCCACACATTCAATATTTTTTCTTTATGTACCTATGTTGTATCGTATGGAATATTTTGACTTTACTTTGTATCAATAAATAATAACAGTAACCCATTGAGTTTTCACCATGACTTCTGCAAGTTTCTTCGTAGCTTTCGTCTTTCTATTGTGTTAAAGACATGTTTGACTTATATCGGTACAAGGGTAGCCACAGAACACCAACCCTCCCCAGGGTTTGTAAATCACCACAGGAGGGATAAGGCCGAACTCCCTTCAAACTGTCGCCACCGTAACCAATAAAACTGCTGTTAATCACGGGATAGCTCCTGCGAGAGCGTGCGTAATACCGCTCAGAAGAGAATGCTTTGTCACCTTGGTTGCCGCAAACTGTAATAAAACTAAATGTCTTTCCTTATTTTTTATTCTTAAAGTAGTATGTAGTAATATGTGTCTTTTATTTTACATCGCGACGCTTTATATATCTGTAGAATATTTACAATACATAATATAACATTAATACATTAACTAACTTAACCAGTTAATATCAAACAAAACAGAGTATCATGAGGAACACTATCCCTGAAACAATAACAAACAATAGTTTTACATATTCAGAACAATTTTCTAAGACTTTAGGCCATGCACAGTGTGCAATAGCAGTTACAATATTATTGTATTAATAAATGTGTATATAATGTAAAATTATTAATGAACGTATCGTTAATGTAAAAACGTATAATATTTTCACAGAATGCTATGTACAAAATGATCAATAAAATAATATTTTACGGCAACAGAAGGATTATACGTCTCTTTGATATGTAGCTGTTTAATAACAATACAAGTAATGGCATTACCAAGAGTTATCATTTAAATTTTGTACGAGTTTTAAAATAGTAATTACCGATACCGTTCTCTTTTACTGATATTGAAGGATCTTCTTGTTGAGATCTTACTAGCCTATGTGAAATGTTAAATCCACGTGCATACCTCAAACCAGACGGTGAAAATTTTCAAATATGTTCGGAAAATTACATTGAACCTAATAGTCAAACTGTATTCATAACACTGATCACATAAACTTATAAATTATGGGTTATAACACTGATCACATAAACTTATAAATTGTGGCTTATAACACTGATCACATAAACTTATAAATCATGGGTTATAACACTTCCGGAATTCAACGACCTATTTAGCGATGTATTTATTCAAATCAGAAAATCCATAAGTTGGTTCAATTGTAATAAATAAACGGGTACTTATCCTGGTGTAAAAGCATAACACTAATGGGAAGTCATGTAAAAAGTAACCAGTTTATCCGTAATGTTTAATCTCTCAGTTTAATTGCTGCTCGGTAGCTACATTGTATACCGACTCAATTTAGTTGGTTGAAGTAATTAAAAACCGAAATATCTGGTTAATTTACTTCCGAACCAGTCAAATAGCATTCTGCACTACACACTCGCGGTTACTGGGTCGCAATGTCGTACCGCAGGCAGTACTCTATTTGTTGTCTTGTAAATGGCTTCTGAAACGTTAATGACTATAAATTAACGTAAATTTTCAATATTTTTCTCTCAATCCAAGTGTACATTACATGATCAAAAACATCGTCACAAACCATGTGACTCTGTATTAAAAGAAGATTGGTAATAGAATAAAGCACACTTCGAATACTGGCAGTTAAAGCTAAAATTTACACTGTATAACAAAATCAGATTGTCAATCTGTAAGTTAAGCAATATTATTACATAAATAGAAGAAATTAAATATTGCAATATTACAATAGTACAATACAACATCAGCAGCAGGATTTAGAGAGTTGCTTACTACAGCACTGTATTGAAACAATGAAATTGAAGTGTAAAGTAAAAGTATGTTTCCATACAGTACACAACGACATATTTGATGAATTATGTACCACTAGTTTGTATATAAACTTATCTTACATATACTTATGTATTAGCTGAAACATAAACTAAAACAATATCATTGTAATTTGTTAAATAAATAATTTAGATATTATCTACAAATTTTTTATTACTCATTATAAAAATTTATTATATTAGCATGTTTAAGCACACAGAAATTAGAGCGTACACAGTTCATTTTTGCCTAGAAAAATTAATCTTGGAAACGCATTCCTATCTTACGGAACGAATTAATTGCATTCGTTATCGAGTTAGAAAATAATACAAATTCGAAAGCTACTACCTGTGTCTTTTACAATGTTTTCTAAATTTTGAACTAACCCATTCAAATATATGTTAATTTACTTCATGAGGATTAAAATTCGCTTTTCCCATATTTTCTAATACACTCGTAAAAAGCAACTTTATATATTTATATATTAATTTTACGCATAATCTTCTCAAAATTATTAAACCATATATCCTGTAATACCAGTATCTATAATACTGACAATCCTAGCTAAATATAACAAAAGATCCTCAACGATTGACAAATATCGGGCATTGCAGTAGTATGTTGTATACGATATTGCGTTCTAAGTACAGGTGAAACAATTAAGTTCTATATAGAACCTTGTAACAACGTATGTCCAGCTGAGTGTTACATCAAGGAGCTGAGTGCCAATTTGTGTTTTATAAGCGCACTACCTACGAACCAATGTTTAATCGATAGAGAAATTTCCCCTAAGTGAGTTATCAATCGTCAGCGGTACATATTTTACTACGAGACTCTCTAAACCTCTGCTGCGACTAGTACATCCGCCAGTATTCGCTATAATGAACTTTGTATAATCTTTGTAGTTCTATGTCTAACTCGACTTAGATAAAACTTTGCTTCCTGCAGTCGGTAAATCAGATACGGCCAGCGTCCAGCCAGTGAGCTCCCCCTCACTCCCCTTGTGTTCGGAACGTGTGAAGTTATTGCCTCCTTAGTTGGGGTTGTCCTGCTAAACATCTTCCCCTTAAACTCGGTGGGGGCAGGAGATATTGTCGTGCGTCATAGATTATGGTGACTCTGGGACATATACGAGTATTCCACTCTAATATGGATAATAAATCATAGCAAACAACGGTTTTGTATTTTAAAATGTAAGATCATCTGTATTTAGTGTGATATCGGGAAAAGGTCAATAACAAAAATAGTACCTGAAACTGAATTTATCTTAATCATGAGTTGACTAAATGAGACATATATACCAAGGTAGTACATTAAATGAAAGAAAAAATATAAATTATCTCAGATTTCAATCTTTGACTACATGAAGTAAATATTTACACATTTTATGATATTGAGATTGTGGAGGAATACCAAAATCTATTTATTTATTTATCGGGCTTGTTTGCTTCAAATTATGTTTGTGTGAGAAGCCAAAGAGAGAATATTTTCATTCTGGAAATTAAAAATCTTTGATATTAAAGTGCTTAATTAGACAACTTATTCCGATTTAAAAATTTTAACAATCTATATTTTAATTATAATATAAATAATATATAAATAAAATACAATACTAATATACAATAATAAAATACAATAAAGTAAAAATGTAAATATATAAGTAAAAAATGTACATAAACCACCATGTATAATATTTAATGATCTTATTATGTTCTTCTGTTAAAACATTATGATTTAATCAAACAGGTCAGAATTGATCATAAAATAACAAATGCATCAATATCAAGGTTTGTCAATTTTACTACAATCTATCACAATGTCAGTAGTTTTCAGTTTGTATTACCTATGTAACATGTAGATTGATTAAATATATTTGAATTATGTTTAATCATTAAATAACCCTTAAGTTTCAAATTATTTTTTTATTTTTAACGGAGCATTAAGTAACAAAAACAGTGTCGAAACGGTTAATAAATCTCAACACTCCCATGAAAATCAGTTGGTATTGCATTAAAAATGGGTTTATTTTATTACTTTGGTTAAATCAAATTCATTATATCGTTTTGTTAAAGTTACTTTAATGACAGAAGTAATTGGAGGGACGAAGATGGCTGGTTAATTTGCTACCGGACCAGTTCAATGGCACTCTACACAGTATACCGCACAGTTAATGTCGCAATGGAGTACCAGAGGCAATTATCTCATAAACGTGAAAATAAATGTTTACTTTTTTAGCTTTATTAGAGATACAATATAGATCAAGGGTCAACAATTAGAATCTTAATTTTCCGATATTAAAGATACTTTTAAGAACTTGTGAATATTAGCTAAGAAAATTAACGAAGCCTATCAAAATATACTCAAACGATACTCAAAGGGCTATCAAAATGTCTCTTCCACGAATATATATATATATATTATATATATATATATATATATATATATATATATATATTTATTTATTATTATTTTTTGTTGATATATTTACCTATATCTCTTGAAAATGTCTTAAGACAAAATATAGAGAATATAGATAATTTTTGTGTTCCTTTTTTCTATTCTTATTGAATATATATATATATATAGTATCTGTCTGTTCTTATGTATGCATTATATCTCGAGAACCTATTTTGGGTATATATTTTATGTTTCTCGGTTTTGTATAACCATTCATTGCTATAAATATTAAAATTACGAGTTCCGTCGGGTGCAGTTGATAAAATACCAATGGCCTCATAACTTAACGAAACCAGTTACGCAACATGTAGTGTGACGTAATTTTACTTTATTAGACTTTAACAGTTACATTACAGAACAAATATTACACAATTCAATAAATTTAGAGATTTTAACTTGAAAGCAAACACAGGAAAACCATTTTAAGCTGCTAAAACGTTGTTTAAAAATTAAAATTATAATTATTGTTATTGTTGCGGTAAAATTATAAACTTATTTGTCTACTCTGTCTATTTATAAGAATCACCTAAGAAGTGTGGTAGAAAAGTAACAAGACTGAAATCACTGAGAGCGATCCGAAAACACTACATCCTTCTCCTTGTACATTAGTCTCTCCCCAATACCCAGTGCAAGTTTAAACCTTGTCCAGTGACTGCATGTCCAATTACGTAGAATGTGATATGTGAAGTGTTTTGAAAATGGAACAGCATAATTTGCAGCAAGGGTGTGCCATTACATTTTGTGTTAGCCTGGGTGAATCTGTGACTTTCACTTTTATAAACTTGCAAAAATCTTATGGGGAACATTCAGTATCGAGAGCACGAGATTTTTGTGTGGAAAGACATTTACTGAGGGCCGTGATTTAGTTGAAAATGAAGATCGTTCTTGGAGGACTTCAATATTAAATACTGAAGAGAACATTGGACCAATGAGGGTTCTGGTGAGATTAGACCATCGACTTACATGAATATAAATTTGAGGTTGAATCGTTTCACTCTCACAATATTTGGGCATTAAAATGTGTGTGCTAAGTTAGTACCAAAAAGCCTGTCAATTGAACAATGTGTGCCTAGCCCTTCTGAACAGTATTGAAAATGACCCTCATTTTATCATTCACGAGGTAAATGGTGACGAATCATGGGTTTCGAGTATAATCTTAAAACAAAACGACAAATTGAAGAATGGCACACTCCTCAATCTTGGCACGCTGGACCAATAAAAGCTCACCTTAGCAAATCAAAAATCATGACCATGCTCATTTATTCTATAGCAGGAGGATTCTCAAAAGAAAATTTGTGGTTCCAGAACAACCTGTTAATCTGGTCTTTTATAAAGAAGTTCTTGAGCGGCTTTTATAAATGTTTACTTTAAAATTAGTTATATTGATGATTTCATCGGAATGAAATGCCATATAAACGTTGCTTGTTTTCGTCGAATTGATTTTAATACGCCAATATAGAACCAAATCCAGTAATAACAATTAATAATAACGGGAAGTATATAATAACTAAAATATAATTACCTTTTTTGTATGTAATTAATTATCCCCTCGTTCAGCACTAATATTTAAAATAATAAAACGATAAATACAATTGGATAATTGTATATCGTAAACCACAGTATTGTGGAGTGTACACTAATATATGATAATATTTGATTTTCCGCTATAATATTAATAATGTGTTATGTGATACTGATTACAAAGCACATTCAATAATTTGTAGGCTGAATTTTTAATCCACACTAATATCCTAATTTCGCTTTTCAAATCTTATGTTTAACCGTGTTTTCCTATTTCAAACAAAGCAAAGTTTTCCAAGAATTTAAACATAAAAATCACTTTTATTTAATACAGAACTTTCAATCCTCCTTCTGCATCACTTAAGCTTAATCCGATGCGGCAAACCTTCCAGCAGAATAAACTAAAGACGAGACTGAAATGTTGCCCAAAAGTAATCTTGACTCCACAAACCGTCATAAAACAACCCCAACCCAATCCACTTTAAGTCGGGACATTAGTAAATTAAGCACGTGCAAATATCACAACTTTTGTAGGTAATTGAAAATAAAAAGGTAACAACTAGATTACTTCATCATTGATTTCATCACTGTGTACAGTTCTCGGTTGATAACTATTTTAACACGAAAAACTTATAAATACATTTATACCTCATGAGATATGTTTCGTGACTAAGACATGGACATTTTGTCTAATAGAAAGTGTGTTAGACCCTCAGCCACGTAAAAATAGAAAATTACTGTTTTATCATATCATTAAATATTATAATTTATTATAATCGTTATAATCTATTGTAGAAAATCACATTAAAATAATGTAACCGCATATTGAATTTGAAATAGCACAACACGATATTTATATCCTTATATCTGTAGTTTAAATTCAATTACTATGGATGTACAAGTAGCTTTTGAGACGTTAATGCTCTATGAGAGAAATACTGTACTTTTTAAATAGTATACAATAAAATAATACACATTGAACAAAAGTAGTCATGGTAAGTCAGCGTTGTACAGCTGTAACATTTAGAAAACACATGTTATCAACTTCCTGTTAATTTTCAGATAACATCGAGAAATTCCTTGGTTGGTAGCAGCAGACGAATATATTACAGTATGTCTGAAGTGGTAACAGTAGGAATGCCACAAAAGTAGTCATGGTAAGTCAGCGTTGTACAGCTGTAACATTTAGAAAACACATGTTATCAACTTCCTGTTAATTTTCAGATAACATTGGGAAATTCCTTGGTTGGTAGCAGCAGACGAATATATTACAGTATGTCTGAAGTGGTAACAGTAGGAATGCCACAAAAGTAGTCATGGTAAGTCAGCGTTGTACAGCTGTAACATTTAGAAAACACATGTTATCAACTTCCTGTTAATTTTCAGATAACATTGAGAAATTCCTTGGTTGGTAGCAGCAGACGAATATATTACAGTATGTCTGAAGTGGTAACAGTAGGAATGCCACAAAAGTAGTCATGGTAAGTCAGCGTTGTACAGCTGTAACATTTAGAAAACACATGTTATCAACTTCCTGTTAATTTTCAGATAACATTGAGAAATTCCTTGGTTGGTAGCAGCAGACGAATATATTACAGTATGTCTGAAGTGGTAACAGTAGGAATGCCACAAAAGTAGTCATGGTAAGTCAGCGTTGTACAGCTGTAACATTTAGAAAACACATGTTATCAACTTCCTGTTAATTTTCAGATAACATTGGGGAATTCCTTGGTTGGTAGCAGCAGACGAATATATTACAGTATGTCTGAAGTGGTAACAGTAGGAATGCCACAAAAGTAGTCATGGTAAGTCAGCGTTGTACAGCTGTAACATTTAGAAAACACATGTTATCAACTTCCTGTTAATTTTCAGATAACATTGGGAATTCCTTGGTTGGTAGCAGCAGACGAATATATTACAGTATGTCTGAAGTGGTAACAGTAGGAATGCCACAAAAGTAGTCATGGTAAGTCAGCGTTGTACAGCTGTAACATTTAGAAAACACATGTTATCAACTTCCTGTTAATTTTCAGATAACATTGAGAAATTCCTTGGTTGGTAGCAGCAGACGAATATATTACAGTATGTCTGAAGTGGTAACAGTAGGAATGCCACAAAAGTAGTCATGGTAAGTCAGCGTTGTACAGCTGTAACATTTAGAAAACACATGTTATCAACTTCCTGTTAATTTTCAGATAACATTGGGAAATTCCTTGGTTGGTAGCAGCAGACGAATATATTACAGTATGTCTGAAGTGGTAACAGTAGGAATGCCACAAAAGTAGTCATGGTAAGTCAGCGTTGTACAGCTGTAACATTTAGAAAACACATGTTATCAACTTCCTGTTAATTTTCAGATAACATTGGGGAATTCCTTGGTTGGTAGCAGCAGACGAATATATTACAGTATGTCTGAAGTGGTAACAGTAGGAATGCCACAAAAGTAGTCATGGTAAGTCAGCGTTGTACAGCTGTAACATTTAGAAAACACATCTTATCAACTTCCTGTTAATTTTCAGATAACATTGGGGAATTCCTTGGTTGGTAGCAGCAGACGAATATATTACAGTATGTCTGAAGTGGTAACAGTAGGAATGCCACAAAAGCATTCTGAGGCCAAGGATAGATATTTTGTGGTGGTTAACTGTATAAAGGTAACTTATACAACATACTCCTGTGAAGATCCAGTGTTGTTGAATTACTTCGTTCATGTGAGCTAATTTGTATTTAAAAATGTGAATTTAAATTACAATCAGGGAAAATAGAAACTTTACATTTTATTTAAGAAGATAACTATATATTATTATTAATAGTTATATATTCCTATAAGCTGTTTAGTTCTAATTGAATACTTGAATTCCATATAAATTAATCTTATTATGAAGTGCTTTAATATGTATTGTGCTACCTATAACTATTTAAAGTATTTAAATTATAATTAAAATTAATATCTAAATAATAAATATAGTTTATGAAACTTATGGAATCTAAGTTTAAGAAATCATTCTGTGAGTTTCTTGTTTTATAATTTTAAACAATCGATTTTTATTTCGATAGTATGAAGTTTTATTTACAATGCTAGTGTTGAATGTTGGATATGAAGTAACTCATACAATGTTTGTCTATTTGACTTTGCCATGTCAATATCAGAACTCGTCAGCGTAAAAGCAATATACGTCTGGATGTCACCATGACAAAAGGTCTGTAAATTGCAAATATACTAAAATCAGTCATCCTTGCAACAACAACAACATGATACTTGTATCGGTACTCTATCACACAAGATTTCATCGTCAAATTCGTTCGCTCTAGAGATAACAATATATAATGAAAAAATATTCTTTAATTTAAAAAAAAAAACTGTTTCGAAAATCATTCTTCCAGTCTTGACTATTATGACTTTTTAGAGATATGAACATTTATAAATTAATATCTTAAGTATTAGATTAATCGTAATTGCATTTATTCGTTAAGCAATAAATCGTGGGGCTGACGAAATTCCTTTTCTGCCTGTCGTATCTGGCTGTCTGTCAGCGTATCTCGAAAACCAACTGACCTACTGACCCATAGTCTTGAAGCAGTGCAAAAAGATTCATTCTATACTGGAGAAAGAGTGAGTCCATGATATTGCATGTCACCTCATCAGCTTTGGCTAATATTTTTACATTGGTCTTATGGGTAACCATAGACTAATGGTAGCAAAATATCAAAATAAAACTATTTGTAACTAAACTCAATACGGCCAAAAAAGGTTTAAAGATTTGACATATTAACATAATGTGACCAACTAAATGTTCCATAATTTACAACACACGAAGTAAAACACTGCTCAAAACACTAATAGTCTTAAACTAAAACTTTGTTAGTAAACACAGAAAGTAAACCATCAATAAGTAAACATAATGACGTTCTTGAATTCCGGGTCCGGTGACGATCTAAAATAAATCGCTGTTGTTATGGAAACAAATAATTACTAAAAACTTTAGAAATGTTCAAACGGATCTGTAAAGTGAGAATAAGTAAGGATAAGTCGAACGCTATTGACCTGATATTCTGACTTAAGCTCTTTAGTGAGAGCATCACCTTTGAGTTTATTCGTGAGCTTGTCTTTCTTACATATGTTTGACCTACTTATGAGATGAGTCAACTTTATCTCATTGTAAGAAGTTTCTTTATATTGCTTACAACTTGTTAATTTCATTCAATAATTAATTAAATAATAGTCACCTATAGACTTTTTACGGTACACTATCCGTGGCACAAATGTAAACTAACATTTATAATGACAAGAGTATTAAATAAAGATACTTTGTAATTTTCTTCTTATTGTTTCAGTTATGTAGTTATTTACCAAATATAAATAAATGGTCAATGGTCAACAAAGTAGGAATCTTCATTACGTTATAGCAATTAGCTTGTTTGTTTGTTTGTTTTTTTTTTTTTTTTTTTTGACGTAACAACGTCTTAAATTAGGTTGCGGCTCGGAGTCACTCATGAAAAAGTGTAACGCCCGGTAACGTTACGATGCCCGTCCAGTGGGTCCGCCGCACGGGATCCGCACGGGATAAAGCAGATAACTGTGGGTCCGCCGCACGGGATAAAGCAGATAACTATGTTTATTCGTGAAAATGTGGAGTGCTTAGATTCGTCATTTACAACAACTACAACAATAAAGGTAAATAATTGTACACTGATATTTCATTATCGTAAACTATGATTGATTGATTAATTGTTAGATTGACACAAAAGTTGAGAAACTGAGTTTATAGGTTATGTCATACTATTGACAAATGTTGATAGTGTTAAGTAAATTATTAGTTTAAATCACTCTGCAATCAATCGTAATTCAGTCGATTGAGAAGAAACAGCGCGTATTGCTAGTCAAACATTTAAAATAACAAATTATAACCTCTAACCTGTCATAACAGTGCGACCAAACAAACGAACTAAACCGACCAATCACCACGCGCGGAGTTAGAATTTAACTGTGTTTAGCAAGAATTTCAAATTCCAATTTTAGTAAATGTTTTATTCAACTTTACCATTTACAATAACAAATTTTAATTAACTTCAAATTATGTACAATGTTTTAGTAAACAAAATATATTTCTATAGTTAAAATTTGTGCAATTCTTATTTTCATTCAATTCCTTGTTCCTATTGTGCAATTTAATAATATTCATATCAATAAATATTCTACCGAGAAAAAGACGTTGTCACGTAAAATCTTCGCCCGTAAAACCGACTTTACAGGCAACCATAATTTTTTTGTAAATTTTCTAATAAGTTATATTTTGATTAATTTAAAAGTTGCATCGGTATATGATGCAAAGAAACCAGTTTATAAAATAATTTCGATTGTAGTTATAAATAATTTATACGGCATTTTAGGTTATACATTTTTTATATTGTTATATTTATTTTTAAACAATGGGTAATAAACAAACTCAATATAATAATATAATATTCAGTTTACAGTGAAAAAATTAAAACCTTTAAAAATTGCTGAGAATTAAATTTATATAAATTTAATTTTAAAGATACAATGTAAATTATCTATTAAATATTATATATACATAAAAATTTGTCAAATATTCCCTTAATTGAATTGTTATTCCAGTATATCCGAGATAATTTACGAGTAATCGTAAAGTAACCCAAGAGTAGAACGTGAAAAACGGGTTCAGATTTTCGCAGGCTTATCTGTACTAACATGTTAGATTTTGTTTGGTCAATACCAATGTATGCTTACGCAAGTGTGCTTACGTGAAGACAAACATTTCAAACAATTTAACCAAGATACTAAATTATTATGTATGTGTTATGGTAGCTAGGCTATATGTATGCCTATGCTACATGTTAAAATCTCTGACATATTATTGCACACATATTTTTTACAAATTTAATTACCCTGCAATGTTCTAATATCTTCCGATGTTACCAATAAGACCAATGTAACCAATGTATGACTTTTGCTTGTG
The DNA here is from genome assembly GCF_021130785.1 of Homalodisca vitripennis. Classification (NCBI taxonomy): domain Eukaryota; kingdom Metazoa; phylum Arthropoda; class Insecta; order Hemiptera; family Cicadellidae; genus Homalodisca; species Homalodisca vitripennis. The sequence goes on along the minus strand of NC_060212.1, from coordinate 163,308,259 downwards.
CTAAGCCAAACTCCATCTACAACCATGGAAACTACATGCATCTTAATTATAGAACTCAGTGTTGCCTATGTGGAAATAAATACTCTTTTTAAATTTCAATTGTTTTTGGTCAGTTTCTCTTCGAGATAACATGCGTACAGATAGATAGACAGACAGATATTAAGATTTTGGCCTCCCGAGCTTTAAACCAGATCAATAAAATTTATCCACCAAGTTTATCCTTGTGTGGTACAAATATTGAGCTATAGCATTCAACAATGAGGTGTAGCATGGGTCCACTAGAGCTTATTTACTCAGTTCCCATCTAATCAAGAATTGAATGTAATTCCAACCTAATGCTCTTACTGGTAGTTAGCAATATTATTAACTTTGATATTTATTATGTAATCATTGCCTAATAGTTTCCTGTACTGTTATGGAAATGTAAAGTGATCTTGTTTGTCAATAATAAATTACTATGAGAGACTGTGGAAACCTAATTATATTCTTAATCAAACTCGGTATTGCCTATATATATAAATGAAAATTCTTTGGAAATTCTAACTCTATTAGTCAGCTGGTTTTAGAGATAGACACTCACAGAACTGACAGATATACGGAGAGAAACTAAAGTTTATCTTTATGTGTAGCACTTTAAACGAGCAAATATTGCACAACATCTTTTAAACAATGAAGTGTAGCACAGTCTACTAGAACTTGTTTACTAAGTCTTCAGCTAATCAAAAATTTTAGTTAATCCAAACATAATGCTATTACTGGCAGTTCGTAGTATAGTTACTGTGCTGTTGATTGTGTAAACAATAGCCTAAAACATTTAGTTTCCTGTACTTTCTGGAAATTTAAAGCGATATTCTACTGTATGTCAATAATAAACTTATATGGGATACTCTGGCAAACATTTTTTATCAGTTAAAAAAACTTGCAGCTTACTGAAAATTACTGCTTTGAATAATCGCTCAATACTTGTGAAGCTACTAGTTTCAGTGCAGAATGTCTTGTGAAAATTTTAAACGTACTCTTATACATTTTATGTACATTAATTATTAAAATTTGGACTAAACACTTTAAATATTATAAAGAGCACTTGCAAAAATCCAATATATTCTCGCGCTAATTTTTAAAAAATTATGAAAATACATATTTTCAGCCTAATAACTTAAGAATAGTAACCCCATAAAGTACGGCCATAAAACACATTTAAACAATTTAATTACGGTATAAGAATGGCGTTTGCAGAAACTCTTATATGACAAACTGTGCAAAGTTTCAAGTCGAACAATGTTTTGTTTGTGTGTACTGTCTAAACGGGATTTTTTTACAAAATCAACATGTAATTTTTAAATATTTAGTTTAAGTACTCTCCCAATCCATACAAGGGCCTATTGAGTACCGAAATGTTCTTAGAAAATACGATAGTATATCAGAGAACAATTTTCTTCTTTTATGAATATCGACATGATACAAATAATGCTATTAATTACAAGGATAAAAAGTTTTACGGGTAATATAGGGAGAGGAGACGGCCATACGCTCAAAGACGTCAGACTTTGGATTTCAGTTAGAGATAACGCATGTTTAAATTCTTAAACTTTTTAAGTACTATTGAACTGTATGGGCCCTCCACCATATTATTTTTGACGATATGGTTACAAGCCAGAGGCCAACTGTCCATTACATTTTTTATCATAAAACAATGATGAAAGTATGACTTTAACTAGTTTGAAATGCCGTCACGGCTTAAAATTTATATATGAAAATACAGTTTATAATTTTTGAAAGTTTTAAAAACTCGTAAATCAACAACTCGGTGGATAAATATCAGGAAAAGAGGAGACCTTTTCTTGAATGTGTATGTTTTGATTGTTAGAAATCTATTATTTTAAATTTTTAATTATATGTTTACTTAATCTGTCATTCAGATCTTGCTGTGATGAAATGTACGTATCAAATTACAGTGTTGAACTGAAACACTTTACATAGAAGTCGACATTAACCGCAGACATACATACAGATATAACTAAAAGTAACATGTACATGGAGCAAATTGACCTATAGGCCATTGCAAACTTAGTTTGGAACTACTATGACATTTTGAAACAATACCGAGGTATTATGAAAAAAAAAATATTTTATTTGATTTGTTACTGTTTCCAGAATGTATCCATAAACATCGATTGATTTAAAATTGTAAATTTAATATAATGGTTGCACATCTTTAAATAAAAAAGGTACAGCAGACACCGAAATGATAAGGTGTCCTGAATAGTTCGTCTAGTAGTATTTTACCTCGCGCTTGTGTTGAATCATATTCAATAATAATTGAATATTTCTGTTATTTATTTCCATAAGTACTGTAATAAAACATAAAGGATTTTAAGAATCGCGTATCAGGATAAATCCATATTTACTCCGTGAAATAATTAAATCTAGTAATTGGAAGCATATTGCTGTGGCCAGTTTAATGTACTTCAGCTTTGCTATAATAACTCCACACGCACCATTAACTGTGAAATAGTGAACTGCACTGCATTATAACCAACAGAGAGGTCATTTATTATTGAAATGGTTTAATAACTCTGGATTAACACACTGTTTGGTGATTTGGTTCATGGAGTTTATGAGTTGTTTATGATTCAACGTCCGTGTTGGATATTCAAAGCGTTCTTAGTGAAATCACCAATAATGTTTATTTATTTTTAAAATATTTAAATATTTTTTAGATTTTTAGATATTTTAAATAACCTAGAGGCATACTATATATCACGAATGTATTGTGTTAACGGTGTAAACTTATTCTAAAACAACATATGCACAGAAATATCGTATAATTTATGATATCGATGATTTGGAGATTTCTTTTATAGTTTAAAGTTTATTTGACTCAGAATTGTAGCCAAAAGCCATTTCTTATATGTTACGCATACAAATACATACATACAAATACATACAAATTGTATTGTTAAATTTTACTAATGTTAGCATGAATCGATGACGGCACGTGATCAGTATAAAATGATTTACTATTGATCCTGAAACAACGTTGAAATGGTAAATGATTTAACAAATCTCTTTATTAATTCCTACAATTTTCGTATTTTACTTCACAATAATCGAAATTCTGAGTGCATGAATCGATGACGGCACGTGATCAGTATAAAATGATTTACTATTGATCCTGAAACAACGTTGAAATAGTAAATGATTTAACAAATCTCTTTATTAATTCCTAAAATTTTCGTATTTTACTTCACAATAATCGAAATTCTGAGTGCATGAATCGATGACGGCACGTGATCAGTATAAAATGATTTACTATTGATCCTGAAACAACGTTGAAATAGTAAATGATTTAACAAATCTCTTTATTAATTCCTAAAATTTTCGTATTTTACTTCACAATAATCGAAATTCTGAGTGCATGAATCGATGACGGCACGTGATCAGTATAAAATGATTTACTATTGATCCTGAAACAACGTTGAAATGGTAAATGATTTAACAAATCTCTTTATTAATTCCTAAAATTTTCGTATTTTACTTCACAATAATCGAAATTCTGAGTGCATGAATCGATGACGGCACGTGATCAGTATAAAATGATTTACTATTGATCCTGAAACAACGTTGAAATAGTAAATGATTTAACAAATCTCTTTATTAATTCCTAAAATTTTTCGTATTTTACTTCACAATAATCGAAATTCTGAGTGCATGAATCGATGACGGCACGTGATCAGTATAAAATGATTTACTATTGATCCTGAAACAACGTTGAAATAGTAAATGATTTAACAAATCTCTTTATTAATTCCTAAAATTTTCGTATTTTACTTCACAATAATCGAAATTCTGAGTGCATGAATCGATGACGGCACGTGATCAGTATAAAATGATTTACTATTGATCCTGAAACAACGTTGAAATAGTAAATGATTTAACAAATCTCTTTATTAATTCCTAAAATTTTCGTATTTTACTTCACAATAATCGAAATTCTGAGTGCATGAATCGATGACGGCACGTGATCAGTATAAAATGATTCATTATTGATCCTGAAACAACGTTGAAATAGTAAATGATTTAACAAATCTCTTTATTAATTCCTAAAATTTTCGTATTTTACTTCACAATAATCGAAATTCTGAGTGCATGAATCGATGACGGCACGTGATCAGTATAAAATGATTCATTATTGATCCTGAAACAAGGTTGAAATAGTAAATGATTTAACAAATCCCTTTAGTACTTTCTACAATTTTCGTATTTTACTTCAGAATAATCAAAATGCTGAGTTTGACTTTAAGAAACGTGTTGATACTGGTTCATTTAAGTTAATTTATTACTTTTATAATCTCACTAAAAAGGTGTCAACAATTATTTAGCTGACTAGAAATGGGTCAGACACTCATACCTTTGTACGATTCCTTCATCATCCATTATCACTAGGACATGCCAAATTTAATCTGCTGCGATCTTTTTATCCTTTTTGGTCATATATCCTATTGTAAACTACTTTTTTCTCATTGAAGGAGGAGCTTTTTTTATTGGAAAAACGTTTTATCTATTAATATTTCATGCAAACAATGCATACAATTCACACAGTAAAAATTGAAAATATAATGTAATGGAGGTGATTTTAACCTATAAATGTTGAATACTCAGTCGGTTATTTATTTAGAAAAGGCAGCTCGAGTCAGCTCACAAAAATCGTATTCATTTCCAAAGGACAATGTATATTTGGTATTTTTTCTGAGCTACATTCTGTAATTTAAAAAACTAGTGTTACATTTAAAGTTTATTTTGTAAGAATGAAATATTGTACCTTAGAAATGTTTTCAATGAATCAATTATTCACTAGTTTCATAAAACTTAGTATTTGTGGCTTTGCGTGTGCAACCTCCACTCCAGTCTCATATATCCCTACTCCATCACGTGTTCCAAGAATTATACATTACATTTCGAGTATTATTAACTGTTATAGTTTATTACTGAGTTTCTAAGTACGGGTTCAACCTAAAAACAGTTCTATTGCTTGTTTTCATTAAATATTAAATTATTATTTTATTCAATTTTATTTCATTATTAAATAAACATTACATGTTAAGTATTTCTTAATTTAACATTTTATATACTATGCTAACTGCAAAGTAAAGCTATAGCCTACAAATAATATTATATTTCAATATATGTACTCTTTATGATATTAGAACATAGGCTAATCAATGACCATGATCTTACGTATCAAATATTTAACTGAAACTGAACTCGCCCCTTCAAATGTAAAAATACATTTACTTACTGTGGTGTATAGCGCATCACGATCCAGCTATTGCAGGCAAACACCAATATTGCAAAACTCATTTACCAAGGCCCGTATTTGTACGTTTGTTACATGTAGACCAAATTTTATGCATTTAGTACAGGATAGTTGCTTTAACTATCTTGATGGAGCCTATTAAGAAATTAATATATTAGCAATAACAATTTATCAATATTATTAGCTTCTATTAGTTATATCTGTGTTAGAAGTAAATAGCAATTGGTCATTTATTCACCTGTTTACCATGTTTGTTCTATAGTACTGGATTTCTATGAACATTAATAATTATATTTTAATGGTAATACCACTATTACTGGAAGATGTGATTAGGGATCATTCCTAGTTTTTACAATGATGTATAAATGTGAACATCATCACATGTAGAATAAGTAATTTTATAATAATTTTAAACATTTGCATCTGTAATATACTATTGCAATTTAAACCAATAATACTCGTACTATTCCTGACCATAATTATTAAGGGATAATATATAATGAAATCTCGAAAATTATTCTATTTGGGAAAACCATTGTCCATTTCCAAAAGTCTAGCAAATGTTATAAACGATTCAGAACATTTTTTAAAGTTTTTCTAAATCCATTATGCACTTCTACAATGGCGTAGCAACTTGGCCAATGAGCGTTGTCGAGTTGTTTAGACAATAATTATTTGAACCAAGTGTCATATTGATTCAACATTTCTTTCCTACTCATTGGTAAATGAAAAATCCTTGTAGGATTTTGTAGCGTGTTTAAAGCTACATTAAAAACGCTACATATTTACGTGTAATCAATATCTTGAAAACTTTTTAAGATACAAATAATGTGCTTCTCCACTTAACTCATTGTGCTGGCGAATACGGTGTCAGCGGATTGTCCTTGCATTATTTTGTTACTACCTGCAGGAGCGTTAGCACTTTCGCCCCTTTCGGTTAGCTATAGTATCCTCCAGGCCCCGGTCATTCGATCAGTGCTGTTCGTAATAGCGATAATATCAGTCTGATGGGTGATACCAGATGTTCGCCGACACAACAGCTCTACCATCTGATCTGCTCTAAGCGCAAAACACTGGACTCAAGGCTACTAGAGAATAAGCGCATAGACAGGCTCTGGTACTCTAGTACAAGTAATCTACTTGTTTCGATGATTCAAGCCGCTGTTGTTAGACGACCAACTTCTTACTGTTTATCACGGGCTCTTCCATAGCCACCTTAGCCATGGAGACATTCCTCAGGGTATGACACTATCCTGCGACTCCAATGAAGGCTGTCAGGATAGTTTCTTCGGCTTGTAGTCTGAAACTCCAGTCCTATTTTAAAACTGATTAAGATCCTTACAGTTTACGACCAAAAAATGTTTTAGCTCATATTAGGTAATAATATAAGCTTTTTGTTAGATTTGCTTAGTCTGAGGGCAAATCTGGACGCCTTTCTTAGAAGAGCTGAGATACACATCGCAGCACTAGCAGCATGTTGACTAGGCAATGAGGTCAACATTCCACGATGCAAGCTGAGTGAGAAGAAATACTGATTCCTTATAATGGATAGGAGAATGTGCAACAAGCTGGCTGATGCTGTTCACTGAAAGGCTTGAATGATACCAAGTTCAAGTCCAAACTTAAAACCTGATTAACTAAGAATTAATTTTTTTTTCTTCTAAAGCATTATTTTGTCGGAGACTTAAGTGACATCTCTTGAATTAGTTTCTAAACATTTTATTTAATCTTTATAATAATAAAAAGCTAACATTTTGATATTCTAAATCGAGGGTCAAAGATGAAGTGATAAATTTTCATGTGAGTGTAACATAATAAAATAAGGAAACAATGAAATTTAACCGTAAATTACAAACACTATTCTGTAAAGAACATATTTTTTATAAAAAACTACTTCTCCGAACTATAAATAATTGCTTTAAAATAACATATTTTAGTGTTTTGTTATCACAAATTTAGAAACAATCGAACATTGTTTTTATCATAAATTTAGGATGCCTACACGTTATTGTTTCACTTATATGTGTGGATTGTCTTTTAGTGGAGTTTTAGGAATTACGTACCTTAGTTGTTCCGTGTAATTCCTGTATAATCCTTTATAATACATGAAAATGTTTAAAAAATTAATCGTCAGACACGCTTTTTTAGCACGAAACTGTTAAACCGTCTCACGCAACTAGTAAATCAGCCAGTAATACCCGTAAGCCTATGTTTCCAACTTACAGTCTGCCTCGATTTCAAAAGAAGATTGCTTCCTGAGTTTCCCCGTAGACAGTGCCCAGTAAGCTCCCCTCGCGCACTCTTAGAACGGAATATGTGTGAAGTTATTGCCTCCTTAGTAGGGGTGGGGACAGGGGAAGTTATTGTACGTGACACATTTATGGGTTTTCTCGGACATTTCCTCTGATTCGAACAAAAGTTTCTTTTTCAAAGACGTTCCATAGTCTCCAGTTTCAATTTCGAATTGTGGAAAAAAGTAGTTAATATCCCAAAATAAATATTTGATATTTATGTAATATAAGTAATTTACAGCTACTGTTAAAATTGGTCTTAATGAGGAATTAATTCGATAAAACCTTTACATGACAGTGTGCTCCAAATTTTGGGTACACTGAAGGCTTCGAAACTCTAAGAAATACAGCAACAGTTAAATAGATAAAGCTGTGCGTAATAACAAGTACAATATATTAATTTGGTTAAGTTAATGATTTGTTACGTCATTCAGTCACTCCTTTCAAAAAACCTTTTTGTCGATACTGTCACAGATCTCTTATTAGTACCTATGTACCTATAATGGAATATTTTTACGTCTTATTCGGATGAAATGTTTTCTTGTTTTAAATTGTATAATGAAGCGTATATATAATTTACTCCGTTGGTCCAGATGTATTACACACAATGATAGCGCCTCCTCACCTATATTATATAATATTATAAAGTCTAGGTGTTCCTGATGTCGAGAAAATGATGTTTATTTTGACCTTCTTCGTTACCGACTCTTTTTGGATCTCTTTAATCGAACATTACTCGAGATTCTAGAAACTTACTAACATCGTTCATACTACTGCACTTAATTAGAATATTTATTCTTTTTTAATTTATATATATATATATATATATAAGTAAATTTAAAAATATAAGACCTTATATATATTTACCATTTACAATTTATTTAAAGTAAATCAAATATGATTTTACCGGAATCAGGTTAGAATTGCAGTGGTATTCTACAACTCTTAATTCACCATACACGACATCCGTTTAGATTTATTATAAGTATTGCAAGGTTTTATTAAATTGACTTTATATTACTTAAATTTAAAATGGATTACATTTAACCTTTTAGAGTACAAGGAAACACCGCCGTCCAAATTAAGTAAGAGTCATCAATCTCAACACGGAAATCATCCCAAAATACACGGTTCGTATTGCAGAAAACTGGTTGTATTTCAATATTTCACTTAAATTAAATTTTAATTACATTGCTACTTAAAGTAACTTCGAATGCAAAAGTACTTGGACGGATGAAGAAGGTTGGTTAATTTGCTGCCAGATCAGTACATTACACATTGTACACTGAATTACCGAGTAGTTTCGCGATGTTGTAAGAGACAATACTCTATTTATTTCCTTGTGTATGGTATCTTAATGACGCAATCAATTTTTCCTATCTCGATCCTTATTTTAGGAACAGTTTTAAAGAGTAATACATTTGTGTAAATATAAATATTAAATAAACTAACATGATTTAATGAATAAATATTATCATTAGATGGGCTGGCTAAAATTTACTTCTGTCTGTTTGTCTATACGCAGGGTATCTCGAGAACTAAAGGAGTTATATATTTTAAATTGTACGTGACCCTTCATTGCTGTATACATAATAGAATGATTTCAATTTCAGCTCATGTACCTCCCACTGCAAATCAGACAGATTATTGTAGTACCTCTACAACACATTGTGCTTTACAGAATGATGTTAAACTTTGCATGTAACAGTATTTTTACGTAGTCAAGATCGAATACAAGAATGTCTCGCCATGAGATCTCCCTCGTTTGGCCAAGATACCGTTCAGGATGCGTCCATCACCTCCACACAGTACAGGGCTCAGAGACGCAGTTATATCCCTGACATTAGGACAAGATAACTTACTACTTGCTGTGGTAATTAATCTTACAATATGTCTTTAAATGGTGATTTAATGCAACCACAAATCTTTATTGTTTTATTGCTTTTTCCCTGAGTAAAGGTACATTTATGATAGAATGTAACTAAATAATGTTTATAAAAGGTTGGAATTATATTCACCAAACAAGCCCAGATAAACATTTCCAACACAATAGAATATTTATAATCCTCTACTTCTGTACTATACACGGCAACATTGCTTTATACAATTCACAGTAATAGCCCATTTAAACGTTGATTATTGAAAATAGCTATCTGCTGATTGCCTTTGATTGAAATAATGAATCAGATCTGTAATTAACTCTATTGTATTAGTTGAATTGACTTTAATAATCTAGAAATAAAATCAATTGAAGTAAGTAAATATGCTTTAAAGATAATAACCGTTGTTGTTTGTAATTAATTAGCCATTAATTCAGCAGTTATTCTAAATGATAAAACTATAAATGCAATAGTTATGAATTTTATTCCGAAGTACAATGGGGCGTAGAGTAATAATAGTACATCTTAGGTTTTCAGTACTAGTAACAATAATTTATCATACATTGTCCTAGATATAATCCTAATCACCAACACTATCGTCTGATGTAACAAACTTCCACAAGAATGCCAAAATAAAAAAACACTTTCCTTTCGCTAAGTGATTTCAATCCTTCCTCTGGGTTGATCGGCCTACCATGTTACAAATGACGTATTCTTCCAGTATAATAAACTAAAGATGAAATTTGTTGTCTGGAAAATATTGCATAAATCACTTAGAATATTATCTCCATGAACCAAAATCAAAATCCTAAAACTATTAGCTTCAAGCAAAGATATTTATTGATTACATAAAAACATTCTTCAGAAAATAAGAAATATTGCCAGTATGGTTAAATACGTGCATACAGAACTGCTATGTATGGGTAAATAAAAATAAAGATATAAGACCTTATTACGTTATTATTGATTTATCACACATTGACGGAATTATTTACAAAGAATTCTCGGTTCAATAACTATTTGATACACCAAATGATGTGGTCGCGGTCAGAGCTCATACGATCTGGCATCGTGGTTTACATGCCAATATTTTCAATATTCACTACAAATTAAAATTATTCAATCTTACATTACATTTAAACAACATCTATGTTTTCATATGTGTTGGACATCTTATTACTTTTATATTGTAAAGTAACTTGTGGGACATTATTGCTCTTTGAACATTAATAATAATTGTAAATAGTCTAAAAGTAAGGCAATACAAAATTGATCACAGTACATGGAAGTTAAAGTTACGCCGCTGGTAAATAAAGAAAATGTGCCCTGTCAACTTTCTGTGAAGGTTTGGATATCAGTGGTAGAGTTTCATGGTCGGCATCAGCCAACGAATCTATTACGGTATGTCTGAGGTGGTAAGAGTAGGAATGCAGCAAAAGTATTCCGAGACAAGAATGAATATTTTGTGGTTAACTTTGTAGTGGTATTTCACCAATTCCTGTGGAGGTTACACTATTGTTCGTTGAGTCTCTTGGTTTATAAATATAAGAATATATCTATAACAATATCACAACTGTTTTCAGAAGTCGTCAGAAAGTAATATTTTGTATTATACGTTATAAATAATACTTAATTGATTTTAAAACTATTGTGTTGAAAGATTTATATTTTTTTAATTTCTAAAACTTTTGAATGGGAAAGTATAGTTTATCTTTTAATATAACTTAAAAGATAAATAGTTGATATAAATTATCGATTGTAGAATTTTTTATAATCTTGTTAAAACTTATGGATGTTAATTCATGTTTAAGCAACGTTTGTATCTTATTTCTCTATTGAAGTTAAAAGTAAAGTATTCAGATTGTAAACCAATTATTTTTAATCGGTTATTTTATAATCTTGTTAAAACTTATGGATGTTAATTCATGTTTAAGCAACGTTTGTATCTTATTTCTCTATTGAAGTTAAAAGTAAAGTATTCAGATTGTAAACCAATTATTTTTATAATCTTGTTAAAACTTATGGATGTTAATTCATGTTTAAGCAACGTTTGTTCTTATTTCTCTATTGAAGTTAAAAGTAAAGTATTCAGATTGTAAACCAATTTTTTATAATCTTGTTAAAACTTATGGATGTTAATTCATGTTTAAGCAACGTTTGTATCTTATTTCTCTATTGAAGTTAACAGTAAAGTATTCAGATTGTAAACCAATTATTTTGTTATATCTTGTTAAAACTTACGGATGTTAATTCATGTTTAAGCAACGTTTTGTATCTTATTTCTCTATTGAAGTTAACAGTAAAGTATTTCAGATTGTAAACCAATTTTTTTATAATCTTGTTAAAACTTATGGATGTTAATTCATGTTTAAGCAACGTTTGTATCTTATTTCTCTATTGAAGTTAACAGTAAAGTATTCAGATTGTAAACCAATTTTTTTATAATCTTGTTAAAACTTATGGATGTTAATTCATGTTTAAGCAACGCTTGTATCTTATTTCTCTATTGAAGTTAACAGTAAAGTATTCAGATTGTAAACCAATTTTTTATAATCTTGTTAAAACTTATGGATGTTAATTCATGTTTAAGCAACGTTTGTATCTTATTTCTCTATTGAAGTTAACAGTAAAGTATTCAGATTGTAAACCAATTTTTTTTATAATCTTGTTAAAACTTACGGATGTTAATTCATGTTTAAGCAACGTTGTATCTTATTTCTCTATTGAAGTTAACAGTAAAGTATTCAGATTGTAAACCAATTTTTTATAATCTTGTTAAAACTTATGGATGTTAATTCATGTTTAAGCAACGTTTGTATCTTATTTCTCTATTGAAGTTAACAGTAAAGTATTCAGATTGTAAACCAATTTTTTATAATCTTGTTAAAACTTATGGATGTTAATTCATGTTTAAGCAACGCTTGTATCTTATTTCTCTATTGAAGTTAACAGTAAAGTATTCAGATTGTAAACCAATTTTTTATAATCTTGTTAAAACTTATGGATGTTAATTCATGTTTAAGCAACGTTTGTATCTTATTTCTCTATTGAAGTTAACAGTAAAGTATTCAGATTGTAAACCAATTTTTTATAATCTTGTTAAAACTTATGGATGTTAATTCATGTTTAAGCAACGCTTGTATCTTATTTCTCTATTGAAGTTAACAGTAAAGTATTCAGATTGTAAACCAATTTTTTTATAATCTTGTTAAAACTTATGGATGTTAATTCATGTTTAAGCAACGTTTGTATCTTATTTCTCTATTGAAGTTAACAGTAAAGTATTCAGATTGTAAACCAATTATTTTTAATCGGTTATTTTATAATCTTGTTAAAACTTATGGATGTTAATTCATGTTTAAGCAACGTTTGTATCTTATTTCTCTATTGAAGTTAACAGTAAAGTATTCAGATTGTAAACCAATTTTTTATAATCTTGTTAAAACTTATGGATGTTAATTCATGTTTAAGCAACGTTTGTATCTTATTTCTCTATTGAAGTTAACAGTAAAGTATTCAGATTGTAAACCAATTTTTTATAATCTTGTTAAAACTTATGGATGTTAATTCATGTTTAAGCAACGTTTGTATCTTATTTCTCTATTGAAGTTAACAGTAAAGTATTCAGATTGTAAACCAATTATTTTTAATCGGTTATTTTATAATCTTGTTAAAACTTATGGATGTTAATTCATGTTTAAGCAACGTTTGTATCTTATTTCTCTATTGAAGTTAACAGTAAAGTATTCAGATTGTAAACCAATTTTTTTATAATCTTGTTAAAACTTATGGATGTTAATTCATGTTTAAGCAACGCTTGCATCTTATTTCTCTATTGAAGTTAACAGTAAAGTATTCAGATTGTAAACCAATTTTTTATAATCTTGTTAAAACTTATGGATGTTAATTCATGTTTAAGCAACGTTTGTATCTTATTTCTCTATTGAAGTTAACAGTAAAGTATTCAGATTGTAAACCAATTATTTTTAATCGGTTATTTTATAATCTTGTTAAAACTTATGGATGTTAATTCATGTTTAAGCAACGTTTGTATCTTATTTCTCTATTGAAGTTAACAGTAAAGTATTCAGATTGTAAACCAATTATTTTTATAATAATCTTGTTAAAACTTATGGATGTTAATTCATGTTTAAGCAACGTTTGTATCTTATTTCTCTATTGAAGTTAACAGTAAAGTATTCAGATTGTAAACCAATTTTTTATAATCTTGTTAAAACTTATGGATGTTAATTCATGTTTAAGCAACGCTTGTATCTTATTTCTCTATTGAAGTTAACAGTAAAGTATTCAGATTGTAAACCAATTTTTTATAATCTTGTTAAAACTTATGGATGTTAATTCATGTTTAAGCAACGTTTGTATCTTATTTCTCTATTGAAGTTAACAGTAAAGTATTCAGATTGTAAACCAATTTTTTTATAATCTTGTTAAAACTTATGGATGTTAATTCATGTTTAAGCAACGTTTGTATCTTATTTCTCTATTGAAGTTAACAGTAAAGTATTCAGATTGTAAACCAATTATTTTTATAATCTTGTTAAAACTTATGGATGTTAATTCATGTTTAAGCAACGTTTGTATCTTATTTCTCTATTGAAGTTAACAGTAAAGTATTCAGATTGTAAACCAATTATTTTTATAATCTTGTTAAAACTTATGGATGTTAATTCATGTTTAAGCAACGTTTGTATCTTATTTCTCTATTGAAGTTAACAGTAAAGTATTCAGATTGTAAACCAATTATTTTTATAATCTTGTTAAAACTTATGGATGTTAATTCATGTTTAAGCAACGTTTGTATCTTATTTCTCTATTGAAGTTAACAGTAAAGTATTCAGATTGTAAACCAATTATTTTTAATCGGTTATTTTATAATCTTGTTAAAACTTATGGATGTTAATTCATGTTTAAGCAACGTTTGTATCTTATTTCTCTATTGAAGTTAACAGTAAAGTATTCAGATTGTAAACCAATTTTTTATAATCTTGTTAAAACTTACGGATGTTAATTCATGTTTAAGCAACGCTTTGTATCTTATTTCTCTATTGAAGTTAACAGTAAAGTATTCAGATTGTAAACCAATTTTTTATAATCTTGTTAAAACTTATGGATGTTAATTCATGTTTAAGCAACGTTTGTATCTTATTTCTCTATTGAAGTTAACAGTAAAGTATTCAGATTGTAAACCAATTATTTTTAATCGGTTATTTTATAATCTTGTTAAAACTTATGGATGTTAATTCATGTTTAAGCAACGTTTGTATCTTATTTCTCTATTGAAGTTAACAGTAAAGTATTCAGATTGTAAACCAATTATTTTTAATCGGTTATTTTATAATCTTGTTAAAACTTATGGATGTTAATTCATGTTTAAGCAACGTTTGTATCTTATTTCTCTATTGAAGTTAACAGTAAAGTATTCAGATTGTAAACCAATTATTTTTAATCGGTTATTTTATAATCTTGTTAAAACTTATGGATGTTAATTCATGTTTAAGCAACGTTTGTATCTTATTTCTCTATTGAAGTTAACAGTAAAGTATTCAGATTGTAAACCAATTTTTTATAATCTTGTTAAAACTTATGGATGTTAATTCATGTTTAAGCAACGCTTGTATCTTATTTCTCTATTGAAGTTAACAGTAAAGTATTCAGATTGTAAACCAATTTTTTATAATCTTGTTAAAACTTATGGATGTTAATTCATGTTTAAGCAACGTTTGTATCTTATTTCTCTATTGAAGTTAACAGTAAAGTATTCAGATTGTAAACCAATTATTTTTAATCGGTTATTTTATAATCTTGTTAAAACTTATGGATGTTAATTCATGTTTAAGCAACGTTTGTATCTTATTTCTCTATTGAAGTTAACAGTAAAGTATTCAGATTGTAAACCAATTATTTTTAATCGGTTATTTTATAATCTTGTTAAAACTTATGGATGTTAATTCATGTTTAAGCAACGTTTGTATCTTATTTCTCTATTGAAGTTAACAGTAAAGTATTCAGATTGTAAACCAATTTTTTATAATCTTGTTAAAACTTATGGATGTTAATTCATGTTTAAGCAACGTTTGTATCTTATTTCTCTATTGAAGTTAACAGTAAAGTATTCAGATTGTAAACCAATTATTTTTAATCGGTTATTTTATAATCTTGTTAAAACTTATGGATGTTAATTCATGTTTAAGCAACGTTTGTATCTTATTTCTCTATTGAAGTTAACAGTAAAGTATTCAGATTGTAAACCAATTATTTTTAATCGGTTATTTTATAATCTTGTTAAAACTTATGGATGTTAATTCATGTTTAAGCAACGTTTGTATCTTATTTCTCTATTGAAGTTAACAGTAAAGTATTCAGATTGTAAACCAATTATTTTTAATCGGTTATTTTATAATCTTGTTAAAACTTATGGATGTTAATTCATGTTTAAGCAACGTTTGTATCTTATTTCTCTATTGAAGTTAACAGTAAAGTATTCAGATTGTAAACCAATTATTTTTAATCGGTTATTTTATAATCTTGTTAAAACTTATGGATGTTAATTCATGTTTAAGCAACGTTTGTATCTTATTTCTCTATTGAAGTTAACAGTAAAGTATTCAGATTGTAAACCAATTATTTTTAATCGGTTATTTTATAATCTTGTTAAAACTTATGGATGTTAATTCATGTTTAAGCAACGTTTGTATCTTATTTCTCTATTGAAGTTAACAGTAAAGTATTCAGATTGTAAACCAATTATTTTTAATCGGTTATTTTATAATCTTGTTAAAACTTATGGATGTTAATTCATGTTTAAGCAACGTTTGTATCTTATTTCTCTATTGAAGTTAACAGTAAAGTATTCAGATTGTAAACCAATTATTTTTAATCGGTTATTTTATAATCTTGTTAAAACTTATGGATGTTAATTCATGTTTAAGCAACGTTTGTATCTTATTTCTCTATTGAAGTTAACAGTAAAGTATTCAGATTGTAAACCAATTTTTTTATAATCTTGTTAAAACTTATGGATGTTAATTCATGTTTAAGCAACGCTTGTATCTTATTTCTCTATTGAAGTTAACAGTAAAGTATTCAGATTGTAAACCAATTTTTTATAATCTTGTTAAAACTTATGGATGTTAATTCATGTTTAAGCAACGTTTGTATCTTATTTCTCTATTGAAGTTAACAGTAAAGTATTCAGATTGTAAACCAATTATTTTTAATCGGTTATTTTATAATCTTGTTAAAACTTATGGATGTTAATTCATGTTTAAGCAACGTTTGTATCTTATTTCTCTATTGAAGTTAACAGTAAAGTATTCAGATTGTAAACCAATTATTTTTAATCGGTTATTTTATAATCTTGTTAAAACTTATGGATGTTAATTCATGTTTAAGCAACGTTTGTATCTTATTTCTCTATTGAAGTTAACAGTAAAGTATTCAGATTGTAAACCAATTTTTTATAATCTTGTTAAAAACTTATGGATGTTAATTCATGTTTAAGCAACGCTTGTATCTTATTTCTCTATTGAAGTTAACAGTAAAGTATTCAGATTGTAAACCAATTTTTTATAATCTTGTTAAAACTTATGGATGTTAATTCATGTTTAAGCAACGTTTGTATCTTATTTCTCTATTGAAGTTAACAGTAAAGTATTCAGATTGTAAACCAATTATTTTTAATCGGTTATTTTTATAATCTTGTTAAAACTTATGGATGTTAATTCATGTTTAAGCAACGTTTGTATCTTATTTCTCTATTGAAGTTAACAGTAAAGTATTCAGATTGTAAACCAATTATTTTTATAATCTTGTTAAAACTTATGGATGTTAATTCATGTTTAAGCAACGTTTGTATCTTATTTCTCTATTGAAGTTAACAGTAAAGTATTCAGATTGTAAACCAATTTTTTATAATCTTGTTAAAACTTATGGATGTTAATTCATGTTTAAGCAACGCTTGTATCTTATTTCTCTATTGAAGTTAACAGTAAAGTATTCAGATTGTAAACCAATTATTTTTATAATCTTGTTAAAACTTATGGATGTTAATTCATGTTTAAGCAACGTTTGTATCTTATTTCTCTATTGAAGTTAACAGTAAAGTATTCAGATTGTAAACCAATTTTTTATAATCTTGTTAAAACTTATGGATGTTAATTCATGTTTAAGCAACGCTTTGTATCTTATTTCTCTATTGAAGTTAACAGTAAAGTATTCAGATTGTAAACCAATTTTTTTATAATCTTGTTAAAACTTATGGATGTTAATTCATGTTTAAGCAACGTTTGTATCTTATTTCTCTATTGAAGTTAACAGTAAAGTATTCAGATTGTAAACCAATTATTTTTAATCGGTTATTTTATAATCTTGTTAAAACTTATGGATGTTAATTCATGTTTAAGCAACGTTTGTATCTTATTTCTCTATTGAAGTTAACAGTAAAGTATTCAGATTGTAAACCAATTATTTTATAATCTTGTTAAAACTTATGGATGTTAATTCATGTTTAAGCAACGCTTGTATCTTATTTCTCTATTGAAGTTAACAGTAAAGTATTCAGATTGTAAACCAATTATTTTATAATCTTGTTAAAACTTATGGATGTTAATTCATGTTTAAGCAACGTTTGTATCTTATTTCTCTATTGAAGTTAACAGTAAAGTATTCAGATTGTAAACCAATTATTTTTAATCGGTTATTTTATAATCTTGTTAAAACTTATGGATGTTAATTCATGTTTAAGCAACGTTTGTATCTTATTTCTCTATTGAAGTTAACAGTAAAGTATTCAGATTGTAAACCAATTATTTTTATAATCTTGTTAAAACTTATGGATGTTAATTCATGTTTAAGCAACGTTTGTATCTTATTTCTCTATTGAAGTTAACAGTAAAGTATTCAGATTGTAAACCAATTATTTTTAATCGGTTATTTTATAATCTTGTTAAAACTTATGGATGTTAATTCATGTTTAAGCAACGTTTGTATCTTATTTCTCTATTGAAGTTAACAGTAAAGTATTCAGATTGTAAACCAATTATTTTTAATCGGTTATTTTATAATCTTGTTAAAACTTATGGATGTTAATTCATGTTTAAGCAACGTTTGTATCTTATTTCTCTATTGAAGTTAACAGTAAAGTATTCAGATTGTAAACCAATTTTTTTATAATCTTGTTAAAAACTTATGGATGTTAATTCATGTTTAAGCAACGCTTTGTATCTTATTTCTCTATTGAAGTTAACAGTAAAGTATTCAGATTGTAAACCAATTTTTTATAATCTTGTTAAAACTTATGGATGTTAATTCATGTTTAAGCAACGTTTGTATCTTATTTCTCTATTGAAGTTAACAGTAAAGTATTCAGATTGTAAACCAATTATTTTTAATCGGTTATTTTATAATCTTGTTAAAACTTATGGATGTTAATTCATGTTTAAGCAACGTTTGTATCTTATTTCTCTATTGAAGTTAACAGTAAAGTATTCAGATTGTAAACCAATTTTTTATAATCTTGTTAAAACTTATGGATGTTAATTCATGTTTAAGCAACGCTTGCATCTTATTTCTCTATTGAAGTTAACAGTAAAGTATTCAGATTGTAAAACCAATTTTTTATAATCTTGTTAAAACTTATGGATGTTAATTCATGTTTAAGCAACGTTTGTATCTTATTTCTCTATTGAAGTTAACAGTAAAGTATTCAGATTGTAAACCAATTATTTTTAATCGGTTATTTTATAATCTTGTTAAAACTTATGGATGTTAATTCATGTTTAAGCAACGTTTGTATCTTATTTCTCTATTGAAGTTAACAGTAAAGTATTCAGATTGTAAACCAATTTTTTATAATCTTGTTAAAACTTATGGATGTTAATTCATGTTTAAGCAACGCTTGTATCTTATTTCTCTATTGAAGTTAACAGTAAAGTATTCAGATTGTAAACCAATTTTTTATAATCTTGTTAAAACTTATGGATGTTAATTCATGTTTAAGCAACGTTTGTATCTTATTTCTCTATTGAAGTTAACAGTAAAGTATTCAGATTGTAAACCAATTATTTTTAATCGGTTATTTTATAATCTTGTTAAAACTTATGGATGTTAATTCATGTTTAAGCAACGTTTGTATCTTATTTCTCTATTGAAGTTAAAAGTAAAGTATTCAGATTGTAAACCAATTATTTTTATAATCTTGTTAAAACTTATGGATGTTAATTCATGTTTAAGCAACGTTTGTATCTTATTTCTCTATTGAAGTTAACAGTAAAGTATTCAGATTGTAAACCAATTTTTTATAATCTTGTTAAAACTTATGGATGTTAATTCATGTTTTAAGCAACGCTTGTATCTTATTTCTCTATTGAAGTTAACAGTAAAGTATTCAGATTGTAAACCAATTTTTTTATAATCTTGTTAAAACTTATGGATGTTAATTCATGTTTAAGCAACGTTTGTATCTTATTTCTCTATTGAAGTTAACAGTAAAGTATTCAGATTGTAAACCAATTTTTTATAATCTTGTTAAAACTTATGGATGTTAATTCAATGTTTAAGCAACGCTTTGCATCTTATTTCTCTATTGAAGTTAACAGTAAAGTATTCAGATTGTAAACCAATTTTTTATAATCTTGTTAAAACTTATGGATGTTAATTCATGTTTAAGCAACGTTTGTATCTTATTTCTCTATTGAAGTTAACAGTAAAGTATTCAGATTGTAAACCAATTATTTTTATAATCTTGTTAAAACTTATGGATGTTAATTCATGTTTAAGCAACGCTTGTATCTTATTTCTCTATTGAAGTTAACAGTAAAGTATTCAGATTGTAAACCAATTATTTTTAATCGGTTATTTTATAATCTTGTTAAAACTTATGGATGTTAATTCATGTTTAAGCAACGTTTGTATCTTATTTCTCTATTGAAGTTAAAAGTAAAGTATTCAGATTGTAAACCAATTATTTTTAATCGGTTATTTTATAATCTTGTTAAAACTTATGGATGTTAATTCATGTTTAAGCAACGTTTGTATCTTATTTCTCTATTGAAGTTAAAAGTAAAGTATTCAGATTGTAAACCAATTATTTTTAATCGGTTATTTTATAATCTTGTTAAAACTTATGGATGTTAATTCATGTTTAAGCAACGTTTGTATCTTATTTCTCTATTGAAGTTAACAGTAAAGTATTCAGATTGTAAACCAATTATTTTTAATCGGTTATTTTATACTATGATAATAATTATTTAGTATGCATTTTCAAGAATATGTAGTTAAATGATCATGACGTAATATTTATGCTTAGATAATAATCAATACACTTTAAGGAATTTTAAAACCATGACCATATTTTTTTCTTTTCTTTTCTAGTTTTTTATCTTTTTCCGGTCAATTGTGTATAGTAAAAGTGTTTTCAATGACTATACCTGGTTTAGTTTTAAAGTGGGCATGAACTGTATTTTTTTATTTTTTTTTTTTTTTGGCATCTCATATGTCTAAGTTGTGCTTTATTATTTGTTGTAGTAAGACACAACTTCGGTTGAGTATTTATGTGCCTAGATCATTAGACATTCAAAGTTTAAGAAAAAGTTCTAAGAGTTGAAGGACAAAATAATGAATTTGTATTTTAATGCTCACAAATTTTATTTGAAATTCTTTATTTTTTATACGTGTGTTTATCGACTCATGACAATTTAATAACTGAAACTTTTCAATGCAAAGGCAAAATATATGTGGATATCAGATCAACAAAGGGAATGTTACCTGAAAAATACACTCAAATTAGTCAATTTTAGATTTATAAAATTAAAATCAGGACACGGAATATCAATTAACATCTAATTTTAATAAAAAAGTAACAAAGCCAATGAAATTAAATGCTTGGAAAACACTACACATAAACAGAAACAAATAAAAATTCATAAACAATAAAGAAGGCTCTATAAACTCCAGTCCTCTTTCTCGTAAATTTATTCTAGAATTAAACTGTAGTCATATCTTATTTTTCATACCGGCTGGTATATTTCAAAATTTTTGTATTTGCATATTTACACTATATTTTATTTTAGTATTAACTGTAGTAAAAATAATTTAAATATTTATTTGTGGATTTATCTGAAAAACCATGGTTTCGAAAGGCCTCGTTCAAAAAATTAACTTAATGGAAAAGTATTGTTTTAATAAAATTTACTATTTTAATATGTTATCCAAATGATCCAAGAGTATTCAACTATATAAAATATTTTAGGCTATATGCTCTACATTTTTTTTTTAATTTTTTTCAACTATGGGTGCTAAATAAAATTGAAATATAATATTGGATCTATAATGAGTGCAGTAAATTATCATTCTCGCATTTCAAATATTTACTCCAATGCTAAATAAGTCCAACATGATTTCTTATTATAAAAATATCCAATAGAGGAATGTGAAAAAACTAATTCAAGTTTTCCAATGAGTATCTAGATTAGCATGCACAATTTAGTCGATTTATTTATTAATTTATTTGAACATTTTCGAATTTTAGCTTGCGCTAAACGAAGATGTATGGGTTGAGGTGTTAGGCGACATGTTTTTAAATCTCTCTCATACTATAGTAGACAGTTTGGTTACAAATACTTTACCTATTTTCTTATTGTCATCGTGGTTACCCATTCTTATAAAATGGGGTCTTATGTACAATGGTCTTCCATTGTATAAATGATTCCTTGTAACTCAGCCAAATACCATGCAGTGAAATGCAGCTTAATTAAATTCGGTATTGGCTATATATAATATGAAAGTCTTTCAAAATCCTAACTCTATTAGTAAATTCGTTCAAGAGATGGATCCCAGAAACTGACAGTTGAAGGACAAAAATCTACTTTGTAATCTCTCGAGCGATGGGCTAAGCAAAAATCCCAATCGATAAAACACATCATAATATAAGTTTATCATTATGTGTATATAAATGTATTTAACTATATCATTTTAAATAATAAATATTGTTCAGTATCGTTTAAAACTAAATCGCGAGTCCAACAGTGTTTGTTTACTCAGTCCCCATCTAATCATGAGTTTAATGTAATACCAATCGAATGCTTTCACTGGCAGTTCGTATTATAATTAACTATGATATCGATTGTGTTGTAACAGCTCAATACGTTAGTTCCCTGTACTGTTTTAAAATTCGCAGCGATCTTCTTTGTCCTTAATAAATTGATATGAGAAAACTGTGGCAACATAATTATTTTAATTGTAAAACGTGTAGTTTAATAGAATATGATGCGTTGAATAAAGGTCTCCATATTTATAAAGATGCCAGGTTACTAAAGACTGTTTTGCAAAAATTAGAAAACTATTCATATTTTATGCGTTCAGTAATTATCAACACTTTGATTATAAATGTAATTATTACTTGCAAAACCAAAGATATTCTCGCATCAGTTCTTACAATAAAAATACATGAACATAGATATCAACTTTTCAAATCTAATCAGATTAAAGTTTTTTTTTTGTAATTTCCAAAACAATTATTCTTTCATAGGGAACTTATATGAATGCGTATAACCAGTCATGTACCTGTGTCTTTGGAGTTGCAGTAGAAAAATGCCGTATGCAAATCTTTTATGTGGAAGACTGTAAAATTGTGCATTTTCTACAAATTTGCTATCTAATTTCTACACTTATATACGTATGTGGTTTAAGTATTCTTTAAGGCCATACAGTGGCCTGTTAAGTTGCGATCATTTATTAAAAACTACAATAGCGTACCAAACGTATGGCGTATTTTATGTTTTTAAGAATATAGGCACGATAAAAAATCAGTTGTAATGGTGATAAGTGATAATACATGTAACAGATAAATTAAGAGAGAAAACCGAAGCCTACACGATCAAAGAAGTCATACTTAGGAGTAAAGACAGCGCAGCTTAATTCTGAGACCGTAGCACGTTTTCATTACTATTGCACTTGTTGACAATCTGGACTCATGGCACAGTCCAGAGGCCAATGAGCATAAGAAAAGGACTTAAAAGGGATCCGTCTCTTTTTGTCCCAAAACCAGATTCTGTTAATCTTAACTTTTCATATATTATAGTAATATGCCAAATTTATGACAACTAACCTATTACCTAGTAAATACCCCTGCCTTGTTTTTTACTTTATTTCTCTGCTGGCTATATTAATAAGATTTGCTCCCCATTGATTTAAATCTTGTAGAAAGAAACTGGCAGGTACATACAGTTTATAGTATATTTTATTTATGAAATGCCATAAATAGTGAAAGTATTTTATGGTATAAACAAACATTAAATTGGATAAAGCAATCTATTTTGAAATTATGACGTTCCTAGAACGGACTTTTACCACAGTCTGCACAAAAAAACAGTCTATTTATTTATTACCTTACACTCTTAACGAAATTATTATTTTAACTAGTTTTAATTTATAATGCAACATTTCGTGGAAAATATAATAACTTTATTAAATATTACGAGCATTATCTCGTAATTCTTCGTAAATCCTCGTAATTTAGAAATATCCTATAAGACACATTTAGCATCTCATTAGATTGAAATTGGACAATTAATAGCTTAAAATAAAAAACAGTATAGTTAGGAATAACCACAGTACATAAAATACAATTTTCTTGTTTAAAAACTCTTGGTAACTCTTAAATAATGTTACGGATAAGGCGACAAATTCTCTGAATGTATTTCTTGTTATTATTATTATTATTATTTGGTACTGTCTTACAGAAGTTTATGAAATTAGATGCATAAACTTATATTTATACTTGCTTGTCCTTTTATTTAAGCATTAATTTAATTTCCACTTTTACTAATTTACTCTTCTTTAAAAGTTTAAAAGACTTAATATAGAACTCTGCATTATCTGTAGATTTCTATACATACATCGAAAATATCAATGTACAAGACGTTTCTATTATGGCGTTTCAACACAATGCAGAAGTATTATAACATACAAAATATTATATCTAATTTATTACAGCTTCCAGAAGTACTGTATATCCGAAAATATGTGTTAATTTTAGGCATTAATATAATATGATGAATTCTCATATTTAAAATAATGTATGGTAGTAAAACAAATGTTAATGCCTTCTTTATCCTTAATCTTGTATACCTTAATCTCAAAAAATATATGTGACTCTATATATGAATATATGTAGCTGTGATTTATTTCAATAAATAGAACAATAAACCATCTTTAAAGATTTTTAAAATAATTTGCAAATCAGGGTAGGTCTTGAAATAATTAAATCTAGTAATTGGAAGCATATTGCGGTGGCCAGTTTAATGTACTTCAGCTTTGCTATAATAACTCCACACGCACCATTAACTGTGAAATAGTGAACTGCACTGCATTATAACCAACAGAGGGGTCATTTATTATTGAAATGGTTTAATAACTCTGGATTAACACACTGTTTGGTTACCTTGGTATATAGAGTGTATAAATTGTTATGGTTATACACCTATTTAGGATATGTATTTCACATCTATTTAAAGCATTCTTATTGAAATCGATAGTAATGTTTATTTACGACCGTATTCGAATATCTTAATGTATTAATGTTATTACAATATTTATAAATAACCTATCATAATATTATTAATTACGAAGGTCAACAATTAATTGTCACACGTCCCTTAAATGAGCTCAACCATCTCGGTTCGTATTGAATAAAACTGGTTGCCTCCAGTTAAATCATATTTCACGAAACTGTATGGTTAAAATAATTTAGTTTTAGCTGAAAAAATGGACGAACGAATGCGGTTGGTTTATTTTCTATCGGGTCACTTGATAACATTACATCGAACAGTTAATGTCGTAAGTGACGTAATAACCATTTATTGCCTATTAAATAATCTCTTAATGAATGCTACCAATTTTCACTATGCCAAATCTTACAATCTGGAACAATTTACAGGAGTTAATTATAGGACCAAATATGTTAACTATTTCAATATTAAAGATCTTATCGTGAACTGTAAATATTGGCTGAACGTTATCAAAGCTTATCGCTCAAAGCACTGACCTAATTTCTTTTATGTTTTTTGTTTGTATTCAGGATATAAGGAGAATGGAATGAGCAATATATTTTAAATTTTACGTGAATCTTCATACGATTTCGATTTTGTTGCATGTACATCATGAAATTAATCAGTCAGATAATTGTAGAATGTCTGTAACATAGCGTGCTATTATAGGTGTGAAACTTTCGTTGCAAACTCTATTTCTAAATAGTCAGAATTGAACTTGAGAATTTTGCATGATTATAAGTCCCTCCTCTGGCGAAGACACTGTATATGGTTCCTCCATCGCCTCCAAGCACCGAGAGGGTTAAGGGAGATAGTAATCTCACTGAGTCACTGCGGGATAACTTTTACTACTTGATTGTGGTAGCTAGGTCATCGCAGCTTTTTGTCCATTACGATATCCTATTATATCTCATAATAATACAATCGAGAAACATGCATACCCTCGATAAATAGCAGATCACTTTACACGGCTTATAATATATCATGGTACACTCAAATCATTTTAGTAAAAAGTAACCTTTTAAACACTTATAATAACAACGATTAAAATACTATTATAAAAAGCAGACCGGTAAATCTGTTTGAAACTGCACACAAAAGTTTTTCATTACTGGGATTAGTTAGTCAATTTATGTGTCTGTTTTTACATTCGATGTCTTTTAATTACCATACTGTGAATAGAATGTATTCCTCTATAACGTACTTATTGTACAGATGAAAAGTCTTATACATCTTTAAAAGTTTGGGTTAGTATAAACTTGATTTGATTGATCTTTCCTAAGTAAACGTATATTTTAGAATATAACACATATTTATTTAGAAAAATGTTAAAATTAAGTCTACCAAACAACGCTTAGAGAACAATCAATCACATTGCAACACACAGCAGGTGTAATAATCCACTACACTAATACACAGCAGCAGTGCTTTATACGTTTCACAGTAATATCCATATATACATTTACCAATGGAAATAGCTATCTTGTTGATTGCCTCTGTTTGAAACCCCTAATCAGATCTGTAACGAAACCCCGGTTCATTTTATTGAATTGATTTCGATAGTCCAGTAATAACACTCAATAGCAATAAATAACGTTTGATAAATGATAACCTTTGTTGTTTTCAATTAATTAACCCTTCGTTCAAGACCTATTCACAATGATACAATGATAAATATAATAATTATAAATGTCACACCAAAGTATAGCGGGGGGGGGTACACTAATAAAACAAAATCTTACATATTCAGTGCCAGTTATAATAATTTATTAAACCGCAATGATTATGAAACACATACTATTCCTTAGACTGGTTTGATGTAATATATATTTCTAAATTCATTTTTCAAACATTGCCCTAACCCTAATCCTGTTCCTATCTATTAACTACTTACTACTATCTGTTCCAACTTCCCTTTTAACACTGCAAACTTCCCCAAGAATGCCTAAATAAAAATACTTCCATTTCATTGGATAATTTGAATCCTTCCTTTGGATTGTTAAACGCTCTGCTACTCCTTGCTCTCCGGTAGAATATATTTAGTACAATACTTCTTGACTGGAAATATTGCCTAACATTTATCACCTCTAAAAAAATTAGCTTCGTTCCAATAAATTTACATAGAAACTAATACAAACTATCAGTAGTAGGGTTAAGTACATGCACACATTACTACTGGCGTGGATCGTTCAAAACAAAAAAGGCAAGACCTGCATTACTTTATTATTGATTTATCATAAATTGACGTTAATATTTATCTGTTCAGTAATTATAAAATAAAAAATATGTCTTACTTTCAGAGCTCCTGAGATTAGGTATCGTGGATGAGATATGGCAATATTGCCTATCGGAATTCACCACACGTATTGCCTATCGGAATTGGGTATCAGCCACGTAAAAAATTACAAGCGTTCGGTGTGATTGTTTGGTCATAAAATTCCATTTTATAACTTATTATTATCGATATAATGTATTGCAAGTCCCGAGCAAGTTCTGTGAAGTGACAACGCCTGAACTGTACTCCAATCAGCTGTTGGGTATATTTCAACCCTTTTCTTCTTTCTGTTCTTTATGTTTGTATGTTTTCATACTTCCCCCACCTGACAAAGTGAACAGATTCCAATCCTCGAAACGTTCTGTTATACCTTTTGTAACATATAACGATATATAACTTACGGAATTCTCTTTTCTTTTCAAACCCCTACCATCGTCAAAGAGAAACTTTAAACAAAGAATGCTATTTATATCGTTAAATGTATTATTTCATGTGTGTGGATATCATTTTACTTTTCTTTCGCAAAGTAGCTTGTGGGATATTATTGCACTTTGGACATATGTAATAGTTATATTGGTGTAAAAATAAGGCAATACAAAATTGATCACACTACATGGAAGTTGACGTTACACCGCTGGTAAATTTATAAAATATACCTCATTACCTCCTGTGAAGTTTTGGATATCAGTGGTAGAGTGTCATGATTGGTATCAGCCGACGAATGTATTACGCTATGTCTGAAGTGGTAACAGTAGGAATGCAGCAAAAGCATTCTGAGGCAAGAATGAATATCTTGCGGCTAACTTTGAAGTGGTATATAATCAATTCCTGTGGGGATTATATTATCTTTCGTTGATTTTCTAGTTTGTAACTGGAGAATGTAAGTGCAATAAAATTCGTATTCTTCTCAGAATTCGTTTAAAAATAAAATATTTGTGATTTTATTTAAATATAATTAGATTTTAAATAATGATTTATTTTGTTTTAATACTATATTGAACATAATAATTTAATCCACTTTCAAATTTTCAAATTTGGAAGTATCATTTAGTTTTAAATATATACAGATTTTAGAATTTTGTCCAATCTTGTAATAGTTATAGACGTTTAATAATCATTTATGAAAAAAACTGGATCTTAATTCTCTCTTGAAGTTGAAATGAAAGTATTATATTAATATACTAATTTGTTTTTAATAAGTTCATTCATGGTATTAAAATACTTCTTTATTTACAGATTTACAATAATATTTAGTGTTTAATGATTTTTACGTTATATTTATGTTTATGATGATAATTAACATACAAAAAATAATAATTAACATTAATAGTTAATTGTTAAAATTAATTTATTATATCTAAGTTAATATTAACTAATAAAACATTCTAAGAATTTCTTATTTTGTCTTTCAAAATAATTGATTAGTATTTTAGCAATCACGAATTTTATTTTAAATATTGGGTATTAACGTTTTATTTTTTATATATGTGTCAATACTCATGTCAATGTGATAACAGGAACTTGACAACGCAAAAACAAAATACATGTGAATGCAGATCTACAACGTAAATATTACCTGCAAAATCAACCCAAATCATTCGATTTGTGGCCTTAACCTGGCCATGACAACACTAGAGTATGTTTTATCGCTCCTCCATAAAGATACGTTTATAATAGGTGGTAGATAACTATATGATTAGGACCAAACAGGACGAACTAATCAATAAATTGTTAAGTTCCGCAGACAACAAATATATAAAGATACGTTTATAATAGGTAGTAGATAACTATATGATTAGGACCAAAGAGGACGAACTAATCAATAAATTGTTAAGTTCCGCTAACATCAAATATATAAATATACGTTTATAATAGGTAGTAGATAACTATATGATTAGGACCAAAGAGGACGAACTAATCAATAAATTGTTATGTTCCGCTGACAACAAATATATAAATATACGTTTATAATAGGTAGTAGATTACTATATGATTAGGACCAAACAGGACGAACTAATCAATAAATTGTTAAGTTCCGCAGACAACAAATATATAAAGATACGTTTATAATAGGTAGTAGATTACTATATGATTAGGACCAAACAGGACGAACTAATCAATAAATTGTTAAGTTCCGCAGACAACAAATATATAAAGATACGTTTATAATAGGTAGTAGATTACTATATGATTAGGACAAAACAGGACGAACTAATCAATAAATTGTTAAGTTCCGCTAACATCAAATATATAAATATACGTTTATAATAGGTAGTAGATAACTATATGATTAGGACCAAAGAGGACGAACTAATCAATAAATTGTTATGTTCCGCTGACAACAAATATATAAATATACGTTTATAATAGGTAGTAGATTACTATATGATTAGGACCAAAACAGGACGAACTAATCAATAAATTGTTAAGTTCCGCTGACAACAAATATATAAATATACGTTTATAATAGGTAGTAGATAACTATATGATTAGGACCAAAGAGGACGAACTAATCAATAAATTGTTAAGTTCCGCTGACAACAAATATATAAATATACGTTTATAATAGGTAGTAGATTACTATATGATTAGGACCAAAGAGGACGAACTAATCAATAAATTGTTAAGTTCCGCTAACATCAAATATATAAATATACGTTTATAATAGGTAGTAGATAACTATATGATTAGGACCAAAGAGGACGAACTAATCAATAAATTGTTAAGTTCCGCTGACAACAAATATATAAATATACGTTTATAATAGGTAGTAGATTACTATATGATTAGGACCAAACAGGACGAACTAATCAATAAATTGTTAAGTTCCGCAGACAACAAATATATAAAGATACGTTTATAATAGGTAGTAGATTACTATATGATTAGGACCAAACAGGACGAACTAATCAATAAATTGTTAAGTTCCGCAGACAACAAATATATAAAGATACGTTTATAATAGGTAGTAGATTACTATATGATTAGGACCAAACAGGACGAACTAATCAATAAATTGTTAAGTTCCGCTGACAACAAATATATAAAGATATGATTATAATAGGTAGTAGATTTCTATATGATTAGGACCAAACAGGACGAATTAATCAATAAATTGTTAAGTTCCGCAGACAACAAATATATAAAGATACGATTATAATAGGTAGTAGACTACTATATGATTAGGACCAAACAGGACGAACTAATCAATAAATTGTTAAGTTCCGCAGACAACAAATATATAAAGATACGTTTATAATAGGTAGTAGATTACTATATGATTAGGACCAAACAGGAAGCACTAATCAATAAATTGTTAAGTTCCGCTGACAACAAATATATAAAGATACGATTATAATAGGTAGTAGATTACTATATGATTAGGACCAAACAGGACGAACTAATCAATAAATTGTTAAGTTCCGCTGACAACAAATATATAAAGATACGATTATAATAGGTAGTAGATTACTATATGATTAGGACCAAACAGGACGGACTAATCAATAAATTGTTAAGTTCCGCTGACATAAAATATATAAATATACGATTATAATAGGTAGTAGATTACTATATGATTAGGACCAAACAGGACGAACTAATCAATAAATTGTTAAGTTCCGCTGACATAAAATATATAAAGATACGATTATAATAGGTAGTATATTACTATATGATTAGGACCAAACAGGACGAACTAATCAATAAATTGTTAAGTTCCGCTGACATAAAATATATAAATATACGATTATAATAGGTAGTAGATTATTATATGATTAGGACCAAACAGGGACGAACTAATCAAAAATTGTTAAGTTCCGCAAACAACAAATACATAAAGATACGATTATAATAGGTAGTATATTTCTATATGATTAGGACCAAACAGGACGAAATAACCAATAAATTGTTAAGTTCCGCTGACAACAAATATATAAAGATACGATTATAATAGGTAGTAGATTTCTATATGATTAGGACCAAACAGGACGAACTAATCAATAAATTGTTAAGTTCCGCAGACAACAAATATATAAAGATACGATTATAATAGGTAGTAGACTACTATATGATTAGGACCAAACAGGACGAACTAATCAATAAATTGTTAAGTTCCGCAGACAACAAATATATAAAAAAATATTCCTTTAAGTTTACCCACAAACTTCGTTTGGGTAGTCATCCGTTGTATTGACAGTTTAAATTTTGTATAATTTACATGTATAAAGTAATAGTTTAATTATTAAAACAGTAATAGTATTTCTTTTAACGATTGATTATGAGTAGTATGTGCTAACTTATTTCTTCACTGTGTATGAAATAATTATTTACAACTTATAATTTGTATTTCTCCGATTTATTTTTCAATTTTTCAGCATAAGCTAGTTCAATCATCTAAATTTAAAGATATATCGAAATTGAAACCTTTGAATTATTCAGTCTTACTGTGCAGATATATTCTTGATTATTTTTATTTCTTAGGGGATTTTATCTACGAAATTGAAATTTTAATACGCCTACGTTATAATATAAATGTTGATAAGAAATCAGCCAAAACACCTTATTTATAAATTTCAATTGCCCTTCTGAACATCGGACCGATGAGCTACAAGTCAGTAGTTGTTACAAATTTCGCGATAGAAGTTGCAACCACAGTTTGAGGTGTGTCGACTGAGTTTAGAATTGCTGCGATCCGACAAGGTGTGATAAAAAAACTGCACACTATAATCACGACACTGACCGCGAAAATCTAAAACTAGTTTATGAAAGATTTTACGTTTTTAAAAATATGATATAAATAACATGCGTCGGCTATTGTGCAAAAAATATCTAAATTATTTAAATTTACATTTCATGATATTTAAGCCTGAAATAGAATTACTACGCCTGACTTGTAAAATTTCTTAGATTTTATAATTGAATGAAGTATAAGTAAATGAAAAAAACTATGAACATTTTTTCAGCTTCTTTTTATTTATTATGTCGGCTGTTAAGGAACTTACAACACTGTAAATATATTCAAATTGAACCTTAAAGTAAAAAAGTGAGGAAATGTGTAACGCTATTGAAGTGAGGGCTGACAACTTTGATTTTATACCTGACCTTGACTTTCTTACATCTGTTTAACCTACTTCTGTGGTAGTCAACTTTAATGCATTGTATGTATTTGCTTCACTTGAAACATGTTTAGTTCAATACTATACGAAATAAATAACATAATACCACTTGTGTATTTTTATTTTTAAGCTAAGTAATGTATGCTAAATTTTATGATTGAAAATTCTATAACATGTACTATATTTAAGGTTTATAGTGATTTATTAATGTCTAACAGAGCAAGAAAATACGAGTATAATTCCTGATTATATCAACTATTGCTATCGTACCTGTTATACTACCTAATATTTAACTATTCTAAAAGTAACATGGCATATGGCAGAAATAAATTAGTTTTAAGATAATAAACACTACGATTTAACTATTTGATACAGTATCTCAAAAATTACATCTAAAGAAATTATTCACATACTTTAAAACTTGTTTACGTTTCATTTTAAGCAATCTGTAGTAACTAAATTTAAACATAAAATATCTGTTTATATTGATGACGACTTCCAATATAACGCAATTTCCAATATAAAATATGACTGGACACTAGTAACTTGATAATAAGCCTGAAAAATAACTGGAAAATTGCATTACTATAATTTTAATTTTAAACATACAATACCAATCTTCATACATGTGCACACATGTGTCAAATAAACCTTTAATCGTCCCGCAATTCAATCATTTACTCCGATACGTCCCAAATGATTTAAATATAATTATAAAATTATCCAATATTTGGAACGTGAACAATTATTTATTTCGTTTCATTTATCCAATACTAATGTACGCTTCCAAATGTACTTAAAAAGAAAAATGTTCAAAAACAATAATTTTCCTGCAGGAGACAATTTCACTGTCATCATCAAGTGATGATATATGTGTTGTTGGCTACATGTGCTTCTTCGTCACATGTTAAACTCTCTCTCATATAATCTTCTCAGTTTGTTTACATATGTATTTATTCTGGGATTTTCCCGATGACTTTATGGTACCCATGATCGATCTAAATACCGATAAAGACCGATCGCTAACGCTCAGCCAAATGTCATGGAGTGGCACATCATAAAACCCGGTTATGTTTCATAAAAAAATTATGTTTCACAAAAGGCCCATATCAGGATTATATAATTTTTTAGGCACAAAAACCCATTTATATTTTTAAAAACATGGTTTTGTAAAATATTGTTACTTAATCTTAACTTATGTTAAAATAAACACTTCATACCAATTATAAACATTTTATTCAATAATGGTAGTAGGTATGATTTTTTGTTTATTAGACATGTGACATGTGCCCTTTATGCACCAAACACAGGAACAATTAGCGTTTAACACAGGTAATAAAAAAACCAATGTTTTAATAAGCCAAAAATATGACAGTGTTGATAGCCAATAGATAATGCTGTCGAGAAAGGATTTTTCCGCATCAGGTAAACGTTTTTAATATTTAAATTTATTTTTCATTAATGGGATTTTTGCCGTTGAAATGGCGTTTTCTTAGGGGAATGGTATATTGTTAACATTCGGTTTTTAGAGGAAAAACGTGTTACTATATAATCCATTGATTGATGAACTTCTTATTACAACGCCATTGTTGATTTCTAAATAGTACAACTCAGATACCTTGACGATATTTTTTTATTTTTCATGGATATCGATTCTGTTGACATTACTTACTTTTTAAAGTAGTTACGCCAAAATTCAGGATCATTTTACTGTCTTTCGGTACTATAGTTTCAATTTTGCCTTTTAAGTCATCTTGTACAAGAGTTTCATACTATTCTGGTGTATATACACTATCTTTGATTTTTGTGGCACTCTTAATAACCCCCAAAAGGTTCTATCACACGGCAGGAAGATGTGTACTTGTACACGAAAATACTGTTTTAGAGGTATGTTTCTGCTATGAGATACTGCTAACAAGGCTCTCAACACTGCATGGTTCCTATTTGACCTGTACAACCATCCGAGAGATATACATTTCTTTTATCGTTTCTGGAAGGTGGCCTTTTAGAAAGTCGAAAACAAAACATGAAACTTCACTCCTCCCCCCCCCCTTTTACCAATTCCCTCGTGGTAAAGCTAATGTGTGCTTTTATCTCTTTCGGTCATGAACACAAAAGCAGATGACCCAGAGTTGGCAATTACAAAAGCTTTCTTGTACGGGATATTGGGTAAGGGCACTCATTTAACAAATTAAATTAACAAACAAAACTGAGGTATTAAAAAAACACTTATCAAGATTTGTATTAATTCTGTGAAATAATTAAATCTAGTAATTGGAAGCATATTGCTGTGGCCAGTTTAATGTACTTCAGCTTTGCTATAATAACTCCACACGCACCATTAACTGTGAAATAGTGAACTGCACTGCATTATAACCAACAGAGAGATCATTTATTATTGAAATGGTTTAATAACTCTGGATTAACACAGTGTTTGGTGGCTTGGTTCATGGAGTTTATGAGTTGTTTATGATTCTACGTCCGTTTTGGATATTCAAAGCGTTCTTAGTGAAATCACCAGTAATGTTTATTTACTAATATATTTTAATTTTTTAACGTTTGCGATATTATAATATTTTATAATAACTTAGTGATATATTATTTCTCACAAATTTATTTGTTTAATAAATTTTATCTGTGTATAAATAAATCGCTAAACATTTTGCTAAACGCTGCTCTAGAAAAGGGCTGTACCAAATTGGCTGATTTGTTTTTTTTTTATTTGTTAAGGTCCTAGGAAGGATTTTATCAAAATAGTTTCCCGGAGTAATTTATCATTGGGTAAAATAATTATAATATTTACGAAAATTACTTTAAATTAGACTAAACAGCTGTTGACACTTTCAGCTGAAGTTCACGAAAAATGCAGAAAGATATGTTTACATTTAAAATTTACAAACTAATAAGTATGCAATATTACTTGTTCAATAGCCTGATGCAGATTAAAAACGAAACTTAGTATTTAATTTTTACTACAAACTAAAACATTGATGAATTTAAACCATCTAATGCATTAAGAATACTATTTAAACTCTGTTGTAAAACTAACCTTAATGAACGATGCTGTGAATGTTTGCATTTATGTTACTCGAAACTGGCTCTCTTAACATTGAGTATGGCATTTTTACTGTAGCTTAAGGAAAACCAAAGAAATGAAACACTCTTCTCTTTTATACCAGAAGGAGGATAAAACAACGTAAGTACTTGGTTTTAAACCAAAGTACTCTCCTTAGCTAACGTATGCATATATTTATTCACCGTGGTAAAAGACTAATACCAATTATAGCACTGGATATTTCGTAGGCCGAGCGTAGATTCTTTTTAATCTCAGTTTGTTTCCAAAACCCTGATATGTATTTATTTTCTTAGAAGTCGCAACAACAAAAACACAAGTGTGGATCTGTAAATAAATTAGACCGCGAGTAAATATAAACGCTTGGAGCTGACACTTTTTACCGCTCTACCTTAATTTTTAGTCGTACATAAGTATATATACTTTCGTCATCGGGATGAAAAGGCAAAATCAACTAATAGCACTGTAAATACTTAAGACAGAAAGTGAATACAAACAGACGAAAGTTGATGCTTTTTTGCCCAATTAGGTTTCCAATGCTTATATGTATAATTTTTGATTAAAAAATATCTTAAATAGAACAAGTCCAAATTTTATTTAACTTTTAAATGTCTATCACGGATATTGAAATAATAAACCTGATATACGTCTACTTCTGTTTGAAAAATATCATAGGGCACAGGATATTAAATCATAAGTATTTTTCCTATGTAGGCAAATACATGCACTTCAACTTTTGAGAACTGGGGTGAAGCCGCGGGTAACTCTAGTAAATTATAAAATAATACAAGTAGTCACGTACTGATTTCTAATCGATGAAATACTTCAAAGGTTTGGTTCAGGATTTTATAGTATTATACTGGACTGGTATTTGTAACCAAAAGATCTTTATTATATGTTAAGTAGTAAAAAACTAAACATCTTATAATTTTACAAAGATATAGGTTGTTCGATGATGATTCACTATTGATCTTGGAACTAGGCTGAAGCCGTAAATGATTTGGTGACCCTTTATCGTTTTCTCAAAATTTAGTATTCTGGCAAAAGGCTAACTGTAACGCATTTATAAAAATGTTGAAAGTGCTGTATATTAGTTGATTTGTAACTTAGACAAACCTATTAAAACGGGTTTTTAATTATTATCCGGAAATCTTTACATAGCCATATAACGAATACCATTATTTCAATTTCTATTAGTATAATTATTATAGAAAGAGGTTAAAACCTACAACTACAATATACTTGACTCATATACTATGACTCAAAGACTCATGGAGCAATTGGAAAATTGCTTTAATAGTTTTAAATGTTAATAAAACAATACTTTTCCAATATAATTTATGTTTTGCCATATACAGTTGGAATTTGAAACAATAGCACTCGAACTATTCCGTATCATATTGATTATGGGGTTAATATGTAAATAATATCTCGAAAATTGTCGTATTTACTAAAATGATTTATAATTGCACAAAGTCTAGACAATAAATTCTCTAAGCATTGCAGAATACATCTGAGTTTTTATGTAAGTCTACTAGTAAACAGCGTTGTAATGTTTTTGTTCTAAACGGCCGCTACTTGGTAAAGATATGATGTAGCAATCTTGCCAATGAGAGTTGTGGAGATATTTAAAATACCACTTTTTCACTTTTTATGCCAAGATTGATCTTGTTTTAGCATTTGTTTCCCTACTTATTGCTGATCAAGAAATACCTTTTGTTTGTTTTACATATCATTAATATCTCGTAAACCGTTCAAGATAAAAAAATTACGCTTTTTTGCTGGAGAAGCTGGAGGTAAACGGTGTCTGTGGGTAAGCCTTGAATTTATTTTGTTTCTACCTGCAGGAGCGTCAGCAGATTCATCAGGATTGGTGGCTTTGTGTGTGCAACCACTCCTCCCACATCCAGTTCTTACTCGAGGAAGTGTTTGAAGTATCATTCATTATATTTAAAATCAGTATACTTCAGTATAGTATACATCGTTAAAATTGTAAGTAAGGATTGGTGATTAATAACAAATATATCGGTAATTGTAATGACATTTCTTTACTAAACATTTTATATATTATACAAACCGCACGGAATATCTGTTTTCATCAGATTAGTACTATATTTCGATATATAGTGTACAATAAAACCATAGAAAATTGTCAGATATTATGGGTAAAATCTATAACTAATAATGATCAAACCATTTGAATACTGTTACTTACAGTGCTGTATAGCATTGCTGGTATTTCAGGGAGAAGTTAACATCGCAATCCTTACCATTTATCAAGTGCCATACGAGTATGGATGTTGTTTGCTTTTACACTTAAGTTTATGATTAGACCAGAATAGTTACTTTACCTATTTTGATTGAGTTTTAACATAAAACTGAGAAAAGTGTACAATGTCATGTACAAGTACAGTTTGTATTAGTGCATTTGTGTTAAAAAGGGTTAAAAATAAATCTGCTATATACTATTGGAAATTAAACAAATAATGCTAGTACTATTCCTGATTTAAATAAAAATGTCAATTATACAAATTATACTTGATTTGAAAACGTTTGTTACAATGGCTATACGTCTCTTGTTTGGCATAAACACGGTTTTATAATCCGGGATAGAAGTTTTGCTTGTATTTAACTGACTTTTAGTCTAATTTCACATTTAGTATGCAATGTATCATGTTTTATTGAAGATAAACCAATTGCGACTCGAAAAAGGCGCTGGCGGCGTAAAAATTTGGACTTTGGGGCGACAAAGGGAATATTGCTCGATTTAAAGGGGCTTATTTACACAACTGATGAATTATGAATATTGGGTCCACTGTCACAACAGCGTGGGATTGTAGGTAATTACTTAGGTTTGCATTAACAGCGACCGGGAGTTTGAATCTCTCCAGCAAGAAATTATGTTTTGAAAAGGAATGAAGAGGAACTGTTTTTATTACTCTGGCTTATATATATATATATATATATATATATATATATATATATATATATATATATACTTATATATATATATATACTTTTATATATATATATATTATATATATATATATAAGTAATGAAGCTTAAGTGATCTGATCACTCTAGCGGAATATTAACTCGAATGGGATAATTATAATATGGTCATTCTATGTAATATGTACATGGGTGTTGGAATTTGGTAAATGATAAAGTCTTTCTATAAGTGTATAACTGGTTGTCTGCGGCTTGGGTAAATACTGATTTCTCTAGAAGAGGTGAGAAAAAGGTAAGATGTACGTACCTGGATTAACCAGTATATTTTATTCTCTTTACAGTGTCTCGGTGCCTTAGAAGGTTTGAACTGGAGATACCTCTGTTTAAATAAGAAAAAGGTAAGATGTACGTACATGGATTAACCAGTATATTTTATTTTCTTTACAGTGTCTCGGTGCCTTGGAAGGTTTGAACTGGAGATACCTCTGTTTAAATAAGAAAAAGGTAAGATGTACGTACCTGGATTAACCAGTATATTTTATTCTCTTTACAGTGTCTCGGTGCCTTAGAAGGTTTGAACTGGAGATACCTCTGTTTAAATAAGAAAAAGGTAAGATGTACGTACCTGGATTAACCAGTATATTTTATTTTCTTTACAGTGTCTCGGTGCCTTGGAAGGTTTGAACTGGAGATACCTCTGCTTAAATAGCACTTACCTCCTCACTTGCGCAGGATATCCAACTCGGTGAGTGGTGACATATGATACCGTGGCAGGATGTAAGGAATAAATTGAAGAGAAAATGTTCGTGTGGAAAGTTCATCAGAAGAGAAAATAGACAGAAACGGGCCGTATATAATTTAGGTACAAGAATGAAAGTTCTATAGATCTCAAAGGAGACGTTTTTAGAAAGGAAACAAAATTAGTCTCGATCCTTGAACACGGAAGTTATGCAGCCTTGTAATTTTGTCATGAATACCAAAAAGATTTCATTAGAGTTTAGAAAGTGATGTTGCAAGTGGGAAGACAATGGAAGGATACGGAAGTTATGCAGCCTTGTAATGTTGTCATGAATACCAAAAAGATTTCATTAGAGTTTAGAAAGTGATGTTGCAAGTGGGAAGACAATGGAAGGATACGGAAGTTATGCAGCCTTGTAATGTTGTCATGAATACCAAAAAGATTTCATTAGAGTTTAGAAAGTGATGTTGTCAGTGGGAAGATAATGGAAGGATACGGAAGTTATGCAGCCTTGTAATGTTGTCATGAATACCAAAAAGATTTCATTAGAGTTTAGAAAGTGATGTTGCAAGTGGGAAGACAATGGAAGGATACGGAAGTTATGCAGCCTTGTAATGTTGTCATGAATACCAAAAAGATTTCATTAGAGTTTAGAAAGTGATGTTGCAAGTGGGAAGACAATGGAAGGATACGGAAGTTATGCAGCCTTGTAATGTTGTCATGAATACCAAAAAGATTTCATTAGAGTTTAGAAAGTGATGTTGCAAGTGGGAAGACAATGGAAGGATACGGAAGTTATGCAGCCTTGTAATGTTGTCATGAATACCAAAAAGATTTCATTAGAGTTTAGAAAGTGATGTTGCAAGTGGGAAGACAATGGA
Organism: Homalodisca vitripennis; assembly: GCF_021130785.1. Classification (NCBI taxonomy): domain Eukaryota; kingdom Metazoa; phylum Arthropoda; class Insecta; order Hemiptera; family Cicadellidae; genus Homalodisca; species Homalodisca vitripennis. Next base: position 163,268,168 of record NC_060212.1, on the reverse strand, counting down.
AGGATACGGAAGTTATGCAGCCTTGTAATGTTGTCATGAATACCAAAAAGATTTCGTTAGAGTTTAGAAAGTGATGTTGCAAGTGGGAAGACAATGGAAGGATACGGAAGAAGAAATCATGAGTTAAGGAGACTACGCAGGGAGGGATAAGGTGACGCAAGGATTGCGAGTTTCAAATTATTACTTTTGAAAATAAACTAAAATCAGGGAGGAAAAAGAAATATATCAATATTACAATAGTAAATTTACATCCATAGAGTAAATTATTTATCGTATATTAGCTTTATTTTATAACTTAAAACAAATTTAAAAGTTATTACAAAAAGTTACAATAATAAAAACTAGTAGAACCCCAATGTTAAAACTCAGTAAAAACATATTTTCTTAGAACTAAATTACAATATTAATATCATTATTTTCTAACCAATAATCTGTAATTGTCTTCAAAGAATATTTTCTCAGCATAATCTGTACACCAACTCATTATAACACATTTTTATGTTTATAATTGAGCAGCAATTAGCTCTTATAGATGGAACAAAGCCTTTGCAAACAAAAGCTAACCGAAAAGGGGAAGTAGATTAGTCGAGAGTATCAGCATCTGTTGAGAATATTATTGTGGCATGGATTGATTATTAACTGATCCATGTGATTTCTTAATTTGGTAGAAAAGCACCCAATGGGTACTCAACTTATGATCATTCTTCGTTACTAATTCGGATTTTTCAATAATTCATTATTTCAATTCACAATAAACTGATTGGATGGGTGGAAACATCTGACACATCTGAGTATTGGCTATGAGCTAAGATTTTTTTATTCTGCATGTGTTGAAATAGGACTGGGGTAACAGGGCCTTAATCGGTAACCTATATTGTCATCACAGGTGCATAATTTTATAACTGTGTCTTATCTTCATCACTGTAAGCATTTTTATTGTTTAATGTGAGGTAAGGCACTCCAATTAAATTTTAAAATAAAGAAATCTCGTTCCCCATACCTAATATCTCCACGCTGCAGTTCTCATACAGAATATAATACCTTGAATTCTTACCCACCTGCCTTGAAAGAATTGTATAGTCATATTTAGTAGGTGACGTTAAATGTTCGCCTTTCGTATATTAGTTTACATCATAACAAATAGCTCAAGACGATCACTGAGGATGAACCAGTAAAAACTTGTTTTAAGGATAATCCACATAATCACTTCCAAGATTCTTCAACTTCTATTATTAGAATTATGCACTACGACAAACTGCAAATCACACAGTGTTGATAAGAGAAAGTTTACATTCATCCGCTACAATAGATCTTTGACATTGTTCACTATAGTATCCACTTTTAACTTTCTATATTACATTTTAAATGTTTTGTTTTTTCTTATTTCACAGTTTATGAAGTTCACAAATTCTAAAATACTCAGTTAACTTTAATATTCTTCATATGGTGTTTTTACTTCCGGAAATATAACTAAGGTGGGCTACATAAATTACTTACAGCGTTGTGGTGTGTATCAATATTATTGAAACAATGTTTACTGTACAGCCCCACTAATCTGCTAAGGGATTGTCAGCGGATGGGGGGGGGCGGAGCTTGATGGGCTTTTGTTGACAGCTACTACCTTTTGTTTACCCAATATGTGCTTTCACAACGATTTGTGAGTCGACCCCAGCCAGATATCCGACCCATTATACTGTCAAATTACTGCATCTCCCTTCCAATAACCCTTCTAAAAGTTTGCTGAGATCTCTCGTTTTAATTTAATACAATTTTGCTAATTAACCATTAGATAACATCTCCGAGTCAGTCAGTATATATTTTATAGATATTCAGGAGTAAATTCAGGATACTGTCATTGCATTTGGTGGATTATTCTGCGTACGATTATCTTCAAGTAGTAAGAAATGTGAATATTTAAAAGTTATGAAAAATGAACATATTGTACTAAATTATTAATTATTATATATTATTAATTGTTTATTACGAAAGTTTATGACTATAAAGTTTGACGACACATTTTTGACGAGTCTTTTAGACGAACATTGGTGAAATATGCAAGACTGGTAACTCTTTATGCTATCAGGCTCATTGATGAAGCATCAAGATATGTGTGTTCAGAGATTGAAAGAAAAGTTACTCTCTTAAATTAGAGGATGTATTATCACTGACATATTTAGAGACATTTGATGTATGGACAAGGGATTAAATTTCTCAAATTGCATGGAATTTATGTCGGGTGCTTTAAGTTTACTTGACAAAACATTCAAGATTGTGGCATATTTACTGGGAGATGTTATGTAGACACTTATGTTCAAAAAATGACTTCAAGAGGGCATATGTTTCAAAACACGGTTAAAGACCAACCTATCTGACAAAACCATGCTCGTCTGTAGGCCCATGGCTATCAAAGCCGTTGGACTGAAACAACCCCTAATTAGTCGGGTAATAATCCAGGGTGGGCCCAAGTTTCATGATTGAGTACAGGATAAGACCTGAAATACCGAAGAACAATCTAAGCTAAGACGAAATGAGTAAAGGACCAAACTACATTTCGGTATGATATTGTGTTAGTAAATGTGAATTTATACAATTATTTAGGTAGCTATTGCAAAGATGTATATACAGGGTGTCCCATGAAGAAAACGGAGAAACTGTCAGGACTTGTTCTTACGGTGAAAATAAAGAAAAAAGTTCATATACACATAGGTCCAGAAACGCTTAGTTAGCGAGCTATACAGGGTGCAAGATTTCGCCCAGATTTCAGTGCCACCGTTAAAAGGGAGCCCTATTAAATTATTTTGGGCGTTACCCAGGACGTAAATTTAATGCGTATTATGCAAATTGAACTGAAAAATTAAATAAAATTGGTACCACACCTCTAGCTGCAGTAATTTTTAAGATATCTGAAGAAATACGCAACATTCGGTGTCCAAAAAACAAGTTTCATTTAGGTTTCAAGTAGATTAACTTTGTTAAATGTGTAACAAACACGTAAAATTCTTTAACAAAACTTGTAAAGAATTAATTTCTTAAGATAATGATGTAAAATAAGCCAATAAAAATTATACGTAAACGTTAAGAAAATCAATTTTTAATTAAATAAATAACGTACGAAGAATAGACAAAATCGGTTACACTTTTTTTCTTGCTGAACGTACATGTTTTTATAAACTTTTATTTTCACTTTACTATTGCAAAATAATAAATGCAAACAAAATAACTAACCTTAGTTTAGTAACTGTTCGAAATTCCCTTCTTCACAATGCACACAGCACTCTGCTCGACGTAAAAAATATTGTGGTGGCTCTGCGAATTTTGTCTGGATTGTTTCTTACTGTGAAATGGGTTGCGAATTCTAACGAGTAATTCTTTCCTTGGTATCAACTTTACGTTTATACACCATAGCTTTGATATGTCCCCATAAGAAGTAGTCAAGAGGCGATAAGTCAGGCGATCGTGGTGGCCAGTTGATTGGTCCACCACGCCCCAATCCAGTTCAAGAAATTAGCATTCAAATGATTTCTAGCTACTAAAAGTAAAATTAGGAGTTGCACCATCGTGTTGGAAAATCATTTGTAAATCTTTTTTGTAAAGGGGATATCTTCCAAAATAGCGGTAAATAATTTTTCAGAAATTGTTCGTACATATTTCCTGTAAGGTTTCCTTAAAAAAACGAATTGTCCTAGAATTTTGTCATCAATAACGGGACACCAAACATTAATGTGAAATCTGTGTTGGAAAAAGGTTTCTACGGTACCATGTGGATTTTCTTCGCTCCATAAATGACTATTTCTACAATATTGAAGGACCCGTTTCTCATGAAAGCTGCTTCATCAGTAAATAAAATTGAATTCACCCTATCAGCATTGTCTAGAAGCCAATGAGAAAAGTTTTAACCGTAAAGGGTATTCTGTCGGCAGCAAATGTTGTACCTTTTGCAGGTGAAAAGGATGAAGTCTCTCTTTACGCAAGATGCGCCACTTTGTTTCTCGATAAACCAGTGCGATACGCAATTCACCTCGTACTAGTACCCGGGCTACGATGAATATGTTGAATCACTTGAAGTTCATCGTTAACGCAATGAAGTGCACTCCCGTTCAACCGAAAACGAAATTGTTGGAAATCATCCATTCGTTCTTAAAAACTGAAACACCGAAGAAAAAGGTTTTCGCATTCGGAATCCCGCCTTGCTGGAAATCTTTCCTGATATTCACGTCGATCAGCTTCCGCATTTCCATTAGCATATCCGTAACAGAAACATTATGTCGGCATATTCTTCATTAGAAAATTTGAAACGACATATTAACTTTTATTCGGTATCAATATTTACACTTAACTTATCTGTATGACAAATCAATATAAAAATTATTTTTAAAAAAAATCGTAATTGTGATTGTTGAACAGCTGTTGGTACTGCCAACCAATGAAAAATAATATTATCGTTACAAAAGTTGTAGAATAACGTAAATTAATTTGCCATTATTGTTAAGTTTCAGATTTTTATGACACTAAAGTTTTTTTACTAGTATGTAATTCATTAGAAAAAAATAGAAGAATGTTTCTATAAATAAAATCTATACATAATTATTTTTAATAATATTTTCAATAATTAACATGTTTTCTCCAAATATTAGGATGTACATTCAGTAAGAAGAAAAAGTGTAACCGATTTTGTCTATTCTTCGTACGTTATTTATTTAATTAAAAATTGATTTTCTTAACGTTTGCGTATAAATTTTTTATTGGCTTATTTTACATCATTATCTTAAGAAATTAAATAATAATTTTACGTATTTGTTACACATTTAACAAAGTTAATCTACTTGAAACCTAAATGAAACTTGTTTTTGGACATCGAATTTTGCGTATTTCTTCAGATATCTTAAAAATTACTGCAGCTAGAGGTCAGGTACCAATTTTATTCAATTTTTCAGTTCCATTTGCATAATATACATTAAATTTTTATGTCCTGGGTAACGCCCAAAATAATTTAATAGGGCTCCCTTTTTAACGGTGGCACTGAAATCCGGGCGAAATCTTTCACCCTGTATAGCTCGCTAACTAAGCGTTTCTGGACCTATGTGTATATGAACTTTCTTCTTTATTTTCACCGTAAAGAACAAGTCCTGACAGTTTCTCCGTTTCTTCATGGGACACCCTGTATTTTTTCTATGTACCTAAGTGTAACAAAGTTGTCATTTCAATTTCGTTTGAGCCTGCAAAAACTTATTGCCTATTAAGAATGTTGTATTATAATTGACTAATTTTTATTGCTTGAGATAATAATGTATTAATATTAATTATTAAGTTATTAACCATAACAGCACAGTGGTCCTATGTAGAAGGATCAGTAAGTACAGTATTTACTCTTTAGTACTTTCACTTCTTTACCTGGGCTGATAAGGGTTAACCTAATAACAGAATAACTGGGTTTTTCTTCTGCATTTTAAGTTATCTTCACATACACTCGTCACAATAAGCTTAATTTTTAATGAATATACAAGTTTACCGGACTAAGAGGATAAAGGCTATACAGTGATGATGACCCAAATTAATACTTCATTAGTAATAAAATTTTTCATGATGCAATTTAAATTAAACAATATATTCTTTTTCTTTTATAAATGCAATCTGAAACGACGAAGTGCATGTAACCGCTAGCTACATATTATTGATGTCTGTTATTCACTTCATCAGGATATCGTCGAACGTTTATTTTATCGTTTGGTCAGTTGGTACAACTGGGTCGAGTGGTGGAAAGCGAAATGAAAACTTTTCGAGCATCGATATAGTTCTCTTGAGATAGTGACTAGTTAGATCGAATTCGACATCTTGGTAAAATGTAAGATTTAATCTCAAAGGCACTCGTCAGTATTGAACTGATCTCGTAAAGTAACTTTGTGTCGATTTGGGGGAAAAGGCTACGTGACCCTTCGGTCTTTCATGTCTATCCAATTGATCAAAGTACAGTAAGCGGTCTCCGAGCCTGCACAATTTTAACTGTACCTGCTACTTACTGCTATAACGATATTGCATTCCATTATGTGAAGGCGTTCTAGAATTTGCCAGATATACTGTTTAGTAGAAAAAGTTAAGCAATTGTATAATTTATATTTTTAATTGACTTTTAGTATTTATTATACAGTTTATAAATAGCTTAAAATTCTTTTAAATTTGAAATCATTGGAAATATTTCACACGCGTTGGCATTTATAGGTTTTCTAGTCTACATCATAAAACCGATTATTATGACAAAAATGTTACGTGCAAAACTAAATTTAATATCAAACTTGAACATTACATGTGTTGTTCTAACGGATGAAAAGTTTATGAAATATTGTTTTCATGTAATCTAGGTAGGCCTACTATAGATTTTAAATTTTATCACATACACGACTTCCAAAATATGAGCATTTACTTTAATTATTTTCAGCTCTTTGCTTTTGCAATGTGAAATTTACTCCTGTAATATAAACTTACATTCTAAATAAATCGCACAAACATTCTCAATATTGCTTCAAATAATTTATTGTATATAATTATGTTGGTAATACGAGAAATTCCTTAAAATAATTATTAAAACTTAATTTAAGTTGAACATTCATATTTTAACAATATTCTAACTGCTAACATTAGTTTACATCATTTTGCACTACTATAAATTTACATTATATGTTAGTATCCTATGTAGGCTATGAACTGCTTTATTGTGAGGTACCCATTTTTTCTATATATTTTTTTTGCTAAGCTGTTGGTACTACTGTAAAACTGTATAGCATAAACAGCAGATGGTTTTATTATTTTTTATACTTTCTGGTCGCTAAGAAAGAAAATTGGAAAAAAAGCAATCTATCTGATAGGAAAACAATCGGTGATTGTAGCATGCAAATTCATGCTGGCATAAGAGAAATCTAGTTTTGCTTTGGCCTAGCTACAGGACGTAGTACTCACAGGTTACGAAACATGTAATAAACTGTTTGACCTAAGTATAACTTAATTATTCCTCCTCATCCAATGAAATGCCAATGCACAAACTATGTCCCGACAGTTGGTGTAAATTAAATCAGCTTAAAGGTAGCAATGATCAGTACAACCATGACAATCACATGAACTTTCTCACAATTGCTATGGATCAAATATGCAGGGACCTCTCGAATCCCGAGCTACTGAAAAAGTATCTCCATGGCAAACAAAACCGTTGAATATTTTAAATTCTACTTCTCCAATTCCAAGTTTTGTGAATAACAATTTATTTTTTTGGGATTCACCTAAAAGGTACTTTTATAAAATATTCACTTACTTACGAGTATACTCATTATTAGTAGCTAGAGTCGTATTAAATTTCAATACTTCGATGGTTATACCCTTATATACTATGCTATTATTCAACATGTAGTATTAATAGTGTAGTCATCAATGGTTTGTTAAAAATTTTAAAACTGTGTTTTTGATTAAAATTGGGTTTACTATATTTCTATTCTTTTGCTATTTTATAATGTTCTTAGTAATATATATAGATAAAGTATATTATTAAGGAAGTATATTTTATTTAAATCGTGTGTCATATTGTTTGCTGCACTCACTCCTCAAACAATTTCAGTTCCTTTGAGTTTGAATATGTGTTGAACAGCAGCAGATTTATTTTGTATTATATTTTTAATTTACTGAAAGGTAAGGCGCATTATTTGGCGCATTGATGAACTCGAACCATTGTTCTTTACTTTATCTCCATTCAATAAACCTCAGGCTACAAAAAATTATAAAAGTCTAAAAAGAATTTACCTCGACAATACTTCCCATTATTTCCCCCAGCAGTCATTTGATAATATAATGGGCTTAATATCTGGTCGGGGAGGGATTCATAATTTTCGGTGAATGCGCGTATAGGGCTAACAAAGCCACCCTTAGTCAATAAACGCGGTCGACAACCTCCCCCCCTTCCCTCCAACAATACAACCCCCTCACCTACCCACAGCGGCTGTACCCCTACTCGATATCCGGTAAATATTCAGCCGGCCATCGACGGACGATAACCTGCATCAGATCGGTCGCCAGAGTGTTATGGCACAGTTTCCCGTACCAGTAGTCAGAACAATACGGGTAGGGGACCCATTATTGCTTTATACCTCCATTGCCGAATGTTACATTGACAAAGAGTCAATAAATGGTAAAATATTATGGGGTTAATTTATAAATATCACTAATGAGTTTTACATGTTGGTGACTCATGATTGTAACTTATACTAAGATATGGCAGAAATGTTTTTCCTCTGCATGCAAGATATTGTACTTTACCATTTCTATACTATTAAAAGTTTCCACGGTTATTAAATTAATTTCCTACAAAAAATCAGTTAAATATTACAATTGTTTATGTATTGTAGCTTAAATATATTATTATCACTGAAATGAAGAAATGTAGTCTATCATGGCATACATTTTTGACGGTAATATTTTTACTATAGACCTCCTCATTTACATTGCAGCAGGAAACTTTTATAAGTACGTACAGTTTAGAATAAATTGTCTTTGTCTTCATATAAAGCTGAGACATGAATAAAATTGCCTGAATTAAAAAAAATAGCCATTGGCAAGAGTGCATGCTAATGCACTATTGAAAGCCAGGGAACATTATTCTTTATGAGTTATCTACAGACTACGAGAAGATATTTTTTTATAGTAACATTATTAAGGTCATGTAAATGGGTATTTAATACAGGAAGAGTTATAATAGTTATCATTCTCCATCTAGGAAAAACTCTTATCGGTATTTTTGGAATATCCTAGTGTTTGGGAGCAGCACAGACATGAAGCACAAACTTATTAAGACCCCTACACTTTAATGTGATCAAGTTTGCCAAATGAACGCGTTCGCCTTAAAACAATTCTTTACCCGTAACAAATATATTAAGACATAATCAGCCTCAATGATGGCCATCCCGTTATTTAGGTATTTCGTGACGTGGAAACCACTTGGTTCAGAATCACCACCACCAGACTAACCTGGTGGAAATAACACGTTGCTTTGCAGATCGTATCGAGTAATACCGTCTTTACCATTGTAGAAAATATGTTTTATGCAAAACTCCAGACAGCATCTACGTTACACCTTTCTTGTTTAATAAAGCATCATGATACGTATAAGAAGTTGAATATTTAAACGTCGCCTTTTCTTTGTTAGTAATTCTTGTTGGTAGTAATTACTTGAAACATTTATGAACGTAGTTTTAACCTAGTGAAATAAATTCCGTCTACGCTATTGAATAGTTTGAATATCCTTATTTTTTAAATGTACGTCGAAACTCACTTTTCTTGCTATATCTGAATCGTTTCGTATAGAGAAATACTGTAATAACCAGGCGATAGTTTAAATAATAGTTACTTCTTAACTATTACTGAACTTCTATTACTGTAACTATAAAACTGCTCAATTACTTCATTTCATTCACACGATGCATTTATTGATGTTTATTTATATACATTATAATGTTCAATTAGAAAATAAATGATTAAATATAATAAATTGTACGACTCTTGCAGAGTTTAAAGTTTAAAATTCAGTAATTTTATAGAAATTTTTGCATAATTGGCTTAGATTTGTAAGTTAACTATGAGTGAATGTAGGTTAACGACGACTTTATCTGTGACGATAGCTCTGCTACACACAGTATAATGTAACGTATATGAAATGAAGGATTTTGGATTTGAATTTGAAAACTGAGTGAAATTTTTTATTTGTATATTTAAATTTATACAAACTACTTGAATTTCGCTCATGAAAAATGGCGAGGAGCCATTCTATAATCAGGTGGTTGTAATTTCACATTACTACACTTAAAGAACTTTTGAGTTGGTCTTATTGCAAAGTTCTTATATGAGTCAAACTGTATATAAAATAAATAATATTCCCAACGTTCTAAGAACTCTTGAAAACGTTCTACGGGCTATATTTTTTTAAAACTTATGAATAATGAAAATAAATACCAGCGTAATGGAGTTAATTTAAAATTGTATTACATAATTATGTTCAGATTTGTATACAACCATTTGATACCTTTGCAAATGAACTGAAAGAAAATGTTGTGTCAACAATTAAAATGAACTGCAAAACCAATTGCTGACGGTGGGTAATATGTGGTTGAACACACATAATTTGTAAATTATTAATATACTCTCGCCTCCAACACTGCATACCTCGATCACGTGCACGTCCCAACACATCTACACGCTTTCCAGTATCTGCGCGCATGCACGCGTCGCGTCGCACGAGTGTCATCTGCTAACAAGTGTGGTGTACGTGCTTCCTTGATATACGCTTCTGAATTTTTATTATATTCTACTTTTTGTATTTTCAGCTATGCTAAACATATTTAATGATCACTGAATGATTAATTAGAGAGATTATGAAATTGACTACTCATAGTCCCGATTATGATTATCTTCACCACTTGTTGTATAATGGTGTAATAGCTATTCCACTATCCGCGGATATGTTACTTAGATTGTAATACTAAATACATTCTACATCTATTTTAAATCTGCGTTATTGCGTACAGAAATTGTGGATGCATCTTTAAAATTGAGCCAAAAGAAATTTATTTTAGTTAGTAGTTAGTAGACAGTAGAGCCGTGAGTGTGTGGGGTGACGCACGCGAGCAGAGGACAGACACACTTGACCACCTTGCGCTGTCTCGGACACGGGCAAATTGGCCCCAATCTAAAAACATTCCGGAGCGGACCAGAGTCCTGGAAGGGTCATTGATCAGTGTGTAAGTTTATCTTTGTGTACGATTACTATGCACTTCGGTAATATTGACAAGCACATACATTACATTTCAGTTCCAAATGATTATTAAGAATACTACATCTTCATGTATCAATACTTTCATTCGCATCAAAACTCACTTTAACCGGATATGAAACAAGCATGAATAATTTAACGTTAGTTTAACGTTATTGTTAGCTACATTACTGAACATAAACAATTATCAAGTTTTTATGCACCACGTGTGACGTAACATGCTCCGATGTAATTGCATTCAAAATGTCTAATGTATAACTCGTTTAATTCACACTAGCAGTCATGCAGAAAATAAATTTACACATACATTACGTTTCGCCAAATTTTACGGTTAGACGTGTACCTTTCTAGGGCACAATGAAGTTTCATGCAAAATTGAAATTATTTGGATGAAATCTTTCTTGGTATATCTTGCCATATGATACATTAATATTTCTGCCCATTAAGTTAGGTTTCATAGTAGGCTAATGTTCAAAAAATAAATGTTCCTGAAAGCTAGACAGGGTAGGCTACCAAAACCCAAGAAAGCACTGAAATAAAATCTTGTCATTGACTTCTAATATTTACTTTCCTTTATATTACATTTTGTTTCACTCAGTGATTAAACATTACACATATTAAAAACAACATGATTGTACGCAGTTTGTTTACTTATTTATTTATTCTGAAACTATCACGTTATTTATTACGGCATCATGATTAAGACCAATGTAAAAAAAACGAGTATTCACCTACGCTCAGCCGATATGAAGCTTCATGCAAAATTTAATATCCGTAGGCCATTTCCTTTTCTAGATATCGTGCAGACAGAGAAATAAAACTTTTCCAGTCTCTTCGCTAAAGGTCAGCCCATTAGAAAATCCCCTTCTAGTCTTAGTATATTACGTTAAAAATAGTATGAAAGTTTCGTCAGTTGCGTCACAAAATGTTTACTAATTAACCCGTTTTTATTTTATTCTTAATCTACATATTTATAAAGTTGTTCCTTGGAGTCCGAAATCACTATAGGTGACCAAAATCCCACACGTAAGGGATTAATCTTGCTTACGTGACGGGATTGATAGAAAGAATACAATAACCTGTAATATTTTAAGTCTACAGGTTAAACTAAGATACTAAAAGATTACTTCTTTGTTTCCTCATGTCAATATATTTAGAATTATATGGTTCATAACCCCTATCCCCCATAGAATATTTTGACCCTCATCTTTTTTGGTTTTAAGACTTCCACACCAAAGGATATACTAAAACTTTTACATACTATATTATTAACAAAGTATTCAATTTATTGGGACAAGCTTCTAGTTGTGAAGTAAAAAAATATTTTAAAGTCACTTTACGATTAATCATTTTAGGGTGAATTTGTCACTTTGGCTGAAGCTTTGTTTAAGATTTTGACTGCTGCATATAATTGTACAAATAGAGCAACGAACCAATTTTCATTCAATACTTACAACTCTTTTAATACCTTTATATATATATATATATATATATATTTACGGAAACGAGGCACTTGATGGTCCTGTGTTATACAGCGACCCATGCAGGTCCATCAAGCCCCCTATTTAAACCATCATATAACCGTATTATGAATTTGTTCTCAGCATACATTTATGTTTTATAACTTGCTTGATAAATGTATGCTAATATTTTTTAATATATAAAAACTTTTGTCCACATGCTGGTCCGCGTATAATGAGCGGTCCATGTTGGTCCTTTTTATACACCGTACAATTAAGCGGTACATGTTGGTCCGCGGGTCGTGTGGTTGGTGGTGGGAGAAAGAGGGGAAGGGACCTGCATCTGCCTTTTGATTGTAAATTATTGAAAGGACCTGGACTTGCCTTTCGTTTGTAAAACTCCAAGTTATAAAGCATTAATTTCACATATTTTATTTAATTTCAAGGTAATCAATAATATTACCTTAGGTGAATGTAACAGAATTTCTTGGATAATCATTAATATTAAAATATAAATTGCTGTTGTATTTGATCTGTGGCCTCCTTATTGCTCACAGACATTTATTGTATTTCATAATATTAAACATGTAATTCAATATAATGTCGTTTTCTAAATCATACGTATTAAATAGATTTTCATTTTAAATTATTTTCCCATTTATAATTATTAATAGATATGGTAATGCGCATGTTTTAATGTAAGTAAACTTTATCTATGTTGTGCATTTTTGTAATAATACTGTTTTTTAATTTGTTAATGGGTCGCGTTCCTGTAGTAAATTTAACATAAAAGTTAATTGACAGTGCCTGTTTTAAACACGGACAATACTATGTTTCAAGGGTCTCAATTATTGCTGGGTAGTTGTGTGGTCAGCAAATCAGCGAAAGGATTCAAAATAGATAAAATAACAGTTTTATTTTGCCAGAACATGACAAATTTATAGCACTCTTCAAAGTATTTTTTTATTTTAAAATTTTTAACATCTACATCACATATATCACCTTAACACACTAAAAGAATGTAAACAGTCTACATTACTAATATTTTAAAAATAATACACCAATCATCAATGATGAACTTAAATCTAAGAATTGTTTCAAATTTAAACTAATGTTCGAATGTGATCGGGGACCAGGAATGTATACACGTATAGGCCTACTAATTCCATACTAACTGCTGAATTAAATCTACCAATTTATACTATAAGATAACCAGCAACGTATTTAACTCCTAAAATTATAAATACGGAATGAGATGAAAAATAAAAGTTGTATTTTATAATAAACCTGCCATACAAAATTAAATTATAACTATGTGATTTTGAAGGCAGTTGAATTCAGTAAAAGCTAAAAAATAAACATTATACCAAGTTTATACAAATAAGGTATTAACATTTCAATTTATGGTGGACAAAATCTTGAGCTGATCTTATAAAATATTATTAGTTCTCAGGTACTGCACTTAATTGTAAAGTTTTAAAATTTATTCCTTTTCCCAAAAATGTTTTATAGAAATAAATGCGCACAAATGTTATTATTTTATTAAATTCGCCTATTTTTTTGGTCATTGGCACCTTTAACAATTTTAAGAATACAGAAGGCCAATGCGCAATACTGTTTCTTATATTACCCCTTTTTATTGGCCCTTTAATTTGTAAATATCGAATGTAACATGTGGTGTTAGTCTTTCACTACTTTAGCTTATACTGATTATGGTTGTATTTTATTTAACAATCATACAAGAATTTACTTCCTCAAGTTACATATTAAATGTTTGATTGCAAGAAACCACTGAGCACTAATTTATAGTTACTGAATTTGGAAAGAAATATTTTAGTATTACGCAATGAGATATTACACAAGCACATTTCCATATAGCATAATATAACACCATAAAATGTAGCTAAGCTCTGTTCACACTCTACATTCACAGATGGTATAACTCTTCGTTATACTCTGCATTAAAAGATAGTATATAAAAGGAACATAGATCTTTTCACATTCTAATTCTGTATTAAACATATCGGAGTTGGTTAATAATATACGAGGGTGGTCTGAAAAGTTTGCTTTCTGAACGTGATGATGGAAGCTTCGTTAACAAAAGATACTGAATTTCGTCTGTTGAAAGTTACTCAAAAAAGTTTTAGCTACGAGTATTTTTAACGCGCCGTTTTATGTAACATTCGAGTGAGTTGATGTGAGTGTTTTTGTGATATGGACACGATTATCGTTCTGCCATTAAATATTTGTGTTTGAAAGGCAATACGCCTTCTTAAATAAAAAATGAGTTGGATTCTGTGTATAAAAACTCTGCACAATCATTTACCTCAGTGAAATTTTAGGCCGCTTCATTTAAAAATGGATCTTGGGAGACGATGAACGTTCGGGACGTCCAAAAACTGCAACTAACCATGAAATCATCGACAAAGTTAACCAAATGGTGCTAGACGACCACCGAATTAAAGCGAAAAAATATATCACAGGTTATATTTCTAAAGAACGTGTCTATCACATTTTAAATCAACATTTAGGCATGACAAAGCTGTCCGCGCGTTTAATGTCGCGTTTGCTCACGTTAGACCAAAAAGATTTTAGGATGAACATATCCAACGCTCTTCTCGTGCAGTTTGGGCGAAATAATCCAAATGCGCTGATTAATTACTGTAGATAAAACTTGACTACACCATTATACACCCGAAAGAAAAATACTAAGGGGGAACCGACTCGAAAAAAGAAAAAATGCTGCTTTTTTGGTTGGGAAAGAGATGACGACTGTTTATGCGATATTTTAATAGAATTAATTTAATTGATTAGCTTCAAAAAAGGAAAACCATTACAGGAGCATACTATCCATAATTACTTGACAAGGTAAAGGTACAAATTGTTTAAATAAACGCCCACATTTGTATAAAAAGAATATAATGTTTCACCAAGGCTACGAACCTTCTCGTCCCTTAGCGGTTATGATGGCGAAAATCCGGGAATTACGGGTTTAACTGCATAACCATCCGTCTGACTCACCAGCTCCTATCCCAAGCGAATTCTTTTCGTTCCTTCATCTCAAAATTGCGCTCGGAGAACAAAGATGATCGTCTAATGAAGAGGCAATCACCTTCGTGAACAATTATTTTTCAGAAAAATATTCCGAGTACAATTTTTACGGGTTACAGAGATGGTATCGCTGATAGAAGTGTGTAGAGTGACAAGGATACTACGTTGATTTTTTTTATTTCACAAATGATGTCATGTTTGTTAGGTCGGAAACTTTTCAGACCACTCTCGTAGATATAAAGCTTTATTAATGGCTTTTAAGACATACATACATTGAATGTATAAAATATTTGTCAAGTTCGTAAATTAGGACCAAAAAAACGGATGGATATCAACATTTTATTTTTGTACGTTATTTAGAACTACAGGAAAGAACAAAGTATTTCATAAATAATTACTTATTTATAATTCCACATATCTTAAAAATGTCTATATTTAAATCAAATATAATTTTACAATTTTATTATGAATAAAATAAAAATATTCCCACAAGCCACTTTTCTAGCACGTACGGTAAAATGTATTATCCTTATTATCAATGATTTTTAGGCCTAGATATAACATGATATCAAGTACATGATATTAAGTATTAATAATATTATAAATGGAAAAGTGCTGATGTTTTGTTTGTTTTGCTTTCACGCTTTAACTATTTAACCCATTGTACTGCAATTTTACGTATATATTCTTAGGGTTCCCTGGATGAATATATGCATATTCTTATTTCAAAAATCTCTTCGGGCTACGCCCTACTGGTCTATAAAATAGCTAAAAATCCCATTTTCCGTCTCTACAGTTACAAAAATTAATTAATTAAAAGAGCCTCTTAAATGTCAACTGCTGTAAAATATTATAGGTGCGAATTTAGCACATTGATTATTTTATGATCATCATTATAAATTTCTTTGTGTTAGGGAACCGCCCCAAATATAGAATGGTGTAAACGTACCGATAAAAAGGTTTAATAAATATATATTTTTTAAATATAAATTTCAACGTTTTTACACACCTAATGCTTAAGCCGAATAAGGTTGCTTTACTCATATGTGCATTGCACTTGATTAGGGGGTCTAGCCAAATAAACTCTCCCTCCCCAATTCTTTCACATTCATACACACGATAATAATACCTTGCTCAAGTCGATGAAAAGAATGTTAATTAGCTTTTATTATATTTTTAATGAAAACAAATTCAAGATATTTCTATAGATTTAAACACTACACGACACAGTAATAACAGCTAAATATACTCTTATGGGATAAATATAGAAGAGGTTTCCAATGTTGCTTGATTTTGAAACTTCAACGCCGCGCCTTAGTTTTTCGTATATAGTTGTGTTATGTATTATGTATATAGCTCTGTTATGTAAATGCGATGGATAAACACTCAGTAAATCGCGTTAAATCACTGCTTCCGTTATGGATTTAGAATATTTGTTTGCACTAAGTCTCGTGCATAAATCTAAAAGCAAGGCGATCTTAAAAGTGTGCCACGAAGTTCTGTGTCTGATAGTACTTATGATCACTAACCAAACATGTCCTATAAGGAACTGAGACCTATTTGATTGGATTTAAACCCTATCAACATTTAAACGCTATGGGACGCTAATGCACAATACTGTTTCTTATTTACCATAACATGTTAAACATATACTGTAACTTTTGATGTTAACCTTTCACTTAACCCATTTCGTTTATAATTAACTGCATTTTGTCCAACGATCATACTTGCATTCCTTTCTCCAAATAACATATAAATGTTACCGTCTTATTGCAAGATACCACTAAATACTAATTTTAAGTTACTAAACACGGGAGGAAGTAATTCTTCACTACATAATGAGTTACATCAAATCATAGATATCTACAAGTAGAATAATAAGAAGACTCAGCAAATCTGTTCACACTCTACATTGTCATTTGTAAAACCGAGGTCTCGTTATACTCTGCATTAACAGAAGGTTTAACAAAGGCAACACGTGTAATAGCTTTTCACATATTACCTCAATATATGTCGTAAGAGAATAAGTTAATAATATAGGGATACAGAAATATTTTTACGATTAATATATGTTTAAATGAGAAAATGTTTGTGATGGAGTCTAAATTAAACGACCGATGCCGATGATAAAAAGTGAATTTTGTGAAGTACGTAGATAAATAGTAACTTCAGGACGTGAAATTTCTTAATTAATGATTTGAGAAAATTTAATTTGTTAAGATTAAATACAGCTTTAAAATGTTTAACAAAATATTTAAATAGTTAAAAAATGTTTTATAAATAAATTCATGACATTTTATTCAGCCAGACTACTTGCACCTAATTTAAAAATTCATATCTTTATCATCAACAGTTTTTAGTTCTGGTTATGAGATTAATCTGAACATTTTTTTTAATACCCAAAATTGCAGTATTAGGAATAATCAAAAAGTCAACCTTAAAGATCGGCTGCCAACATAGAGTTACGTGGGAGCGAGCGTTAGTTATTGAAGTGTTTTATAAAAACTCAGGAATGAATCCCTGACCAAGTGCAGGAGGTGCTGACCACGGTCAAGGCACGCCGGACAGGAGTACTATTGTCGCGTCGTAGTGGTAGTACGAGTAGGCCTACTATATTGGTCAGCTGGGCGGATGTTCATTCTTTGTCATTCGACTGCTCGCTCTCTCTCCCCCGAGAGATGATGGTCTGTGTCACTCTATAGAGTTTGGTTAGGCACTAGCCAGAGAGTGGTAATAACACTAATACCTTTGTTTCGTATTGCACACAAAACTTGTATACAAAATTGTATACTATAGATTAATAATACCTCATATTTTTCTATTGAGTAATTATTTGGGCAAGATATTCATAAAATAAATAATAACTAAAGAAGAAGTTATCAACATACAACAAGTAAATATTTGTATCGTGAATGCTTAGCTGTTAGCTGTAATATTTTAGGAAAGGGGTAAATTTATTTAATTAACAATAAATTCAACATTTTCAAAAATAATATTTTGGCCTGACAAATTGCCCCCTTGTGCATACTAGTCTAAATTACTACAATGATTTTTTTATGTATCAAAGGAATTTTATATTGTGGAAAATTAGCATTTCTTTGTTATACTCTTTATTTTGCTCGAAAGGTTTTAACAATATTTATAACTCCAGGCTATCGCTTTCCAGATAATAAACGCGCCACTCAGAACACTCAACCATTGAAACCGTTGGCCTAACATAACATAAACTTACATGATGTTCCATTCCAATTGGCTAATTAAATAGCAATATAATGAAAAATGTGTCATAAAACAATCATTTTCCAAACTCCTGCCTATCATGAAAATTTACATTGGACTAAAATCCTAATTCCAGTTAAATTATTGACATGCGTAGATATTAACTTCTTCATCATTCAGCTAACGCACTTTTCCCTTACAGTGTCATAAACATCGTTAAAAAATTCAATATACATGCGATAATTTTAATACACGCTGTTCTAATGTATTGATAGACTTTACCAACTACGTCATTCATGAGAGGGCGCAATGAAAGCTGATTAAAAAGAGGAAGGAAATTACTTTGCTTGTTCTCAATTTATTTATACAATCATATTTAGTATTATTGCTAGATTTAGGAACTACATTGGCTTTTTGTATCAATAAAAAAGGTCATGGATGTATTTAAATATAAAACTATAGACTGATTCTATAGTTTTATATTTGATTTGAACTATAGATGATTCTACGAGTTTTTCACTCCGGAAGCAAACCGATATGAACCTCTGGAAATTCGTCTGAGTCGTCCCGAATCTGCTTTGCCGGCCGAATCTCGGTAAACAATATAATAATATTTCATATTACTCTATATTTAATTCTTTTAAAACATTTATCAAAGGTTTCAAATTCAATCCCATCATTCTCCATCAAAAGCAATACCATACTTTGCTGCTTTTATATTAAGGACATTTTAATAAATCATTATTACCAGTTTTCCTTAAAAAATTGTCTCAATAAATATTATAGACTTGAAACTGTGCCATCACTCCTATCACACAATAACATTCTCAAATCTGCTACTTACAAATTAAAAAATAGTTTTAAAATACCATTTGACATACACTCTTGAGTCTTTCGCCTAGCTGACCACTGTGACCCTGGCTTATCTCGTCACTTTACAGGAACAGTCAAATTTTTTTCTTTGGCGCTTAGTGCAGGACACTGTCAATATTAGCACTACCAACAAAACATTTACTGTATTCTACATTTAATGAAACTTTACAGTATAAAACATGTAAACAACAAAAACACAAAAACCACGAAATTCCTTGAAATGTAGCTAGATCGGGGTTTGACTTGGGATAATTACATCGACCACGCATGTGCAGAAATTGCATCAGAAATTTTTGCTCTTCGCAACTTGGCACAGTATTGCTCCATCAGAGTCTTGAATAATCAGGCATATTTTTGAATAATCTATCCTCATCTACGGTATGGAATTAAACTCTGGGTAGCTGTGCAAAACACAAGTTGGAACAGGTATTCAGACTCCAAAAAAGAACTGAGAGAATGATTTTTGGTTTGAGAGCCAGAGAGTCATGCAGAGATGCTTTTAGGTAGGTCGGGTTACTGACTCTGTCCTGTTTCTATATTCTCAAGGTGATCCTTTACTCCAGATCAAAGTGCGCTTTGTTCGAAGGGGGGTTTCACCATCATGGGAGTAGAGGTAACTCGATAACTTTCGAGTCCAACAATACAGAAGAAATGCTTTCAGAAAGTTGCCTTCTCGAGTTGGTGTCGGACTAATGACAGTCTTCCTGAAGGTATTAAAAAACAAAATTACAAAAAAAAAATTAAAGATCAGTTAAAAACGGTTTTGGTGACAGAGGCATTTTAGTCTGTTGACGAGTTTATGATGAATAGCTGGGACAATTAAGAGCACAAAAATTCACAAAATCGTTTTGTCAGACCTATAAACATTAATAAAATAATAATAATAATCTCTTTATTGCATTATTTAAAAACATTTTACATCGCATCGCAATAGCTAATAGTCAAAGTAAATTTACACGATTTTATCTACACATTAACGCAACCTCATATTCACAATTCACACAAGCATTCAAGACACAATCGCATTGACCTCAGATCCAGCACTCTCAAATATCCCAGCGGCTTATTATGAATTTATCAACAGAGTAGAAAGCCTTGGACACCAAAAGGAGATTGAGACACGTTATAAATTGATTTTGATTATTGGAAATTTGGATTTCTTCAGGGAGCCTGTTGATTAATCTGACACCAAATTCTTGCGGTAGATGTTGCGCTAATGTCAATCTGCGTTGATGAGTTCGAAAGTTTTCCCTGCCTCTAGTGTCATATTGATGAACGTTCCTGCCACGAATCAAGATGCACCTTGATCTGCAGTACATGATCACCTCAAAAATATAGAGACAGGGCAAAGTCAGCAATTTCAACTCTCTGAAAGATTCCCTACACGACTCTCTGTAATTACAATTTTCAATGATTCTGACAGCTTTTTCTGGAGTCTAAAGACGCGCTCCAATTTGTTTTTTGCACAACTTCCCCAAAGTCTTATTCCATACGCAAAATGAGGATGGATTAGGCCATAGTAGGCCATTCTTAAAACTTATGGGGAACAAAATTTTGCTAGATTTGTTCAAAATTTTGAACAAATAGTTGCCCCTAGGTTCGGGCCGGCAAAGAACGATTCAGAAGGCTGTTTTCTAGAAGGACTGCAATTGTTTAAGTTTATCTTCTGTGGGAACAGAGCCCTTTCATAGTTCCGGGAGTTTAATATGGCAGTGAGGTCATTAGATACCGCCAATATCTTTATAGTTATAACGAGAGAATAGCTAATGAGTGGTTGGTAGGTGTTCACATTATGTTCGATTGATTACGGTTTATTGCAAAAACTTATCTGGCAATTCTTTCACCGTTCTTGATTTTAGAGGCATTAGTGATTTTAATTCATCCTGCACAGTTTGTATAAATTCATAAACTGGGAATGACGTGTTAGATTTAAAAAAAGATTGCATTTACGTGTTAGGAAAATAATTTTGCTTTATAAAGATCCATTTTTGCACTTATTTAATGTAATCGAGATTTGTAGTAGTATTTGAATAATATATAACTAAAAATGTAGTTATCTCAAATAAATATTTTTCCCGTGAAAACAATTGTTTTTAACACTAAATAAACTTTGAATAAATCACTATTTACAAATAGTTTAAAATATTTTACCAATGAGTGAATTCCTATACTTAAAAAATTATTAGAATAAAAGTACCAACTATGCCTACCCTCGAATAGCAATGAATTTTATATAATTTGCGAGCGGATGTGACAAGTGTATCGTTAAAACATGTGACATTTGAGTCAAACAGCAAGAAGAAGTGAATCAATTCTTGATTTGCTCATCATTTTTAATTTTTCATGTTCAGTTCATGATACTTAAACCTTTTATCACCGGGTAAAAAATATACATGATTATTAAGCATACATTCAGTATAACTACGTACCTGACTGAGCGAGTACAAAAAACGAGGCGATCACAACATAAGTAATTACTGCAGCTGCCGTCTTATTGTCGTCTGGTAGATGCAAAGATCCCAGTCGGCAAGACAAATTTTAAATTGCGCAGTTATCTATCTAGTAGTTGTATACATAAATGGGCGGAAGATTCGGCTTTGCTATCGTCTGTTCAGTAAAGAATGACTATCAGTGCACTTTGCTATATCAGTTTGGACGGCCATAAACTTACCGTCATTAAAATTCTGACCACCGCCGCAAATTATATAAACACCATGGTTTTGATATCAAAAGGGGGTTTTTGGTTATAGTTTAAGAGAAATTTATTTTTCATAAGGTTTCAATGTTATATCAATGCAGCAGAGTACGGTGGCCCGACCTAGTTGTAGTGTTAGCGTATTCGTTGCCGGACCTAATACTTTCAAGTAATAATAGCGCAAAATCAATTCTCCTCTGGGACCGATGCATCGTTTATTAGTACAATCGTTCTTCTCTATACCGAATTTCCTCCTTATTCTGTTTCATAAGATTAGTATTGATTAGTCACCTATGTAGACGGTATAAAATTGGTATGCAAGGCAAAATCTGCAAGGCCCCATGGCAAAATCTGACTCAGATGCGTGGCCGGAAGCCAACTAGCGTTACTTCTTAAAGCAATGAAGTTATCTAGATGCAAATATAAATTAATGACGAAACTGAAGGCTCTTTAATATATTTTTTCTAAAAGAGGGATTGGTACCCGATGAAAGCGACCTTTGAAGAAAGTAGCCGCGTTAAGTTTGTCCGCTATTTGATTTCAATAAGGCAGTAGATATGTTAAAATTAGCCTCCATATGAGAGGCATTACAGTCTATTGAACATATTAATGAAAAGGGGAAGGCTTTTTCCAGTTTGGAATGTCTATTCTATTAAATTTGCGTTCTTGGAATACTGATCTGGAACAACCATCATGCGATAAACAAACTACAAGTCTAAACGTGGCGGCAATAGTTTCAAACTGAGGCATCGCCGGGTTGATCTCATTTCGTGGAAATTTAGACTAACAACGTGGCTGATTGTGCATGTACCTTTTACATCAATGGTATGAATTTTAATGAGAGTGCGTTTGTGGTTATTTCAACCAAAATGCCAAAGCGCTGATGGTCAGTTATAACAGGCCGACGACGAAACCGGCCCTTCTGAACCGGGCGGTGTGCTCGCCTGGGTTGACCATTCAGGATCCTGTGTTGTGAGTCCTATTTTAAATCGATACTCCGAGCGCCGCGGGGACTATCTGCCCATAACAAAACACATCCGCTGGTCTAGTGAAAAATATAGCGGGCATACATTGGAATGACCATTTTGGAAATCCCCATTGCTTCATTATTATCAGTTTCGGTAAACTGCGGTTCATTGATGTAGAACTGCTAATTTGCTCAAGTCACCCTACAGCCCTCTTTCTATGAAAGTAATATTATAAAAGGCCCAAATTTTGACCGTGAACGTGTTACCCCTATGATACCCTTAAATATTTTGCGGATATTGGTTTTATTAAGTACTTGATTCTGAGTGCTATTATCGTGTTTGTTTCGTCCTTTAACTATATAAATACGTTTGAACAAAACAATCTAAAATTAAAATATATTGAAATATTATATAGAAATCAGATAAAATAAACATTAATTTCATATAACTTGATTTCCCTTTAATTTATTGAATGCACAAAAATACACATTATACTTATAGGGAGCATAACGCTAAAAAAAAAACTAAATAGTTCATCTCCAAGTTAGTATTGTTTGGTAATAAATCCACCTGTCATTAAAATATATTTAGGGGTTAAAATAAAAAAATAAAATAAAAAAATATATTATGTCTGAAAAATACTTGGTTTAGGAAACTCTTTTGTCTAAATTATCATGTTCTCCTAAATAGTAATAATATCCTACAATGGCTTCTATAGTGATTTATCCTCATTTAAAATAGGAAGTTCAGATATGGGAAAATATTTTATCTGAACATAATTTCATTCTCAAGGTACTATAAAGCAATACAGATATTTGTTCACGTAGGTCTTCTTGCAAACCACTGTTTAGATAAAGCAATATTTGTAACCAAATCCATCCTATGATTTGTTTCATTAGCCCATAGGAACCTTAGTTTTTTTATAGTTGTGGCAGCGAAAATTTCCTCTTGCCAATGGCACAGTGTAGCGGTACGGGATCAAGCAACGCCGAGCGTGGCAGCTGCTTGGACAGGTAACCGGCGTTTAAAATTGGTTATAGCAAAAATTTAAAAATATGATTATGCTCTTATACCATAATTCAATAACTAAAAACCGTAGAAAAAAAAACAATATAATTCTTTGGGTAAATTTTGGATTGCCACTGAAAGAAATGTAAACAGTCAATACGTAACTTAGTAGTTATCAGAGGCATAAAGAATAAACATATACAAGAATGGCCAGTAAGAAGATATATTTTATATGTTATCACATTCATTACTCTAGATAAATTTAATGAATTTTTACTGTTAATAATGAACGTACTTGGGAAGTCCGCCCAAATTCATGATCATTACTTTACCCTTTATAAAACGGGATTACTTATCCAAGTTAGAAAGTGATTGGGAAAATGCCTTCATTAATACTCTCATTTATTATATGAAACAAGGGAAAAATGAAGTAGGGCAAATAAATTTGAAGGAATTACGCCAGAATATTATCACTGCCGGGAGCCAAGCCGCCCTTCATGTCCGTGACAACGTGCTGGAGTTCGGGGCCCGTTATAGATTCTAGCCGGATGTAAGCGTCCACCAGTTACTCAGTATCGTTCGTGACGACCCAGGTTACAGGAAAAACCGGGCTAGGCTGTCCCCGACGTTTGCGTAATATTTATTGAATAAATCTGCTTTATCTTTTACATCGTAGAGCTTTAACCTTTCGTTGACCCTTGATTGAAATGATCAATTAATTGGAATCCTTTCTTTATCTTTGTTTATATCCATATATTTTGAAATATTTTTCCACATATTTAAATTTTTCGAGTTATTGATTTTATTACAGTAATTACCTAAATTTTTTGAGGAACTAATTTTTTGTTAAAACGTTAGGACCATTTAAATTGGGTTTTCAAAGCAGTGTCGAAAGGTTGTCTTTACAAACGGTAGCTCATCTAAGTTTTGGTCTAGATTGATCTGATCAAACCGGTAAGTATCCAAGGTATTTCATATGGTTAATTTTGTGTGGAAATTTTGATGTATTCGTTCACAATATGATAATAATCTGAAGCTGCTTGACGTTTCACAACTTGATTCGAGCAATCTCTACCAGAGATAAGATGGAACGTCAAGCTAATTGTTCTTATGTCAAAGTCTGACCTGGATTTTTGTCCAAACTTGGTTGAAACAAGGCAATGGTAAGTAATGATTTGTCATTTCGGATTGAATTACTCATTTTTACTCAATTACCACAGTAGGATTTGACTGATTTGCGATTTATATGTTCATAAATATATTATTGATATCATTAGAAAACGCTGAAACACTAGTAGATACATTGGTACAACTTACATAACAGGGTATCAAGGTATCTTTGAGAGATTTTATCTGTTAAAATACAAAAATTTATGTCTCTAACCAGTCACTGCGACTCTACCCAACCCGGTGCCTACCGTCGAGATAAAACCCAAGATCGCCGGACGGACTCATGTACAGTGCAAGCAGCAATACGACAATCATTAACTCGTTTTCATTTATATTATACCAATGAATATTTAAACTGAGAATTGTTAAGGACTTTCTCAATTCTACAGTCTGATAAAATCTGAAAGGTGCCCACCTCTTTATTTATGCATGCATTCATAACTCTATTAGTTATCTCATCCAAAATATCATCCTCTGAGCTGTAAAATGTAACTTAACAGCCAACCTTTTTTGTTCTAATACTTAAACACACAGAAAATAACCAAGACCTTAAAAATTTAAAGTGAGTTATGTGTGGTCCAAATACAAAACTGACATTGTATTGTATTTTGACAATTTGTATTGTCTTTGCGGTATTGGTTAGTTTGGTGATACATGTCACCTATTTACAATTCCGATCATCGATGCAAATATTATACACCTGTCTAAATCTTAATAGTCATCACATGTTTAGCTTATAGTGTGGATTCAACTGTCTATTTATCATCAGAAATAAATTTTTTAACATGTACATATGATAAAAGGTTCTAACATTTATAAGATATACATCTATGAATATAACAATAGGTGTATAGAATAAGGAAACTGAAATAAAATAAATTTACAAGTATATATTTAGTAATTCTGCACTCATATTGTTGCGAACAGAGTGAATAATAGTTAAAAATTAAAATCAGGCTATCAGCATACCTGATTTAATGTACCTGAACTCGTTTGTTATATATGAAAAATGAAAAGTGAAATAACAATCTTTGAAAAATAATGTTTGAAAGCAAAACTAACTTTTAGGATCTATAAAATGAAACATTGGAGTCTTCGAATCCGTACGTATTAATATCCTACTGATAATCAAAGTATACTGTCAAGAAAGTACACACGAGCGCGGCACTGGCACAGATGGAATTTTGCAAGGTTTTACGTCAAAGTTTTGTTAGAATTAGTTACTAAAGAACACTTTTAAATTACCGATGCGAATAACGCCTTACAATGAGTTGGATAGTTTATTTCTCTGTAAGTTTTAGTCCTAAACCTATTCGCAAAAATAGCAAGGTTAGACTCGCAATACAACTGTGCAACTCCGTTTTTGACACAACCACAGAGCGACGAGCCGTATGAACAAGAAGTAACTACCACATCTTGTCTACCTGCGTGGCAGCAACAGTAGGGTCGCGGCACTGCAACTCAGTGGTTCGATTCCCACCGACAGAAGCACCTTTTTGCTGAAGAGAAACTGTTTTTATTGTTAATCTAATAAGTTTAATTTGTTATTAAGTTATTACTTAGATTCTTTAAATAATCGTGACTTGTAATTTTATCTATTTATTTATTTATTCATTAACTTATTATTGACAAAAACATGCAATTTATAATAGAAAAAACAAAAACCAGGAAACCCTGTATTCTTTTTAACAATTTTAAATACAGACAACATAGAATTTTCAAAAATGGAGACATATCTTGGCGATGTCTTGGAAAAAAATTTGCAGCGCATCAGTTAAAACTGATCCAAATATAACGGCACTGACTGTTTTGAATAAAAAACACAGCGGTGAATACCCAGTCACCATGCGTTCGCTTTTGTCACCGCCTGTCCAGGACTCGGTCTGCGACCGACGCTGCTTCACCTACTCCGCCTGCATCTGACTTGCCGCCTGCCTGCTCCACGCCTGGCCTGGACCCTGCGCTGAGCGCCACTCCATCCAGATCCTCCGCATCGATCAGTTCACCGGCGGGCGAGACTAAGGCCATTTCACACTGGCATCCATGGACATCCACGGACGGGAATGAAAAAATTGCTTAACATGTATCTTAATGGGACCATTCAAACTGGCGTACATGGACATCCACGTATGTCCTAGTACGTCTTGGACGCGTCCACATAGATCGCTCTCGGAGCGATCAGCTTGGAACATCCGAGTGGACGCGCATGCGCAGTCGACCCACTAGGCAAGGCGTTCTCGACTACTAATCGCTTTCCGGCAGTTTGTATCCTTTTTCGAGATGTCTTCATCAATAATTGACAAACCTTCTTCGAACTCGTCCTTATTTAATCTAAAATAGGTCTTGAACCTGTCGTCATCCAACTTGAGATCGCGTATCAAATGGTGGTACTCACCAAACTTTTCTTGTTTTTTGACAATACTGCGTTCCACGCGTCTACGGGAGAGAATCTGACCCCTGCCGCTTCAACAAAACCTGACTACTACAAACTCACTCGAAGTGCCTACGCCTGTCGCCTCGTCGGGAGCCTCTGATGCTGACTAACTTGCGTCAGAAAGCTGTAGATTAAAGGAGCAGATAAGGCAGCTCAATGTCGATCTGATGAGGGTTGTCGATCATTCCATTTAATCGGACACAAGGCTTCTTCGGTATACAAATGACATTTTTGTTGCGCGTCCGGAGTATCAGCGGGAGCTTCTGTAAGAGACTGCGCTGTTCAGTGCAAGCCACCGGTGACCACCTACTGTCAGCTCGCACTGCTCCGAGACTCGCGACCTCGTCACCAATCTGAGGACAACTATTCAGGTACTCGAGGCAGAGATTGAATGTCAAAGGGCCGAGAGGGAGGTCTAGGGGTGTTCCTGCGGCTACTCTCAGGCGACGGGTGATTGGATTGTCTGTTAAAATAAAAAATATGTTCCTATTACGACCAGCAATAGATTTGAACCTATCGAAAATACAAACGAGAAACCACCCATTCTCAAAACCATCGTAACCACTAATGCAGCTCAGCAAAAAAAATCCCCATACAATAACCTGCAACAGTAGTAAACCATCCGGCCAACACCCTCCTACAAAATTTTCTCCTGGTAGAAGGCCAAAATTGAAAGGCAAAATTAAAAGAGAGTTGCTTTCCTTCAGGAATGTTGTGATTGAGGGTGACAGCCATACCCGTTTCCTGGCCGGCATGGTGCAGAACCGCGTCTCATCGGCTACCAAAGTGACTGGCATACGAGTCGTAAACCTCGTATGTAAACCCGGGGCCAAACTCCTGAATGTAACGTCCAGCGGCCCCTCACCTCCTTCTAGCTGCTTCATCCTGCTCGCCAGAACCAACGACATCGCTGCCGGTGAGTCACACAACATCCATAATCGCCTGGAGGAAAGAGTCACCGCTCGACTGAGTTCGGCCGATGTCATCTTGGCGACGATCCCTTATCTTCGCGATCTGCTCGTTAGCCATCCTGTGACCCCACGGACCATTCTCGCCAACTACTACATAGAGGAGCTATGCGTGAGACACTCAAACCTCAAGCTCCTCGATATCAATGATATCGGAAGAAACTAGTTCGCACGGGTGGCATGCATCTGCGATTGCCGGGAAAAGAGCTGCTGGGCGAAATGATAGTGGAGGGCTTGGTTACTGTTGTCGGACCGCCTGCTGCGCCTGAGTTGTCTCTAACACTGCCAAGTGCCCGCTGCCTCATCTGCTGTTGCTGATACCTGTGAGTCGCCCGCCAGTCCGGCCCAGAACCGTCTCATGCAGCATGATACTTACGACGACGTCATCAAAGCTACTTCGCCTGTAAAACCTGACGAAAACAATATACGCTTTCCTGTAAAAAAAACGAAGAGCCTATGATGAATTTAAAACGAGAGAGGGATATCAGATCCTGTTTTTTATTCAGAACATCAAAATTCATAAAAATTGTTAGACACGTTTTCAGAAACCACTCAAAATATTCATAAAATTACGAAATTCAAAATTATTCACCTAAATGCTCAATCTGCTACCAATAAGTTAGAAGAGTTGGACCTCATGTGCGATGAGCGAAAATCTGATATTATTGTAATATTGGAACACTGTTTTAAAACCGATCAGCATTTAAAAAAAATACAAAATTATGAATTGGCACATATTTTCCTTCGTTCTAATCTTAAGGGAGGTGGTGTGGCAATCTTTGTAAAAATCCCCTTGAAATTTGAAAAAAAAAATTAAGTCATTCATACTCTGGAATTTGATTTTGAGGCTGCTGGTAATAATATCAATTTAAATTCATCCGAAAAGTTAATATTGTTGAAATATACCGTCCAAACAACAACCGAAGTTTTATTTTATCCTTTTTTGGAAAACTAGAGAGCCTGCTAACCAATTTTTGTTTTCAAACAATCAACTATTTCTCTTAATTGGCGATTTAAATATGAACACACTGGACCACCCCGACCCCCACACTCGGCGGCTGCGTGATATTCTTCAATCGTTTGGTCTAAATTGGTCGGTGAACCCATTTACACGAGTATGTGCCACGACGAATACATCATCGACAACGTTATCACCAACATCCCGAAAGTTGACGTTGTCGTGTTAAATCCTGCCATCTCTGATCACTTCGCTCAGGGGATTGTGATTAATGGACTTGATCCGGTAACTAGGCTTGCAGAAAATACGGTCCAAAGAGCTATAAACCCTCAAAATATTAACGAGTTAATTTATCACCTTAAGCGAGAAAGTTAGAATTTTTTAAATAACATTCAGTGTCCAAATAAAGTGTACAATGCTTTTAATGAACGCTTTCTCTATTATTTAAATATTTCATGTCCTTACAGAAAATTTGAAGTACGCAGTAAGCGACATAAGAATACTTGGATTACACAAGGTATTCTCACATCTCGTGAAAAACTCAAATTTTATCACTCAATTTTTATTAATACAAACAACGAAAATTTTCAAAGATTTTTCAAAAATTATAGAATAACATATAAGAAAGTTATAAAAGCTGCTAAAGCCTATGAATTAAACAAAATATTAAAGAATACCGAGAACTTTTCAAAAACAGCATGGAAAATAATTAATTAATCCGTAAAACGAGAACATCCAATACAAAAATCAAAGCAATGTTTACTGCTCGTTGAAAACCAACTTATAGATGATCCTTAAAAAATTGCTGACGAATTTAACAAGTATTTTGCCTCAGTTGGTTCGTGTGATGCGTGCTTCACTGAAACCCTCTCCCGCAACCTTGGTAGAGAACCGGTATCGTCTATGATCTTGACCTCTGTCGATGAGGCTGAGATGGCTGGTATTGTGCAAAGACCAAATTGAAAGACATCTTGTAACAACAGTGGTATGTCCATATGGCTAGTCAAAAAATGCCCCAAGCATATCTTGACTCCACCAAAAAAGTGGTAAACTCTTCATTTCTATCTGGAGTTTAACCGCATGATTTGAAAACAGCAAAAATTTCCCCGACTTTTAAGAAAGAAGATCCTCATCAAACCAAAAATTACCGCCCAATCGCAATCTTGCCAATTTTCAGCAAAATCTTTGAAAAGGCATTTTTAAATGAACTACAACGTTTTTGGAAAGATTTGACATACTGTGCCCTGAACCATTCGGCTTCCGTAAAAACAAATCAACAATTGATGTGGTTTCAGGTCTTGTGGATATTGTTGTCGATGATTTTGATAGACGGGATAAGGTGCTCAGAATATTTATCGATCTTTCTAGGCTTTTGACTGCGTGCATCATGGGACACTGATGCATCAGTTAGCGACAAGTAGAATACGGGGTCTGCCACACAGGTGGATCTCGTCCTACATAAGGATGGAGACCAGTGCGTGCTGATCTCAAATGCCATGTCAGGAAAATTGAAAATGGCAAATGGCGTCCCTCAGGGATCGATCCATGGGCCAGCGCTTTTTACTATTTACGTTAACAATTTAAACTCATCGGTCCAGAATGGAAAGGTGATTTAATATGCTGACGATACGACTCTTTGCATTACTGAAAATTCTTTGCAGAAGCTTGAAATTAATTCATTTGTCACAGTGAATTCGTGCATCCAATTTTTTTCGGAAATCAATTTGAAAACAAACAGCTCAAAATCAAACACAATTGAATTTTGTCTGAGACAGCGTGAAGGTAGTGCACGACCTGCTATCCTGGTAGATGAAAAACTCTTAGAGGAATCTGACTCCATCAAATTCCTAGGGATGTACCTAGATCGAGGTCTGACCTGGGACAATCATGTTGAAAGTGTTTGTTCGAAAGTAACTTCAGGTTTGTATGCTTTGCGGAATCTGGCAAAACACTGTTCTCACGACATCCTGAGAATGGCTTATTTTGCCCTTGTTTATCCGCACCTTGCATATGGAGTAAGACTCTGGGCCAGCTGTGCAAACAACAAACTGTGTACGAATCATTTCAAAATTAAAGAGAAGAGAGTCGTGCAGGGATGCCTTCAGGGAGCTTGGTTTACTGACCTTACCCTGCCTCTACATCTTCGAGGTGGCTGTGTTCTGTAAATCAAAGAGCACATTGACTCAGGGAAGGAACATTCACCAGTACGAGACAAGAGGCAGGGATAACTATCGCAGTCAACCACATCGAATGGTGGCGTCTCATAATTTGCCATCGCAAGCTGGTGTTAGGTTGATTAATAGGCTCCCTGCGGATCTTAAAACATTGGCAGTACCAAAAAATTTAAATCTCGTCTTCAATGCCTATTGGTGTCAGGTGCTTTTGACACGGTATGTGAGTTCATGGAAAGCCGCCTGGGAATAGAAAATTAAAATCAAAACATGTTTTAACAGGATCCGATTAGGCATTGACTGTTTGTCTGGATGAGGAACCTTTTGTATGTATAATTGTGTGTGAATGAGTAGATAGGCTAATACATTGGCTAATACAGACTGCTTCATATTGTATGCTGTTAAAAGGCAATAAAGACGGATTTGATTTGAGAAAGCACTTTATTCAACGTTCGACAGTATGCCCTGTACAGAAACCCGGCAAATCTTGGTCCGAGAATGGTGGGGGATTTCCCCTCATTCGAGTATTTAGTTCGTTATACTCACGCTAGGCGAGCTACTGTACAATCAAATGAACTTTACAGGCAAGCAGCACTTCTTGGTCCAGGATGTTACACGCTCTATACAGAGCCTCGTAACTTGCGGGTCCGGACCAACACGTTCAAGGCCCGGACCAGCATGAGGCGCGATGACCAACAAGGTACGCACGATTTACGCTCCTGGACCAGCAAGTGCTGAGGTTCTAAACATATATATATATATATATATATATATATATATATATATATATATATATATATATACTGTATATAAAGTTATTAAAAGAGTATATATATAGAAATAAATATATATATATCCAGCGTCCAGCTGAAGTATTGAAAAGCGTTTATTTTATCGTTTGATCAGTTGGTACAACTGGGTCGAGTGGTGGAAAGCGAAATGAAAACTTCTCGAGCATCGATATAGTTCTCTTGAGATAGTGACTAGTTAGATCGAATTCGACATCTTGGTAAAATGCAAGATTTAATCTCAAAGGCACTCGTCAGTATTGAACTGATCTCGTAAAGTAACTTTGTGTCGATTTGGGGAAAATTTCACAAGCACCGATAGAGTTCTCTTGAGACAGTGACTAGTTAGATCGAATTCGAAATCTTGGTAAAATGTAAGATTTAATCTCAAAGGCACTCGTCAGTATTGAACTGATCTCGTAAAGGCTACGTCAGTATTGCTTATCTCGTAACGTAATTTGTGTCGATTTGGGGAAATTTCACAAGCACCGATAGAGTTCTCTTGAGACAGTGACTAGTTAGATCGAATTCGAAATCTTGGTAAAATGTAAGATTTAATCTCAAAGGCACTCGTCAGTATTGAAACTAATCTCGTAAAGTAACTTTGTGTCGATTTGGGGAAAATTTCACAAGCACCGATAGAGTTCTCTTGAGATAGTGACTAGTTAGATCGAATTCGAAATCTTGGTAAAATGTAAGATTTAATCTCAAAGGCTCTCGTCAGTATTGAACTGATCTCGTAAAGTAACTTTGTGTCGATTTGGGGAAAATTTCACAAGCACCGATAGAGTCTCTTGAGATAGTGACTAGTTAGATCGAATTCGAAATCTTGGTAAAATGTAAGATTTAATTCTCAAAGGCACTCTTCAGTATTGAACTGATCTCGTAAAGTAACTTTGTGTCGATTTGGGGAAAATTTCACAAGCACCGATAGAGTTCTCTTGAGATAGTGACTAGTTAGATCGAATTCGAAATCTTGGTAAAATGTAAGATTTAATCTCAAAGGCACTCGTCAGTATTGAACTGATCTCGTAAAGTAACTTTGTGTCGATTTGGGGAAAATTTCACAAGCACCGATAGAGTTCTCTTGAGACAGTGACTAGTTAGATCGAATTCGAAAATTCTTGGTAAAATGTAAGATTTAATCTCAAAGGCACTCGTCAGTATTGAACTGATCTCGTAAAGTAACTTTGTGTCGATTTGGGGAAAATTTCACAAGCACCGATAGAGTTCTCTTGAGACAGTGACTAGTTAGATCGAATTCGAAATCTTGGTAAAATGTAAGATTTAATCTCAAAGGCACTCGTCAGTATTAAACTGATCTCGTAAAGTAACTTTGTGTCGATTTGGGGGAAAAGGCTACGTGACCCTTCGGTCTTTCATGTCTATCCAATTGATCAAAGTAAGCGGTCTCCGAGCCTGCACAATTTTAACTGTAACTGCTACTTACTGCTATAACGATTTTGCATTCCATTATGTGAAGGCGTTCTAGAATTTGCCAGATATACTGTTTATTAGAAAAAGTTAAGCAATTGTATAATTTATATTTTTAATTGACTTTTAGTATTTATTATACAGTTTATAAATAGTTTAAAATTCTTTTAAATTTGAAATCATTGAAAATATTTCACACAGGTTGGCATTTATAGGTTTTCTAGTATACATCATAAAACCGATTATTATGACAAAAATGTTACGTGCAAAACTAAATTTAATATCAAACTTGAACATTACATGTGTTGTTCTAACGGATGAAAAGTTTATGAAATATTGTTTTATATAATCTAGGTAGGCCTACTATAGATTTTAAATTTTATCACATACACGTCTTCCAAAATATGAGCATTTACTTTAATTATTTTCAGCTCTTTGCCTTTGCAATGTGAAATTTACTCCTGTAATATAAACTTACATTCTAAATAAATCGCACAAACATTCTCAATAATGCTTCAAATAATTTATTCTATATAATTATGTTGGTAATACGAGAAATTCCATAAAATAATTATTAAAACTTAATTTAAGTTGAACATTCATATTTTAACAATATTCTAACTGCTACCATTAGTTTACATCATTTTGCACTACTATAAATTTACATTATATGTTAGTATCCTATGTAGGCTATGAACTGCTTTATTTTGAGGTACCCATTTTTTCTATATTTGTTTTTGCTAAGCTGCTGGTACTACTGTAAACTGTATAGCATAAACAGCAGATGGTTTTATTATTATTGTTTATATTTTCTGGTCGCTAAGAAAGAAAATTGGAAAAAAAGCAATCTATCCGATAGGAAAACAATCGGTGATTGTAGCATGCAAATTCATGCTGGCATAAGAGAAATCTAGTTTTGCTTTGGCCTAGCTACAGGACGTAGTACTCACAGGTTACGAAACATGTAATAAACTGTTTGGCCTAAGTATAATTATTCCTCCTCATCCAATGAAATGCCAATGCACAAACTATGTCCCGACAGTTGGTGTAAATTAAATCAGCTTAAAGGTAGCAATGATCAGTACAACCATGACAATCACATGAACTTTCTCGCAATTGCTATGGATCAAATATGCAGGGACCTCTCGAATCCCGAGCTACTGAAAAAGTATCTCCATGGCAAACAAAACCGTTGAATATTTTAAATTCTACTTCTCCAATTCCAAGTTTTGTGAATAACAATTTATTTTTTTGGGATTAACCTAAAAGGTACTTTTATAAAATATTTACTTACTTACCAGTATACTCATTATTAGTAGCTAGAGTCGTATTAAATTCCAATACTTCGATGGTTATACCCTTATATATTATGCTATTATTCAACATGTAGTATTAATAGTGTAGTCATCAATGGTTTGTTAAAAATTTTAAAACTGTGTTTTTGATTAAAATTGGGTTTACTATATTTCTATTCTTTTGCTATTTTATAATGTTCTTAGTAATACATATAGATAAAGTATATTATTAAGGAAGTATATTTTATTTAAATCGTGTGTCATATTGTTTGCTGCACTCACTCCTCAAACAATTTCAGTTCCTTTGAGTTTGAATATGTGTTGAACAGCAGCAGATTTATTTTGTATTATATTTTTAATTTACTGAAAGGTAAGGCGCATTATTTGGCGCATTGATGAACTCGAACCATTGTTCTTTACTTTATCTCCATTCAATAAACCTCAGGCTACAAAAAATTATAAAAGTCTAAAAAGAATTTACCTCGACAATACTTCCCATTATTTCCCCCAGCAGTCATTTGATAATATAATGGGCTTAATATCTGGTCGGGGAGGGATTCATAATTTTCGGTGAATGCGCGTATAGGGCTAACAAAGCCACCCTTAGTCAATAAACGCAGTCGACAACCTCCCCCCCTTCCCTCCAACAATACAACCCCCTCACCTACCCACAGCGGCTGTACCCCTACTCGATATCCGGTAAATATTCAGCCGGCCATCGACGGACGATAACCTGCATCAGATCGGTCGCCAGAGTGTTATGGCACAGTTTCCCGTACCAGTAGTCAGAACAATACGGGTAGGGGACCCATTATTGCTTTATACCTCCATTGCCGAATGTTACGTTGACAAAGAGTCAATAAATGGTAAAATATTATGGGGTTAATTTATAAAATATCACTAATGAGTTTTACATGTTGGTGACTCATGATTGTAACTTATACTAAGATATGGCAGAAATGTTTTTCCTCTGCACGCAAGATATTGTACTTTACCATTTCTATACTATTAAAAGTTTCCACGGTTATTAAATTAATTTCCTACAAAAAAATCAGTTAAATATTACAATTGTTTATGTATTGTAGCTTAAATATATTATTATCACTGAAATGAAGAAATGTAGTCTATCATGGCATACATTTTTGACGGTAATATTTTTACTATAGACCTCCTCATTTACATTGCAGCAGGAAACTTTTATAAGTACGTACAGTTTAGAATAAATTGTCTTTGTCGTCATATAAAGCTGAGACATGAATAAAATTGCCTGAATTTAAAAAAATAGCCATTGGCAAGAGTGCATGCTAATGCACTATTGAAAGCCAGGGAACATTATTCTTCATGAGTTATCTACAGACTACGAGAAAATATTTTTTTATAGTAACATTATTAAGGTCATGTAAATGGGTATTTAATACAGGAAGAGTTATAATAGTTATCATTCTCCATCTAGGAAAAACTCTTATCGGTATTTTTGGAATATCCTAGTGTTTGGGAGCAGCACAGACATGAAGCACAAACTTATTAAGACCCCTACACTTTAATGTGATCAAGTTTGCCAAATGAACGCGTTCGCCTTAAAACAATTCTTTACCCGTAACAAATATATTAAGACATAATCAGCCTCAATGATGGCCATCCCGTTATTTAGGTATTTCGTGACGTGGAAACCACTTGGT
This sequence comes from Homalodisca vitripennis, assembly GCF_021130785.1. Lineage (NCBI taxonomy): Eukaryota > Metazoa > Arthropoda > Insecta > Hemiptera > Cicadellidae > Homalodisca > Homalodisca vitripennis. The sequence goes on along the minus strand of NC_060212.1, from coordinate 163,231,196 downwards.
TCAGAATCACCACCACCAGACTAACCTGGTGGAAATAACACGTTGCTTTGCAGATCGTATCGAGTAATACCGTCTTTACCATTGTAGAAAATATGTTTTATGCAAAACTCCAGACAGCATCTACGTTACACCTTTCTTGTTTAATAAAGCATCATGATACGTATAAGAAGTTGAATATTTAAACGTCGCCTTTTCTTTGTTAGTAATTCTTGTTGGTAGTAATTACTTGAAAACATTTATGAACGTAGTTTTAACCTAGTGAAATAAATTCCGTCTACGCTATTGAATAGTTTGAATATCCTTATTTTTTAAATGTACGTCGAAAATCTAAATGAATATAATGAAGTTTATTCCACAATAATTCAAATTTACAAGACATTGCAATAATGGAATAATACTAACCACTGTTACCAGTAATTGTGGCTAGTTAACAAATTTTCAATACATAATAAATATAACATATTTGAGTTCAGTTCAGTATACTGTATAATTAAGGTTGACATGCAGCTTTGCAGTGTTTGTGGCGTGTCTTGATGTGGGGGAGGCTAACAGTAGATAATATAAGATAAGATAAGACAGTTAAAATTTTTTTACAATAAGCCTAGACTTGTTTGCAATGGATATACCGTTTAAACCTACGATTACAAAGTTATTTGATTTTATATATAAAAGTACACAGTTCAATATTTAATACAAATACAAAGGCAAACAGATACAATACTTTAATAATACTATAATACTTAATTAATCATACGTATAATTTTAACAAATATTTTCCTGTAAACAAGTAAGTTCTTTTTTATCTAAAAGCCATATTTTTAGTTTTTTTTCAAAAAAGGTTTATATTTTCTATTTCTTTAATTTCAGTAGGCAACTTGTTAAATACTTCGGTCCCAGATATAAGAATGATTGTTTTATTATAAACTTGTTTACTTTTGGTAACATGAATAGTCTGAGTTTATTACTACGCATATTATAGTGGCTCCTTGAGAACCCTCTGTTGCCACTTCTGCAATAAAAAAGTCGTAATGTTTTAAAAGTGAACAAATGTGTATAGGGATAATGTTAAGGTTTTGGTACAGAGGAAATGAAGATTCTAATGTGGACTTTTTTAGAATAATGCGTAAAAACATATTCTGTGTTCTTCTCAAGTTGTCAATAACTGTCTTTGACCCACCTGCCCAACAGACAATGCCATACTGAAATGATTTGGGCACTCACATTTCTTGCCATATCTGAATCGTTTCGTATAGAGAAATACTGTAATAACCAGGCGATAGTTTAAATAATAGTTACTTCTTTACTATTACTGAACTTCTATTACTGTAACTATAAAACTGCTCAATTTATTTTTCTTCATTTCATTAACACGATGCATTTATTGATGTTTATTTATACGTATTATAATGTTCAATTAGAAAATAAATGATTAAATATAATAAATTGAACGACTCTTGCAGAGTTTAAAGTTTAAAATTCAGTAATTTTATAGAAATTTTTGCATAATTGGCTTAGATTTGTAAGTTAACTATGAGTGAATGTAGGTTAACGACGACTTTATCTGTTTACGATAGCTCTGCTACACACAGTATAATGTAACGTATATGAAATGAAGGATTTTGGATTTGAATTTGAAAACTGAGTGAAATTTTTGATTTGTATATTTAAATTTATACAAACCACTTGAATTTCGCTCATGAAAAATGGCGAGGAGCCATTCTATAATCAGGTGGTTGTAATTTCACATTACTACACTTAAAGAACTTTTGAGTTGGTCTTATTGCAAAGTTCTTATATGAGTCAAACTGTATATAAAATAAATAATATTCCCAACGTTCTAAGAACTCTTGAAAACGTTCTACTGGCTATATTTTTTGAAAACTTATGAATAATGAAAATAAATACCAGCGTAATGGAGTTAATTTAAATTTGTATTACATAATTATGTTCAGATTTGTATACAACCATTTGATACCTTTGCAAATGAACTGAAAGAAAATGTTGTGTCAACAATTAAAATGAACTGCAAAACCAATTGCTGACGGTGGGTAATATGTGGTTGAACACACATAATTTGTAAATTATTAATATACTCTCGCCTCCAACACTGCATACCTCGATCGCGTGCACGTCCCAACACATCAACACGCTTTCCAGTATCTGCGCGCATGCACGCGTCGCGTCGCACGAGTGTCATCTGCTAACAAGTGTGGTGTACGTGCTTCCTTGATATACGCTTCTGAATTTTTATTATATTCTACTTTTTGTATTTTCAGCAATGCTAAACATATTTAATGATCACTGAATGATTAATTAGAGAGATTATGAAATTGACTACTCATAGTCCCGATTATGATTATCTTCACCACTTGTTGTATAATGGTGTAATAGCTGATTCCACTATCCGCGGATATGTTACTTAGATTGTAATACTAAATACATTCTACATCTATTTTAAATCTGCGTGATTGCGTACAGAAATTGTGGATGCATCTTTAAAATTGAGCCAAAAGAAATTTATTTTAGTTAGTAGTTAGTAGACAGTAGAGGCAGACGCCACCGCGAGCCGTGAGTGTGTGGGGTGTCGCACGCGAGCAGAGGACAGACACACTTGACCACCTTGCGCTGTCTCGGACACGGGCAAATTGGCCCCAATCTAAAAAAAAACATTCCGGAGCGGATCAGAGTCCTGGAAGGGTCATTGATCAGTGTGTAAGTTTATCTTTGTGTACGATTACTATGCACTTCGGTAATATTGACAAGCACATACATTACATTTCAGTTCCAAATGATTATTAAGAATACTACATCTTCATGTATCAATACTTTCATTTGTATCAAAACTCACTTTAACCGGATATGAAATAAGCATGAATAATTTAACGTTAGTTTAACGTTATTGTTAGCTACATTACTGAACATAAACAATTATCAAGTTTTTATGCACCACGTGTGACGTAACATGCTCCGATGTAATTGCATTCAAAATGTCTAATGTATAACTCGTTTAATTCACACTAGCAGTCATGCAGAATAATAAATTTACACATACATTACGTTTCGCCAAATTTTACGGTTAGAAGTGTACCTTTCTAGGGCACAATGAAGTTTCATGCAAAATTGAAATTATTTGGATGAAATCTTTCTTGGTATATCTTGCCATATGATACATTAATATTTCTGCCCATTAAGTTAGGTTTCATAGTAGGCTAATGTTCAAAAAATAAATGTTCCTGAAAGCTAGACAGGGTAGGCTACCAAAACCCAAGAAAGCACTGAAATAAAATCTTGTCATTGACTTCTAATATTTACTTTCCTTTATATTACATTTTGTTTCACTCAGTGATTAAACATTACACATATTAAAAATCAAACATGATTGTACGCAGTTTGTTTACTTATTTATTTATTCTGAAACTATCACGTTATTTATTACGGCATTATGATTAAGACCAATGTAAAAAAACGAGTATTCACCTACGCTCAGCCGATATGAAGCTTCATGCAAAATTTAATATCCGTAGGCCATTTCCTTTTCTAGATATCGTGCAGACAGAGAAATAAAACTTTTCCAGTCTCTTCGCTAAAGGTCAGCCCATTAGAAAATCCCCTTCTAGTCTTAGTATATTACGTTAAAAATAGTATGAAAGTTTCGTCAGTTGCGTCACAAAATGTTTACTAATTAACCCGTTTTTATTTTATTCTTAATCTACATATTTATAAAGTTGTTCCTTGGAGTCCGAAATCACTATAGGTGACCAAAATCCCATACGTAAGGGATTAATCTTGCTTACGTGACGGGATTGATAGAAAGAATACAATAACCTGTAATATTTTAAGTCTACAGGTTAAACTAAGATACTAAAAGATTACTTCTTTGTTTCCTCATGTCAATATATTTAGAATTATATGGTTCATAACCCCTATCCCCCATAGAATATTTTGACCCTCATCTTTTTTGGTTTTAAGACTTCCACACCAAAGGATATACTAAAACTTTTACATACTATATTATTAACAAAGTATTCAATGTATTGGGACAAGCTTCTAGTTGTGAAGTAAAAAAATATTTTAAAGTCACTTTACGATTAATCATTTTAGGGTGAATTTGTCACTTTGGCTGAAGCTTTGTTTAAGATTTTGACTGCTGCATATAATTGTACAAATAGAGCAACGAACCAATTTTCATTCAATACTTACAACTCTTTTAATACCTTTATATATATATATATATATATATATATATATATATATATATATACTGTATATAAAGTTATTAAAAGAGTATATATATATATAGAAATAAATATATATATATATTTATATATATATATATATATATATATATATATATATATATAAATCACTGTGAAACAAAAGAACTATTTTTCACTTCAATATTTGGGGGGATTTAATACCCTCGTCTTCAGGAAGTTTTAAATATAAATTAATATAAAACTATAGGCCTAAAACGTAAACAAGAATTATGAAAATGTAAATGTAAACACAGTGCATAACATTTTATAAAGTCCAGCTGATGTGAAAGTTTTCTAATTTAATTTTGTTGGAACAGTTGATTTTTATAATATATATATATAATATAATATAATATAGATTTAACGAAAAACAAACTTGGTGCTTATACAGTGTGGAATGGCTCTCGGATCATACATTAATATATAATGATCTTGACAAATAAGTAAAAAACAAGTGTAATAATCAAATACTATTGATACTGTTATCACTTTCCATCTAGAGAATCTTTAAGTCTACAATTGCAAGCAAGCGAAATGTGGTGTCGAGGAATAATACTGGGAGGGGGGAGACGAAGGAAAGGCCGCTCGCTCCTCACATCTGCCCAGGAAGTAGCCACAACAATGCGCGCAAGTCCGGCACAATTAACCCAACAGCTGCTTGCCGTTTCATGTGGCCGCTGCGCCGCGCACGCAGCCTCCTGTCTAATTTGTTAATGGCCACCCCTTCGTGAGGCTCTGTAATTAACTCACTTTTAAAAAACCCTCTCTAGACTTATTGTCAAATTAACGTTGGTTTTCGGTCTTTCTGGAATGCCATTCCTTCTGGAATGTAATTAATGGAAATTAAGCTCCGAAAGTTACCACTGGAGACGGAAACGTAACAGGAGCTTTTACAGTAAAGTATTTTGCACTGTGTCGGATAACTCCTGAGACTATAGAGGTGGTGAATAGACTTCCGCCAATTCTGTAACCGTCGATATCCAGCTGGGTATCTTGAAACCTCTCCATCATCTTCCCTCCAGGCGGCTCGTTCTTTGGAGTGAGCTCCTTACAGCTGAGATGTAACACACCGGTGGTTCCTTTCTTCAGCCTCACTTATGCGGTCTCTTTCAAGTGGACCGCTTTATAGGTCTTTTTTATAGAGAGGAAATGTGGCCGCCTCGACTATTACTGTAGAGCAGTGTGGTTAGATTAGATCAAGTATTTATACTTCATGTAATACCTGAATTTAAATCCCAGTAAATGGACTTCAAACTATTCTTTGGACTTCTTGGGGATTGTTAATCATCGGAAATAATTTCTAGACCAGTTTTTCCTCTACGAATTGCTAGATGGACTTATCGATTGCCCAGAGATTCTAGACTATGTCGAAGTGCCAAGAGGAACTCGGTCCAGAAATCTCTTCGCTAAACGATTACTGCTCACTACTTCAACATTGATGTCTTCCTCGTCTTCTCAACGACAGTCTTCGGCCAGTCGATAGGAGCCTACAGGAAAAGTCTCAGACGCCACCTGAAGTCTTATCAGGGAAAGAGAAAAAAGTTGAACCGCTATAATTTACAATATTAAAAAGTACTTTATGGGGAAAAAACGGGTCAAATGAGTATTAATTAAAGAACAGCACAAGTATTATAATAATAGAAAATAATAACAAACGGGAAACAATAAATATAGATCCAGTACGTACAAAAAAAAACACACGAAAATAAATCAGGTAAATATATCAGGGAAAGAGAAGTATTTTTTTTCTTTTTTTGTAGGCACTCGATTTATATATTTTATTGTTTCCCCTCTTTTGATTATTTTCTGTTCTTATAATAGTTGTGCTGTTCTATAATTACTACTCATTTTAACCTGTTTTTTTTTCATCAAGTACTTTTAAATATTGTGAATTATAGCGGCTCCACCACTTTAGCACTTTAGCTTCTCTTCTGGTTTTTATGTATTACTTTATTGCAAATGGGTTTAATTTATTGCTGCTCGGATTGAACCTGTTTTTTTTTTTTTTTTTTTTTTTTTTTTTTTTGTATGACCTTAAATTTATTTACTGCACAATATTTTATAATTCAGTGTAATGAGAACCGTTGAAATAAATAAATATATGTCATATTTTATAGTGCAATAACTTCCTGTAATAGTGTAGTGACATCCGGTATCCTAACTGGCCAATCATAGCCATGATGCTAAATTAAGTGAGTTCGGTCCTTACGTATTAATTGTGCTTATAATAACTATTGTTAGCTGAGAAATTTTTATTATTATTATTATTAACGTATTGTGCAGTAAGTGATAAACTTAATTGAGTCTTTTTGGTGTTTAAAGAAAGCTGTGAAGTTGCGCGTACTTAACTCTTCTGGTGAAGCATTTTTATTTTATTAATTATTGTCTTGGCTTAAAGCTTATTAACTACGAGTGATTTCAGGCGAGTTCGTGGTCATAAATGTTCGTGGTAATAAACTTCATAAAAAACGTCATCAGCATACCAAGAATAATGATATAGTTAAAGGGATATATTTATTGGGGAAATTATTGGGGAAGTTTGTGATGTTATAGAGGAAGTATTCAGAGGTGAGAATTATTGGACTATGTTTCTGAAACGTTATCCAGGTTAAACTTCAGGTACAAATATTTGTCTCAAACCAGATGTCAATAACTTATACCACATTATAATAATAAACTGGCATTATCAGCTATGGAAGGCTAATATTTGTTTATTAGTTTACGCCCCAATATTCTTCGGGCAATAGGCTATTCACATAAGAACTTTAACGTTTCCAATTTTAAAGAGTTATTTTCCCGACTTAAATTAATTAATAAGAGTTACCTTATATTATAATTAAATGTTTTGAACGTTTAAATTTGGGTAAATGTTTTATGTATTTCGATAACTAATGACAAGTGACTTGAAAAACCACAGTTCCATTTAACGCAAAACATTCAGGGATATCCCTGATTTGGAGATGTTAGTAAAATGTAAAAACCCAGATTTTTGAAACTCTGGTTTTGGTCTGAAGTCCAGGTCGTTCAAAGGCGTGTATTTCAGTATGTGTAATATATATGATAACACAAACTTTCATTAAAAAGCAAATGTTAAACTAGCACAAAAACGGAACACCTCGACCCTGTTTCTGAAACTTAATTATTGTGATCTCCATTTATATGACGGATTGTCCTTAGAATATAGAAATACACACGTTTATTTCAAAGACACAGCAAATATGTGCGAGGCAATTTCATGGTAAATCTACTTCAAAATACAGCATGTTTTGCTATCAGATATTATATATATGTATGTATAGTGGTTAATCAATATTGAAATTCGGTGATAAAATCTCATTTCAGTGCAATTTGCAGTGCAATAATTTGCTGCGTTGTATTAAAATCAATAGTTCATCTGAACATTTATTGTTTAATCATTGGCCTGTAAATTAATATCACTATCAAAAGTTTGAGTGTCACCTGTGCGCAACATGTGGTGTAGTGTACTCCTTGTAATTTTAGAATTTAAACACCATATAATGAATGTTCGTGCCAACTATCCAGTGTACCAGTGTAATTCAGAAAACATGTTGGTCTGGAACCCTGTTTTAATACATGGGCTAATTTCTTCTACTTTCTCCTTCCTGTTCTCTTTGCACATAAAATCTTTTGAGTCGCTAACACTGAAAGGAACATGTTATCCAGTTGTGCCCCCTCTAACGTCACAACTCATTATAAAGAATGTTAAAACGCAACTGTGCAGTTGTCAGCGCTCGCCGACCTTTGCTTTGACAAGACGGGTGGAAGTGTATTGGGCTGGTTTCTTTGTGAACCGTTAAGCGGACAAGTGCTCGTGAGAAGTGTTTTCCCGCTTTGTTTTCCGAGAGGCTTTCAGAGAGCGAGTGTTTCAAGGGTCATATTGCAGCTGGAGTGAGGACAGTCTACAATATCACTGTTTATATTGCTAACGTGTACAGTCCACCCTACCTTACACTTACACTTAGCCCTTCCCCACCTTTCCTCTACCCTTCCTCACCTGCTAGCTTTGCGTTACGTTACATTACAGCCTCTGGTAAAACAATCTCCATCCTCTTTGAAGATTCCCTTCCCCCTTCATCGTACTTGTTCTATTTCACCTGTGCTCTAGCCCTTTTAACCCCGACGTCCGTACTATACGGACGTCGTAAAAATGGCGGCAACTCCCGACGTCCGTATAGTGCGGACGTGCACTTTTTATAACTTTACTGGCCACCTATTTCACCAAATGCTTTGAAATTTCATAGACTTATGCACAAAGATATTTTGCATCGAAATATATTAGTTTGTAATGGTTTGACTTCATATGTTGTCAGTCTGTGACTACGCAATTGCAGTTCGTCTCGACTGACTGCTCACGCTTGTTGCAGACAGCTGTATATCACGTGGTTGTGAATATTCCGTTTTTCATCACAGTTTTAGGTTAAAGCAGTGTAAAGTACGGCAGTTAAAGTTTAGTTTATTATTTGTTTGATTTCAAAATGAGTAAAAGACATTGTTCAAAGTCTCCCGTAAGTGAAAATACACTAATTAGTAACTCAGTTGCAAACAAACAATTCACCCCAATTGTTTTGGTGACCACAAGTGCTAAAACATTTTGTACTGATGTAAATATTGTTTTAAAACTTTTTTTTTTTAAATTTAGATTATGAACAGTTTTAGTTATTTTTGTCAGAAATAACTTTGGTTTTATGTTTATTTTAAGTGCTGTGAATTTCAAAGGTCTTGTTACATTGCTTTGCCCAGAAATGGTAAAAAGAAAAATTTACACGGCTTTACAAAAGTTTATGTTACTTCACTTTTAAATAAGGTAGGCCTATAATTTTTGTTTCCTTTTATTAAGGATTAAATGTACCATAAAGGAAATGGGTATTTTCGTGTCAAATATTTTTTTATCTATATGGTTTCCATGATCAAACTTGAATTTTTTTCATTTTTTTTATTTGTTTATATATGTATATGTATGTAAAAAAAAATACTTTCATAATAATAATTTTATTTGTATAATTCTGTAAGCTACATGTATATAGAAGTAAAACAAAAAAAGAATTACCTAAATATCTTAAAAAATAACTGAGTTATGAATTTTTTACAAAACCCTTACATTTTGTCTGAAAATGGCTTGGGACTTCTGGCACATCACTTGATTTAGTGGCCGGGGTTAAAAGGGCTAGTAAACTGTGGAATTCGGTGATACCACGCCTCACGTTCTCAACTCACATAATAATATGTTATTCTTTATTCTTTCTAATACATAATTTGTACCATAGTATTTCTATCATAGCAATATCCATTTTTGATTTCCGTAATTTGTCTGGGTATCATTCCGAGTATAGATGCGGTAAATGTTTATATGGGTAAATGCGTGTTTTCTACATGTATGCGTCGGCAGCGAGTAAGTAGATTGATATTAAATTTTGAATTTTATTATAAATACTCAGCTACTTAATTGTACCTGTATAATGTACCTTTATATAGCTGCTATAATAATAGTTAGTACATTTTCAAGTGTTCTACACCTTTTGATTCTCAACAATATGAAGCTTATAAAAGATTTAAATTCGAGTGAAATTCTATTTAACTGAATTGTGACCATAAACATTATCTTATACGAGTCGAAATGAAACAAAGAGATATTTAGTCTATGGGAAAATACAAATTTGATCCCCAAAACCTTAATTTATTGCTTTATTGTGCATTTATGAAATCCCAATATATATTAAATTGTAACATCTAACATTGGATATTGTCAAGAAGTCAACCGTGAACCATAACTAATACATTTATGTAAATAATTAAAGGATTACATTATATATATATATATATATATATATATATATATATATAATGCAATTAAATGACGTTACAAGTTAATTGAACACTCAACAAGAAATGGCGATAAACATGCAGGGCTATTTATTGTGTCGTGTATGACAATAACGTAATCATTCTCGTGTGTTTTAATATTTTCGTACATTTTTTAAGTGTTTTATACCGTATTCGATTTTGATACTTAAAAAAGAGGCGATTTCAAGTTCTCTAAATATAATTTTCCACATCTCTAACTTAAGTAAAGTCCTATTGTTCTAAGTAAGCTCCAAACAATGGATATACTACAGCTCAGTCTACATATACTCGTAATAGCAATGAACGCATCTTACCTACGATAATAGATAGGATTAAATACAGTATATCCCATTCGTTTTGGTACAGGGTCATATTTATTTTTTGTTTCTTCTGAATATTGTTCTAACCTACCGAACAATAGGTAGGTTGGATTTTCTGTAAGCAAATTCTTGACACTATCCGTGTCTCAGCTGCTTAAAATGAATGCATGGAACTAACAGATACGAACTTAATCATTAGGCTATGGTTATAGTATCAGCACGCGTGCATCCCCACACTCACGAGCACTAAGGGTTGAGGGTTGAGGCTAGCCTGACACCCGGTTATTCTGTAGGTCGGTAACGTATTGGTCTCGTGACTAAGCAGTACTATGTGACAATATGAGTATTATACCGTATACGTTGTATGTTATATTTTTTATGATGTTTACAATCTCTGCATATACTAATCGATTTAGGACATTACAAATAAAGTAAATCTGTGTTTGGTTGGAGAAGTACACTACATAACTAACACTAATAGTACTGAAATGCGGCCATTCCTAGTTCCCTGCACTTAGAATGTGTGTTGGGGTGAGGGGGGGGGGTTTGCGCGTGTGTTGGTGTAGAACTACCCAGGCTGCAGTCACAATTCTACTACTGTATAGTAACAAAAATCATAAATTGAAATAAATTTCAATAAACTATAGTATGTAATATGAAACACGCAGGAGCCATGAATATTAATTTATGTTGGTGACAATTGATTAAGCAATACTGATATTCTTAATATGTATTTAAGTTATAAATATTCACTTAATTACGTTATATCTTGCTGTTATTCGTGTTGTTGCCCAATATATATATATATATATATATATATATATATATATATATATATATATGTTTGGAACTGTTTATTTAGTATATAAAAAGACAGTTTGGTACCGTTATTCTACTAGTTTGGCTTGGAGTTCACTGGTTGATAATGCAAAACCGAAGAAAATTGTATTTTAATAACTTTTCCAATAAGTTAAGACTTAAGTTAATAACTTAAGTAATAAGTTAAGAACTTAAAATATGCATAATTTTAAGTTTAATTAATTACAATTAAAAACGTTTGTACGTTTTACATGTTATCAAAATTATTTTAATAAACAGAAACGGTTGTTTTATAGAGAGTTGTTTGTTTACTAACCATGAAATTTAAATAGTATTATAATATTACACAAAATACCACTTCAGTGACATCAAAAGTTAACAAACTTAACTAAATTAAATTGAATTAACCTTTATAGCGAACAAAAGGAACGCTACCTTGGATCAAACCTGGATACCTGACAAGCCAAGTAACAGTCGGACAAAAGAACTCTTAATCTTTGTTTTTAAATTTTTTTTTCTAATTTGGATGTTCTTTCCACAAATTTTATTCAAGAATCAAAGATTTTATAAAAATATAATTATAACACGAATGGTCTGTTAAACGAGGTCACAAAATGTTAAATTTATTTAACGGTAGAATATTTATTTAAATCAATGTCACTATTAAGTTCAACATAAATATTCACTTTTCCAAGAATCATTTTGCATTGCAACTAATATTTATTTCGAATGATATAAAAGAATCGTATTCATGTTTTAAAAGATATAAAATATGGAGGAAAATAAAAATATCGCCGGACATTGGGTGATACATAATAGCGAGAACATTTTACAAACGAGTGCGCTGATGGTCTATCGGCATCTCGGTCTAAGGGTTGCGTAGAAAGGGTTAAAGTGGAAAGTGAATGGAGAAGGGTGGATTTGAAAAGGTGTATTGAACAAGGATTTATAGCTGAATAAACCTGAATAGTAAAGGTGGTTGTGGTACCTCGCAACACAGGGCGTAGGGTGCAGTAAAATAAAGGCTCAAGGTAGAAATGAATGTGTAGCCCTCTCCCTCTAAAATATTTCTTTTAAAGCCGCTCCAACACTGTTTCTTTCACGCACGAATTCTAACATACACTTCCTCCAATGTGTTTCTTAAACTTCTATAATATTATTTACAAATGAATGTGTAGCCCTCTCCCTCTAAAATATTTCTTTTAAAGCCGCTCCAACACTGTTTCTTTCACGCACGAATTCTAACATACACTTCCTCCAATGTGTTTCTTAAACTTCTACAATATTATTTACAAATGAATGTGTAGCCCTCTCCTTCTAAAATATTTCTTTTAAAGCTGCTCCAACACTGTTTCTTTCACGCACGAATTCTAACATACACTTCCTCCAATGTGTTTCTTAAACTTCTATAATATTATTTACAAATGAATGTGTAGCCCTCTCCCTCTAAAATATTTCTTTTAAAGCTGCTCCAACACTGTTTCTTTCACGCACGAATTCTAACATACACTTCCTCCAATGTGTTTCTTAAACTTCTATAATATTATTTATAAATGAATGTGTAGCCTTCTCCCTCTAAAATATTTCTTTTAAAGCCGCTGCAACATTGTTTCTTTTACGCACTAATTCTAGCAACACTTCCTCCAATGTGTTTCTTAAACTTCTACAATATTATTTATAAATAAAAGTACTTTTTTCGGTTTAGATTTTACGTATTTTTGTTACTATCGAGGAATTTATTAATACACACAATTCCATTTAGCCCTTTTGACAAATATTAAAAGACGTGATTAAAACGTTTGTTTCTTTCCTTTCATAACCTAACTCCGAACTAATATGCAATACCGTTAACGATTTTCCTAAACTAATTTATATTTAAAATATTGTAATGTTAAAAATTGCAGGAATTATAATACATTTATAATTCAGTAATAGGACTACCAGCAGCAAAAACGTACATGTATAATGAAATGGAAAAATTATAATTTTCAAATTTATTTATTATTATAACAAACACCTATTGGTATGATTGGGGTTCCCGATGATGTTTCTTTTTCAAAGTACTATATGAGCTTCCTATTCGTGATGCAACAACTGTATGGGTAAAGCGGGTGGAGAGGAGGGTGGAGAGGAGGGTGGAGAGGAGGGTGGAGAGGAGGGTTTCACCCAAAAGCTTTGCTCATTCAGAACTATTTAAGGACATAATCAAAATCATATTATCTAAGAATAATTACCAACTTAAAACGTAAATTTAATTTTTCACTATCGTACTTTAACAAAAAATATATGAAGGTATTATTAAGTTATAATAATAGTTTCCGAGGACTCCCTTACCGGAGGTTTCCATTTTCTGGGTTCTATATGGTTCCGCTTTAATTTTAAAGATATAAAGATAACGATTTCTCTATGTGTCCAATATCGGAGACGATTTGATATGTCTAACTTTCTTATCCCTACTGATATTTTTGACAATTAATTCATGTAGTGAGAGAGCCAACGCCAGACTAGTAACCTTGATTGTACAGATAGGCCTACAAATCACTTGCCTATTAAGTGCATGAGATATTTCGTAAGGGGGACTTTTAGTTTAGGTAGTCACTAAACTCATGGCTTTAGATGCGTTCTTACGGGATTGGCATTTTACTATAGTAAAATGTTTTTCCTGTTAACGCTCCCGTTGATGTCAACAAAGTTTTAAGACCCTTACAATGATGAAAATGAATATCTCCACCCATATCACTCGGTGACTTCAAAGATGCAAAGCAAGATGCGAACCCTTTAAATTGCGTTTTCGAATTACGTGTATTCATTCTTTGGAAATCTGAAACTTCCTAGTCTTCGTTGTTAAAATGGCGTATTCTAGAGACGGAGCTTTGAATTATGATGCTTTGGTGTTTTATCCGTAAAATGTATCTGTTCTTGGTAACATCCCAGATAGAGACTGAATGTTGAGACGTTATGCAACAAGATGGGATTATGTACGTGTGTGAGGTCTTCTCCTACAAAGCATAATAGATTTCAGGAATACTTACGGACATTATCATCCTCCCGATTTTTCACGAGTTTCGTGTATATTTTGAAAGCGTAATGGTCCAGAAAATATTTTTGGGGAGGGTCTACACAAAAAGTTAATTCGATATAGGTTGGAGAAGTTATACTATACAGTGTCTTGTAAAAGATATCTTCACTAAATTCATCCCATCACGAAGGTCTGCATTTAGCCCCGAATATGACTGTATTAGCTGCGGATGATTGTTCCTTCCAATAACTGTTACTGATTGAATTTCAGACGAGCCTTCCATCGTTTCTATCGAGCTTCCTCAGCGACAAGGGATTAGGTGTATACATGAGGATGACTTTCTGTTCACTGACGTATGAAATGCTTAGAAACATCTTACAGTGAATATACAGTTTCCTAATGTACCCTTATGGTAAGCAAGTCAAGTGCAGTTAGACTGGATGTGTCTAACAGACTGCTCCAGAGGGATACTTCCAGAAAATTAATTTTTCTGTAGTGATTTCCGTTCCAAGGATCTGTTAAATACCGTGCGATCACGGCTTGATGCAGCAAATAAGGGGAGTTTGCAGGGAAAAAGTCTATTCAATGGTGCTCAGCCAATGACGAATAAATCAATGAGAGTACACAATGTATCATATGCTACCAAAGGTACGATTGTTTTCCCAGAGAAACTTTCCTATTCAAAGCGGGAGCAAATATCAGTTCAAAGTAAAATTTAAAGAACTGTGAAGGGTATTTCCCTTAAACATCGCCTGCAGTACATAGTGTACAGGTACAAAAACATGTTCCGGTACGTAAAAATGAAAGAGAAATTAATAAACCGAAGAGAGGTACGGTAAGTTTTTGTCAGAGAAGCGAGCGCGGGTATCATATAACGCTTCAGCTTTGTACAGTTGAAGCGAGCCGAGCTGTTATTGTGTAGGGCACGTACCACCCCCCCCCCCTACCCTGGATATACACAGGAGAGTGGACGGCCTGTGTTACACTGACTCCGCATTAATCTTATGTCCTATGTGGGCCCCAGCACACTCTGCGCCGACACTTGGTCAGATAATTGCTTTTGTCGCCCAAACAAGTGTGTCAAGCCTCTCCAATAACTTAACTCTCTAGAGGTTACTGAAATGTGCTCGATCCTAGCTTGTGCATTACTATAGTAAACTAAAATGTGAAGAGTAAGTACACATTAGTAAAAGATCCATTTTAACTATTTATTTGATGGTTTTCTGGTTTAAACCATCAAATAAACCTGTATTGAAACAGGTGTAATGTTAATTATATTTTGTTGTGAGGTGTCATTTTAATTTCAGTTTGTTATTTTACATCACATTTGGGCAATAAATAAAGAATTCATAATGCAGCAAGTCGATAATATACATTAGTAAAATTATATTACTTGTGTAAATTGTAACAGTGACTAATACTAAATTAATAGTTTTTGTAGCTTCCATATAGCCGAAATTCTTTGAATTTCTTGTTAAATTATTCCATATTTCACTTGTATATTTTGAAATTTCACAACACATTTTCCTTTCCAGACAGAATATTATGATTAAAATGATTAATGTTAACTCATCAAAATAATTCCAGGTGTCTTTAAAAGGCCTAATAATTTATTTGCGAATTTATACATGACGTCACGCATAGAACGCTTCCTTTGATTTTTTGTGTGCCTACTACTTTTAACTCCGTGGGCTTTAAGTTTTGGCCAGGAAATATTCGAAGTTAAACGAATCTTTCGGCACGCTTATTTAAAACCACAGTTTGTATGACCCTTATGGAAGACGACAAGGGTTTAGCCCCTGAGACCATAACCCATGTCAGTGGAATCTGAGGACATAACCAGTGGTACTGTTGAGCCTCAACATAATGTTGTAAGTCGTAATAACCGGCGCTAACTATCTTTGCAATGAACTGTATACATTTAGTCAGTGTATACTTTGTCCTGAGAACGATGGATCCTCAGGGATTACGGACAACCTCTGTAAAATCATTTTAGGCGCAAGGAATTTGTTTCTTGGACCACTCGAAACGGAAAAACGTGTAGCGACAATGGCTATTTCATATTAATAATACATATATTTTAAATATTTAAGTATTGGCCTTTCCTTAAAACCATCGTATTAACACGTTCGTTACTGTAACCCACACAAACTTTCTGTTCCTGAGCTCTACACATTGGACACTGCACCGCTTGGTGGCTAGACAAATGATGACATTAACACGTTCATTACCGTAGCTTACACGTTCATTCTGTTTCTGAGCTCTACATACTGGACACTGCACCGCTTGGTGGCTAGACAAATGGTGATATTTAACACGTTCATTACCGTAGCTTACACGTTCATTCTGTTTCTGAGCTCTACATATTGGACACTGCACCGCTTGGTGGCTAGACAAATGATGACATTAACACGTTCATTACCGTAGCTTACACGTTCATTCTGTTTCTGAGCTCTACATATTGGACACTGCACCGCTTGGTGGCTAGACAAATGGTGATATTTAACACGTCCATTACCGTAGCTTACACGTTCATTCTGTTTCTGAGCTCTACATATTGGACACTGCACCGCTTGGTGGCTAGACAAATGGTGATATTTAACACGTTCATTACCGTAGCTTACACGTTCATTCTGTTTCTGAGCTCTACATATTGGACACTGCACCGCTTGGTGGCTAGACAAATGGTGATATTTAAACACGTTCATTACCGTAGCTTACACGTTCATTCTGTTTCTGAGCTCTACATATTGGACACTGCACCGCTTGGTGGCTAGACAAATGATGACATTAACACGTTCATTACCGTAGCTTACACGTTCATTCTGTTTCTGAGCTCTACATATTGGACACTGCACCGCTTGGTGGCTAGACAAATGGTGATATTTAACACGTTCATTACCGTAGCTTACACGTTCATTCTGTTCCTGAGCTCTACACATTGGACACTGCACCGCTTAGTGGCTAGACAAATGATGACATTAACACGTTCATTACCGTAGCTTACACGTTCATTCTGTTTCTGAGCTCTACATATTGGACACTGCACCGCTTGGTGGCTAGACAAATGGTGATATTTAACACGTTCATTACCGTAGCTTACACGTTCATTCTGTTTCTGAGCTCTACATATTGGACACTGAACTGCTAGAGAAGTGTTGGCATAACACAGCATACTAAAGCTAGCGAAGTATAGACATTTACCACATTCACTACTGTATTACAGCTAATCGTGTAAGCACACGATCTTCCTGTTCTTAAGCTATACAGATAAGACACTACACACTTTGTTGGCTAGAGAAGTGTATATATATATATCATAGTATCCTTTAGCTAGTGAAGTGTTGATATTGAAACCGCAGTTTACATTTTCTTATTGTACCCCAGGTCTATGTATTATACACTGCTCCTCCTAGCAGTTAGCGTGCAAACAATGTATTAACGATAGAAGGATTGTGATGCCTTTATATATTTTTGTAACATTTAACATCATTCAGTGATACGATAAATCAGTACCACTTTGTAGTTTTGTTACATAAAATCAGTAACAACAAGATCACTGTCAAACTGGTTAATCTAGTTTGTAGTTATGTGGTATTTATATACATGACGACTAGATTAGACTCCAAATTTCGAAGCGCAGTAATACTGATTTCTTTCATTGAAAACTATGGTAAATGAACGAAAGAATATGTTCAATAAATTTTAATTGCAAGTTTCCTTCAAAAACCTTAAGTTATTTAAAAGTAATATCAGTGTATGGTGCTCACCTTACAATTAAGCACAACCAAAGGCATCGTAGTGTTTCTGATTTTACTCAGAAGAAAAACACAATTTTAAGTTTTCAGTAAAATACTATTTTTCAGTAAAAAGAAAAAACGTCTGAGTGTGTATTTATCATTAATGTAAAACGAGACTTTATAACTTTATTCTATGATGAAAAATAAGGGCTTAAAACGGTTTTATATTTAATATTATTCCGTGTGTTAAAACGCAATGTTTTCACTACATTGAGCTGTTAAATGATATAAACAAACAAAATATCAATGAATTATATTGTTTTGGTCTGAAAATAAAAACATTCAGAATTTCATGTTTACATTAAACAGTTTACCACATTCAGCTTTATCAGTAGGCATGTGTGTTTACTGAGAGAAGTCACTAAAGGCGTTAATGACGAATTAACCCAATTAGTGTTGTACCGATGCCTAATAGGACTATGAATGATTCACTCGACCGATATCAATATGTATTACGTTGCGTAGCAGTTTGTGGATTATAGAAGCTATCAGCACAAAGCTAAATTACTATAGAGCACTTCACAGTTCGGTTATCGAGGTATATATTAATTATTGGTATTTACTCATATTTATAATAATGTATCTATATCATGGGCAACCCTAAAATAACAGCATCAACCAATATCTTAAAATGTCTTTAATAATTTCCGCAAAATCCCAGAATAAATTCAAATAATGTTATGTGTTTGCTGACTTTGAAATAAAATGTAAGAATTAAAAGTTCAGGAGTCGAGAATCAATATGGATTAAACTGCATAATAGCATAGGCTAATTAGTAATGCAGCCTCCAAATTCGTTTAATTTTCATTTTATTTACCTCTATTTAGTACCTGAAGAATTCTCTGAATTAGAAATGTATCTAGTACGAAAAACAACAGTAAAAGTGGTATATATGGCTTAAACTTATTCATAATAAATTAGTTTTTTCATCGAATCGATTGTGGAATAGTTTTAGTGCGATTCGAATGACACGGGTGGTGAAATGTTTATAATATTCGTAAAAATTACGTAACAACCATTTCTCAAGTATGACATATTTTTAAAAGAGGCTTAAATAAGACTTACATTTAGAATTCTCAGCGTCAGCCTACAAAATAAACAGATCTTTCAGATACTTTTGGTTTCTTAGTTGGCTAACACTCAACTCACATGAGCAGAAACTTCTAAATATATATTTTTCCTCCGTATGTATAAATTTTAAACTTATCAAGCACTCAAGGGCTTTTTTATTATATATTGAGTCGGAGTGAGAGAGGACGAAAAAGGTATATGCTTGAATACTTGGTAGCTTCATTATGCTTAGATGAGCGTCGCCATAGCCGCAGCGAAACATCAGTAAGTTACTTTATACGATATTCTCCATAAATATTGTCTTTTATCGAAAAGTATAGGCATAGGTATTAAGGATGGTTGGCAGCAGAAATTACTGTTAAAACACGAATTAAAGAAATGTTGTGACACTCTGTACATAATAATAAACATAATATTGAGTTTTAGCACCAAAATTCTGAGCGTACGTATACCTTTAAAATGATGTATCGTATGACCTATGTTCACATTTAAACATTTCCCTAAAACGACGGTAACAGAAAGTGCAATTTGTTCAATGTTTCAGGGTTAAAATTATTTTACTGGGGTAAAAAATAGAGGTACCTGTTGGTTTTGGCCAAAATTTGTTTTTAGCCTCTACTGACTAAACCTATTACATATATGCTACTTGTTAAATGGCTAATAAAGTTGTCTATTGTCTAAATGACATATATTTCAAGGAATTAACGTGCTTATGGCTCTAACTTTCCAGATGATATACGTGACTTGTTTAGGGAGTTACACATTCTTGAGTCTGAGGCAGATAATACTAAGGATAACCAACATAGAATGGAAAGGAAGTACTTTGGATGATGATGATAAAGAAGTGGAGAAGAAGATAAGGATGTGGTATTTCAGTGTGGCAGGAACAATACTTCGAATTATATCTCAAATAATATATCAAGATTTGACTGTTGGAAACAATAAAAAAATAATTTACTGGGTCTGTGACACCCCATCGCAAATGCGTAAGTTTTTTTTTTATTTCATACATTAAAGTTTAACAATGTTTATAAAGGAATTTTAGTACATTTAAAATTTAAACAATGATAATTTAGCCAAACTTTACTAACGGATAATAATCCTTTTTGGAAGGAAGTTGTTTGCGTTTTATACATTGTTTCTCCGGGATCAGGAGTAAAATTATTGAACTACTCAAGCTAAGGATGTGAGAAGTTGCTTCAGGTTTCAAGTTTATTGCTTTCTGTTGGCTGATAAACAGAGGTTTTGTTCTTTTTACTTTCATAGTTGGTGCTATCAGTATCTAATTACTGGTGTTTTCCCACCCTTAGAAACAGGTCAATAATTCATGCTGCTATCTTCAAAGATGTTCTACTGTGCATTTTATGACAAACTGCCAGTTTTTAAACAATCGAAAGCGTACGGCATTAGTAATTCTAAATGTACAGATTGATATGAACTTAGTACGTACATGAGCAACTTGGCTAGAACAAAGAAAGAAACTTTCCGGCCTATACCTATGAACGGTGAGTACATTCATTAAGGTACAGTTTTACATCCAGTACTTAAAATCATCTTATTCCGGTCAGGAGAGGAAATAAATATATGATTGAAGATAAATTAAAGACAAAAACCCAAACCGGGAAGGAAATAAACAAGAGGTTTGACGAGGGTCAGGGTTGTGGGGGTTGCGGCAACACCTGCCCCTGGTGCGAATGTAGGGTAGGTTAGGGTCGAGCAGCTGCAGAGTCCCAGTCTTCTACCTGGACCAGTCAACAAACCGCTAATGGCGATTCCACGGCCTAATTGATCGGAAACCGTGCTATAAGTGTTCTTGCAAATAATAGAGTAGAAACCGCTTGGGTAGAGTGGTCCCGTTGTCTTCCGTATTATTGCCAGCCTGGCTGTCCATGCGTGCCTAACAACATCTGACTCCCAGCCATGTTATTATTGTTGTTGCGTGCTTTTGTTCCTATTGTTATATTACAGATCGGTAATCTGGGTTAAATGAGTATGAGCAATAACTTTCATATTGAAAATTAAAGGCCCTTTTCTGTATAAAATTATTGATTAGAAAGTAATTTTGCATGCGAGGTTGTGATTATATTACATAATTCATTAATTTAATTCACAACTTATTAATAATTATTGAGGGAATTGTTAGTGACTTACTTATTCGTGATGTAATCATTTTCAAACCAAAGGTGATTGTAAAATATATGATATCATTGATCAGTTTAGTTTAAAATTTAGATTTATTTTAATGAATTAATTCAATTATTTATTTCTTTTTGAAGGGGGTTTTCTCTCATATTTTTGGATAACTAGTAGTATTTGTCAAACTTCAAGGCCAACTATTTCTTTTAATTTGCACAGAATTATATTTGGAGCTCATGGTACTGTTTTGTGTTTAAGTAGTAAAAGAGTTTTTAGCAGCCGAAGGTAATACATCTGTAGGTATTACTGATGTCGGCTGCTAAAAACTGAACGTGAAACGCTTGTGTGAAACGTGTGAGGTAGACAGACAAATTTTGTTTTCATACACCGGTTCCCAATTCAAAATTAAAATCCAAGCGTCAAATTGTGTCACTTCAAGGGCTTGTGTTGTCTCAAATTTGATTCCTATAAATAAATTACAAACCAATATGTCTCCAACTTTTGGTAATGACATTTTCTTAGATGGATCATTTTAAAACTAGAATTCATACACATATTACATTTTTGCTAGACTACCGCAAGGTGAAACTAGAAGAGATAAACTGAAGAGAATTTATTTTTACTTATAAATTGAATATTGCGTCACAATATTGGTTTCATTCATTTACTGTTTTGAAATCACGTAAACGAATTGTCAGCATCAGAAATCGAATCTGTATTGCTTATGTCTACTAAAACTGGTATGATAAAACTGTGTTGAATCAGTTAAACATTTAATTAGGAGTGTTGCCATTTATAAAAGTGTTTATATCAAGTTTGAGAATTTAAATTTGTTAGTAATTTCATTATAGACTATAATTATATAGTTAATATTATAAATATAATCCTCAATTGTCATCTCAATTTATTGTAAGTGTAATGATAAGTTTTAAACTTAATAAAAATACATTCCACGAGGAATTCGATTTCCCCCCCCCCTACTCATGAAGTATGTGGTAGTGAGGTTGTGATCACTATCGGAAATAGTCTTATATAGGAGTTACTTGCTTTACCTATTTTTATCAAGGCCTAGTTGCGTATACAGTACATTACTTACCAAGCAACAGACTGAATGTGCTACAAAACAAAAATAAATAACGTAATAAGAATAAAATTTAGAATTCTTAATTTTTTTAATTTTAAGCTTTCGTACAATAAGAAAACGATGTTTGTCAAAATATGTGCCAATTAGTATTATGGTAAATTCATATGTTCTCTGCATTAAGCAAACTAAAAAAACGCACATACTGTAAAAAGGCTAAAGTCATATGAAACATTACCTCACTATCTCGCTTACAAAATGTAGACTACAAAGTCCTCGTTACTCCAATAAAGTCATAAGATTACTCCTGTTGTGTGTGTTGTAATAAAAAAGCTATTATTTATACAGTTTTCTACACTGGACGAATAGACACTACGCGTATTGTTCAGATTGCCTTCCCCCACCCCCCCCCCCCCCCCAGGACAATAGTGTGGAACTGTACATTTTATGGTGGTTTGGGGGTTGTTTTAAATTAATTTTTAGTTTTACAAGTCCAATTTAACAAACTATTGAAATTAATCAGATTTAAATCTCCTCGGCGTCTCCTTATATTCATAACCAATCTAGGTATAGGCCTACAGTATTGTGAGCAAAACTAGATAGTATAAACAGGTCAAATGTTGTGAACCGAAAATGTCAAAAAGGGAGGAAGTTATTAACTTGCAAGCGTTTGGCTTTCTGTCAAAGATAAATGGTCTGAAATCGGCCCTAATTAAGGAAGGGCCTTGCGTGACGAAATGGAAAACTGTCAAATATGTCACACAGTGCCCCTGGCGGCATCTTTGATAATTACCAGCTTTGTCAGGCGCTGCCGTGGCGTTGTCCCTCCTGCTGCCGGCTGCCACTTAAGCCCCCCACACACCTTCGAAACATTTCACCCAACCTGACCTGGCGTCGTACCCAACGCCCAACCTGTCAAGTTAGACGTTTACCCCCACACTGTCGAACGTGCGATCGAGCAGGTTGGGTGTCTTGTCAGTTTGTATTATGGATTTCGAGACAAGTGTAGCTGTTTGTGCTGGCGCTTTTTTGTCTGAAACGACAAAAGAAGAAAAAAGATCGACGCTTGTGGTCTAAAAAATGGTTTTTGGACCGGAGTTAAGTTTAGCCATATGTCGCTTCTTGCTGAACTTGCCATTAGTGAGCCTCAAGACTTCAAAAATTATCTAAGGATGAGCGAGAAAGCTTTGAATATCTATTCGGAAAGACTGTGTGAGCACATAGAAAAAGAAGATAGCCTTTTGAGAACCTCAATTCCTGCAAAAAGAACGTCTTTGCAGCCACTCTCCAGTTTCTAAGCCAGTGGTAGGAGCTACGAGAATCTGAAGTTTAGTTGTGCAATATCTCCGCAAGCACTAGGAAAAATCATACCAGAAACTTGTGCAGCTATTTTTGATGTTCTAAAGGAAGATTTCTTAAAGGTAAGTACAAATATTTGTTAATTAGTTTTAACTCACTCTTTTCTTCTTACATTATTATAATCCATAATTTACACAATTGTTTTTTGAGCGCAAAATTGGTAATTGTCGCGCGAGAATAAAGCAGGAGGGTACGAAATGAGTATAACCATCTTCCGAGAGCGACAATAACCTATTTTGCTTCAAATTTATCCTATTACGTTATTTACTTATTTTTTAGGTCTAAAAAAACACACACATAATTTCAGAAAAAAAATTTATTTTCAAATCTATCTTTTATAAACTTTTCAAAAACATCAAATTTAAAGTCATCAAATAACAAAAAAAAAAAGCTGTAACAGAAGATGCTGTGTTGTCAATGTAATAGCCTATTATAAAACAAAACGAACAAACAAAGATGAAAAAGCAACTTATTATACATTGTCCTCGCTGACACCGGTAGATTCAAATACTGTTTGAGTTCATTCCGAACTTCTTGTTGAGCAGTTTTTTCTTGAATCGCTAGTGCTTGAACCTGCGGTAGGTTTAGTTGCTGCCGTTTGACTTTGAGCAGGTTCTGGTAAAGAAAAATTTCTTAGGACAACGTACAGTTTTGAGGTGAAATATCTACTTTTTGTTGCTGTACATGTTTTTGCTGTACTTGTTGTTGTAGATGTTGTCGTTGTACCTGATGTTGAGTAGGGTTGATTTTGGCTTTGCACATAATATGGGTCAAAACTGAAATGTCTGATGTTGATAATTTTGATCTTGTAAGAAATATTCAGCGTCAGCCGGCCTATACGGATATGGATAGTTGTTTTGATTAGTGTCCATAAAATGGTTAAGTGATGGTATATTCCGTTGGGTTGGCTGTTGTTCTGTCAATATGCCGCAGATGCTTTCAAACTGCCTAACTTACCGTGGAACAAAACATCAGATATAAGCTTTTCTGCAATTACTTGTTTGTTGACGGTCCATATCTTCCAGTTGGAAGCCCACGTTGTTTCCAAAAGCCCGGAACTTATTCTGATTACATAGGACAGACGTAGCTGTATCCCAAAAATCGTTCTTGTTTCTTTTCAAAATCAGATATCTTTTTTCGGTTTGTTCGAGTAGTTGATCCTGGGTTAGACCTACTTGATACTGATGGGCGACTTACTGGTGTACTTGATGGTGATGGGCGTATATCACGTGTATCCCTGTAGATGCGTCATCTTGAGCCTGTAAAAAACACAAAAACTGGGTTTAAAACAGTTATATATAACAGCACGTCAATCAATATTACCTCAATATATCATTGTTAATTTTAATATATTATAATTTTAACTTTTATGTTTACTTTTTGCAGTTTCCTTGCAATGAATCGGACTGGATGAACATAGCTTGGACTTCAAAAAGTACTGGCAAGTTGAAAACTGTGTCGGCGCTATAGACGGAAAACACATAGCGATTCGTCAACCTCCGAAAAGTGGGTCATACTACTACAACTACAAAGGGTTCCACAGCATTGTTCTTTTTGCTGTGGTCAATGCTAATTATGAATTCATCTATGTAAATTGTGGTACTAATGGAAGAGTATCCGATGGTGGCGTACTTATGGAAACTGATTTTGGAGAGTTGCTGGAAAATAAGGAATTGCACTTGCCGTCACCAACAAGCTTCGATGACAGGAGAGACGTTTGCCTCCCTTTTACATTCCTTGGAGATGAAGCTTTTCCTCTGAAGGAAAATCTTAATGAAGCCCTATCCAAACAAAGGAATCACCCACGACGAAAAGATTTTCAACTATCGGATGTGCCGTGCTAGAGAGTGGTGGAGAATGCGTTTGGCATCTTAGCGACTCGATTTAGAGTCCTTCTTTCGACAATGAATGTTAGTGTAGAGAGGGCAGAAATCATTGTTTTGGCGTGTTGTACTTTACATAATTTTTCTACGCCAGAAAAGTCCAACCTACCTAACTCAAAGTAGTGTGATTGGGAGGACACTTCAGCAGGCCAGTTAAATGAGGGTGAGTGGAGGCAGAACACGCAAGAACTTCTTGGGTTTAAAAGAATGAGGCGGGATGGCAGAGAACAATCAATTGCCAATGCAGTTCGAGGTTGGTATAAAAGTTTCTATAACAACGAAGGAAGTGTTGATTTCCAAGAAAAAATGATTAATAAGCGTTGACAGTTCGGTATTGAGTGTAAACAAGTGCGATGATATAGTTAACAACAACAAAAATTATAAAATATGTTGATTTTGCTATGTAGTCCTATCTTTTTCAATTTGATAACTAAATATTGGTGAACTTTGTACATTTTTTCTAATTCGTTTTAGATACCATAACTGTGTCTTATTTATATTTTAAATTCGCTAACTTTGGAAAAAAGCAATGTTGTAGTTTATTTAATTATATTGAACTTAGAAAAAAACTAAAGTGTATTTGTTTTTTCCCATTAACGTATGCCTAAATATTACTGTATTGCAATTATATATTGCAATTTTGATTAATATATTCATTCTTGAAATTTAACTTTTATTATGTAAACTTATTAGATAAAAAATTAACTTATATTACCCTTCAAACATGTGCCAAAGAGCTTTTTGTCACCCACGATATTTTTAATATTGAGGTATGTTACTCTGAAGACAGTTCTAAGTAAAAATAAATAGGAAGGTAGATAGAAGTAAAACCAAAAACAGATGAAATTCCTAGGAAATATACGCGTTTATTCATCACCATGAGCAATGCTCAAGGCTACACCTCTGTGGGGTTAAGTTAAATGACTGAATATCTATAAATGTTAGAAAACTTGCACAACATTTAACACGCAAAGGATATGAGTTTTATCCTAATTATTTATTATTATTTATTTATCATAATTATTAAATAGTTTTTTTATCTTGGGGGCAAAATTATAGTCTATTGCAACGTACTACGAAATTAAGGAATAAAGTTGAATTTTTCAAACATCATTGACATAATGTTATACTGTATATATATATAAATTAGTTTTGTGCTGTTTTTAACTTTAATATAATTTATTGTAATCTAACTTAACCGTACGAGGTGTTGTCCAAATAATGACCTAGCGCTCAATCCTAAGTAAAAATAAGGAAAGTAATAAACAGTAAATTGGTAACAATTAAACTGACACTTACTTTGGTTATTTCGTCCTGCGTTTCCGCTTCCACGTCGTCCACTCCTTCTTCATCTCCTTCAAGGACGCAATACTTCTGGATCTTTTTGCCGATCGAAGATACACCTTTCCTGACTACCTCTTGGTCTGTTATGAAAAGCAGTAAATCAAAAATACCAAAGAGATGGTTCATACACATCATCCTGACCACTTCCGGTAATCTTTGATTTTTCAAACCTTTTTCAGCTCTCTTCGGAACGATGCCCTCAAGGTTTCGATTTTGGATTTGACAAATTTCTCGTCGCAATCCGGATTAACTTCCTTGCATTTTTCAACGAGAACGGAATATCCTTCTTTTCTGATATTTTTGTTGGAATAATTTTTACTTTTTATGTCCCATAAAGCTCGTTGCTCCCTATAAAGTTCAATAAACTCACACCAAAATGGTTTATTATCGTTAAACGACATTATGAAACTGGCCTCGCTCCGAAAAAACAAATAACAAATCTAGTACTACGCCACTGCACTAGGGAAACTGAGGTCTAGCCAGTCGAGCCGCTCGACAGTTCCCCCACACACAGCCCCAACATGACAGGCGCGGCGGTTGGAGTTGGGTGGTGCTGTCGTACCCAGCATCCAACCCAACAAAACCATCGCGCATGTTGGGTTGGAGCCCACACACACTCTCGAATATGTTCGACAAGACGTTGGGTTCCCACTGCTCGACCAACATGTTCGATAGTGTGTGGGGGGCTTTAGTCTGTGTCCCAGTCGCTGTCACTACAATGACAACCGTGTTTTAATCGTTTTTATGCATCGGCCCTGCTCTCATTCATATCCGAACAGCATTAATTATTCCTCAGTTAAACAATTAATGGATGCATTAAATTAAAATTCTTGGTTAATTTCAGTGTAGACAATATGAGAAGTATTCTTCCAGAGAGGCCACTTTTCTCCAGGGAATGTAACATAACTTTTTTGCAATATATATGGCTTACATTTTCCAGAGTTCGATTTTTTTGTGAATTAGGTAATATTAATGTTTTTAGGTTTACATGAATGCCCATTCTTTCATTTGTACTCTTTGTTACTGTAGTTGGTATTCGAGTATAAGAATTTCTTTCAGATATCTTAAATTATATGCAATAAACAAAACATCTTATTTGACTTTTATGCCAGTACTACTGTACCGTCTTTTTTAGTTTTTTTTTTTTTTAACTTATTTCAGTACTTGATCTGGATTTAAAACAAACAAAGTGCCTAAAATCCTAGTGTAAAAGTCGTCAGTTATAGAAAATTATATTATTCTCCCTAAACAATCAGCCCGATCTGCATAGGTATAACCTAATGCAAGTTTTTTAATAAAAGAAATTTAGTTGAATGATATTTTAGATATTTTAAATCTCTTTTCCTTGGTTAAAAACAAAGTTTACATTAAGGTGCTAAGTGGAATTAAATATATAAGCACAATTTTAATGTGTATTCTTTGGCTATAACAATTTTAGAAAACGGTTATTTCCATATGAAATATATTTCCTGATGTCTTATCTTGAACAGAAGCTAGTATTGTTGGTAGGAAAGTCAGTATTATTGCCTAATATAAATTATTAGGATTTATAACTGTTATCTCGAAAAATTTACTTCAACCCCAGGATTAATTACAAAAGTATTATTAATTACTAAAGCGTGGTTTTTACTTATAAGTACAATAACACGCATTGTAAAGATAACGCTAATAAGGACCACAGCACGATCCAATTTTTTTTATATAACAGTTTATAAATGATTAAACACCACAACTGGAACAAAATGTTAGTAGACTTTTATCGAGGTCACAGAATAGAAGAATTAAACTTAGCGAGTATATTGTTTAGTGCAGAATATACAGAATAGAAAACCTCGAGAAATTGATTATAGAAACATTCAATTTAATGATGTTATATATTTGGCAAAGACAATAGTTTGAAAACATTTGCAATGTACTGTGAGAGAAGTATAAGTCATTCCACTTTCTTGTTACCACCATTGTATTGTAAAAGTCGTGCTATCTATTCACCGATTAAGTTAGCTATCTGTTATTACAAGCTGATGAAATTTCCACATCTATTATTGCGCTCTAAGGCAGGAACTGTTGCAAGTAGTTCCAAGGATATCCGCTAGGTTGCACACGTGGTCTCGTAACAACAAAGCAAGTTACTTGTCTGCAAGTCAAATATTTAGAATTATATTTCAGTTTTGTAGTTTATTATGTATAATTAACGTAATATACTAAATTACGTTTTATTGGTAATATAAATATTCATTTCTTCTACAAAACGTATTATTACTAGCTGGACTCAGGCTACAAAAAATTACTCAAACGTACTACGTACGTAAAAATCAATGGTAGACTACAGTACCAACAAAACCTATACGAATATGTAAACAACCTGAGGTGCAAGGAATTCTAACAAACTATCGAAATACATGCACAATACTACATCTCTAAGGACAATATATTAATGACAGGAATATATCAAATCAGGGTTGTGACTATGCTTACCTTGAGCACGCGCTCTAACCTGCTAACAACAAGGGTAGATACTCTACGGTTTTATCAATTAGTCTGTAGGGATGAAATAAGTTTAAAATTTGTATGAAATGCATGAAAATCGCAAAGAATAAAAATAAAAGTGAAGAGGATATGACAATATTCAGCTTTTTATGAACTTTCACGATTTCCTCTATACCTCACCGGAAAAAGGTACACTGACTGAAGGATGGTGGTAATTTCGGGACAAATATACAGGAAATTGTGTTATATTGTAATATGTCTGTAGAGCTCCACGAATTCTCCAAGTGTATAAAATGATTTTACTAAACATTTTTTTATTTCAATTAATATTATTACAACAGTGCTATTGCTCTTAATGTTCTGAGGAGAACAAAACAAATATGTCAGTAAAACGATTAAAGTTTGTATAAAAACTTATTACATTATACAGTATTTTATTTTGTATAATTTTTAGTTTTACATTATGAGAGGATTCATTTGTATTGCCAAATAACATTATGATACGTATATGAAATATAATAATATTGCGAAAATATATTGATGTCGTGATTTAATTGACTAAAATCCCTGGTTACCCATTATAATAGCTATTTTCAGTAACTAGCTAAATCTGCCTAGTTTTAGTTGTTAAAGATATGTAAATAATATAAAATAGTTAAAGAGTTCATTTTTGTTCTTTGATTTAGGCCTATCTAATTTATTTTAATTTAGACATATTTTGTATTAAAACTCGCCTACATGGTGTGCTCTTCAATCAGATTAATCTCCCCCACAACCAAGTCCTAGTTACACAACATTTGTACGCTATTATAATATTATAAAACTTCACGCAAGTTCAAAATTCAACATGTTTAAGTGTTTATAACCTGAATCTTAATGAGATAAGATATGAGTGAGCTATGCCATGTCTAGCGTAAATGTAACTGTTTACCAAACATACAACTCACACAAAAATAAAATTGAGCAAATACAAAAAAACAATTACTTGGATCTGACCGTTTAAACAGATAACAATCAGCGTAAATTCAGCATGTTTTTGCAAATCTACTCATTCCAGCCAAACCATACACGCTACTTCTAATCACCCCCTGTCCCATAAAAATGGCAGCATTCACACGACGATTTTGTAAACATTTTCAACGATAGAGTAAACAAAGTTCCCGTTGAACAATGATGATTGTTAAAAAGAGCCCAAGAGAATAAAATATATAGCTCATGATAATGGATGGTTATGACATTAAAATAGTTGACAAAATTCTTCAAGAAAATTTATTTCAATAATGCCATTCTGACAAGTTCAAAAATGAAAGTATGTGGCTCTGACGTATAACACTACAAAGTATGTGACTCTGACGTACAACAGTACAAAGTATGTGACTCTGACGTACAACAGTACAAAGTATGTGACTCTGACTTACAACAGTACAAAGTATGTGACTCTGACGTACAACAGTACAAAGTATGTGACTCTGACGTACAACAGTACAAAGTATGTGACTCTGACGTACAACAGTACAAAGTATGTGACTCTGACGTACAACAGTACAAAGTATGTGACTCTGACGTACAACAGTACATTGAACTACAAAGTATGTGACTCTGACGTACAACAGTACAAAGTATGTGACTCTGACGTACAACAGTACAAAGTATGTGACTCTGACGTACAACAGTACATTGAACTACAAAGTATGTGGCTCTGACGTACAACAGTACATTGAACTACAAAGTATGTGACTCTGACGTACAACAATACAAAGTATGTGGCTCTGACGTACAACAGTACATTGAACTACAAAGTTAAAAACAATTTCAAACATGGATACACTGTGGCTTAGGACTGTAAATAAAATCAAGGACTTAATAAATATCCGTAAAAGTAGAACGACGATAATTGTGGTAGCAGCGATATTTATAAATGTAAAATACAGTGTTGTTGTAGAAATAATTTACAAATGCAAGGAAAGTACGAGTTTTATATCGTATTTTAATGTCCACGCTTGAAAGTTATGAGATATTCAGAGCAGTAGAAAGTAAGCCCTACAATGAACTAAATGATAAGATAAACACCCAAGCCAATTCGTTGTCTGACTCGGTCTCACAAAACAAAACAAAACCACACCGACAATTAAATCATTAAAAAGATAAGTTAGGTGCTACTTGGCCAAGAAGGGTTTTATTCTTAAGTGAGAGTTCTTACTCCTTAGATTGCAGTGTATTAGACATAATATTGTTTTTTTTATTGCTTGCTTGGTCGTAGATGTAAAAACCTGTAAATAGGTAAACCTTTATTTTGAGGTACACGACAAGAATACTCTACACAATGTGCACTAAAGATTCATTATTCGTTATTATTATTGTGTAAACATAAAATATACTAAGTTTAATTTTAGTGTTTGTTTTTTTTATTATTATTAAATCTTTAATAAGCACAATAAAATAATGTATTGGTGTAACGTCAGTTTTGACATGTATTGAAGAGACGAAATGAAGAGAATAAAATGAGTGTGCTGTAACCATGATAAAATAATAGCACTGTTTAGCTCCCATAGAGATCATTCCGTTAAACATGGCAAAAGGTTTATTTGATCGATCACCAGTAGTTCGAAACTGACGGCCTCCAACACTGGATCAATATTGACTGACAAATTGATGACTACAGGTGCGTGCAGTGCATTTCCGGACTGGTTCCCTGATACGAAGGTCCAAATCAAACTACATCAAAAAACTTGTCAAGTCAAAATACATAAGACACGTTACCTAAAGTACAGTCCTATTTTGCTTAGTTAATCGTCCGACTGTCTATTTGTTCTTTTTAGAAACAAAATATATATTTGTTTTAATTTAAAAGGATTTAAAATTCAAACTTTGCAAAATTGTTTAATTAATATATGTTTTTTAAGTTCCGGAAATATAATTTCATGTTACAAAATGGAAGGTTTTTGGATTTATATATAAGAAATATGAATATGGCCTACTTTTAGGAGAGAAATGTAATGGCATGTCACTTTGGTAAGTAATAACGGAGAGTAATAAAGGCTTTACTAAGCGCCGCCGTCCCTCATTTAAAATTAATAATCTAGTTATTAATGTGGTTTAACTGCTGATTAATAATTACATTTAAAAGCTGAAATTTATATTCATTTTATTTCTTTTATTAACTGCTTGTTTATTTTGTATTCCAGTTTTTTAATGTAAATTTGCATACATCCATTTTGTGTATTGACTTCCATAGTGATGCTAAATTAGCTGCTAGATTTTATGTAAATATTTTCCCAAACATTAAAGATTCACGCAATTAATATTTATATAAGTTTACAATGAGAGTGGTCAGTTTACTCGGAACACGAGTGTTGCAAGGTCAGTCCAGAACAGTGCATTTTGTAGGTTTTGAATAGAATATTTTGTATCATGTAGAAGGAAATCCGTTAATTAGTAAGTGTTACATGCCAAATTTTCCTTTTACATCTTGTTTTAGTTGTTTATTTATTAAAACTAAATACTATTATTGAACAAAAGTGTGTTAGTTTGCAAAATTATTTTGTTTTTAATATATTAAATTAAATCTACAACAATCAGATCAGAAAAATCGTAATGGTGATGTTTTATAAGAGACCTGGATAACCTGTATAGATAAAATGTGGTTGACAAGGGTAAATTGGTAACACTAGTAATCAGTAGGTATATGGTACGCATAGCCTACTAGACAGAAATCTACCAGCCCAGATATCGAAGAACTAAACAGGTCAAAATGTGCATTTCTCAACAAAAACCTGCTGAGCAGTAAGATTTATGTGCTTGTACTGCAGGAAATTCACATAAAAGACCTATCAAATTGTGCAATAGACAATATTCAATGTTTTATACTTGTAGGTGAATTAGGCCACAGAGTTTATGACATGGATATATAAGCGATACTAGACGTTCACGAGGGTCTATAATCTATGAATGCTGTGCATACGACATAGTTATATTGGCAGTTAAAGTTTGTGAAACTATCATAATAAATGTTTATAAACTTTCCAGAATCCAATAGTGAGACACTATTCTTCCATTGCTATCAGACATTTAGCACATGTCAGCGACTTTTGTGTTCATTGTAGCCAGAAGGCAAACGCGCCATATGTTGGCAGCGGAGTACGTGTACCTAGTTAGCTGTCCAAGTACTGACCATCGGCCTCTATTCCAAGACTGAAGATATACGTGATAACAAAAATGGAAAGTCAGTCGTTAGACTCACTGGCAGAAGTGATAATTACTTATAACAAACGGGCTGTGAATATATATCTAGAAAAATTATGTATGATAATTATTAATTAGTTATATTTTAATATTTTGAAATAATTTAAGTACAAATAAAAGCCTCAATTCTTAAACATAAAAGGCATTATACTTTCTACTAGCTTATACATATTTTTATAATATCTTTTCACTATTCGTATATTGCAATGATCACTGACTTCTAAATATAAAAGCAATTAATATTTATACATTTTCATTTTTTTCATTTATATTAATTCTACAATATCATCAGCATAATTTTACAACAATCTTGTATTTCCGAAATAGTCATTTAATTTTTATTGTCATTATATTCTAAAAATTAAATGATGTGTTTATAATAACTGAAATAAGAAATTAAAATTTTGGAATAAAAATATTGCTAAATATCTTGTTGTTCAATATATCGTTGTACTGTACTTGTATTTTGACATTGTTAAACTTAATTTATGTTTTAAAAAGTCAATTAATGGTTCTGGCGTTTCTACAGTAAAATTTGTATTAACATCTGTTTTGATGTAATTTATTTTTTAAGTAAATATAAGGTTAAGACTAATGAAATTGAATAATGGTTGTAATTGTAATCAACAGAAAGACTTCCACTTTCAGTATTAAACTTCACTATGGCTTTGTTAGCTAGAAAAGATCTAATAAATTTATTTTAATCCTTTTAGAAATCTCGTCAGAACGAAACTAGTAGTGAACTCGAATTTGAATTAATATGCTAAATTTCAATTTAGAACTCGATAGGTTTTAAATACTGATATTAAATGATGCAGTAAATTAATCAAGAATACGTTGTATTCATTAATAAATAAATTAAAAGTTCGTAGGTTTATTCTAACCAGTATTGTACCACATGTGTTAGTCAAGGAGTGGCTTTCCAGGCATGCTAGTGATAGTTTCTGTAAACTTGTCATTATACGTAGAAAGCAGGTGGAAAACAAACCTGCGTGACGCGAAACGAATGTTTTTTCCCAATGCAAAATATAAGCCTGTCAAAGGAAGTAGTCACTTCAAAAAGCAAATCACACACTGAATAGTAGGCTCTACAATTTGCAGGGAGGTGTGGCTGAGCATTAGCACAGTGAGTCAAGACGTCCTCTCTAGCAAATAGGAATCTTCTCTTAGTAAATTACCCATTAACCTATCATATTTTGTTAGGACCAAAAATAGCACCATCTGAGAGTAAGAAAAAATATCATGAAAAACACCTTTCACTCACACAAGGTATTTTGAGGGTACATAGATGTTGGCCAAACTAGCATAGGCAATTCATGGTTAAACTCCAAACCTGTGGTATTTACAGAGCCTGTGGCAATAGTGCCACACTGACCATGTTAACCTAGGATTTAGGAGAACCACAGACGAGTCTTTTATTCGCAAATATGAAAGTCCTAAGTACTATCAAAAAATTACGCTCAGAAAACAATTTCAGAAAAATCACAAAGAAAACAATTTCAGTTGTTGATTGTTTCCAATATTTGGCAGACAATTTTTAGACTTATCTGCAAACTCAGGGTACTATAGTATTATTGAAAATCAAATTCCCCTCGTGAGTAGAGGGCATTAAAACCCTGTTATCGTAGACCTCTTTAGTACACGCAAATCTAAACAAAATTTTGCATACAGACTCATTGAATAATAATGGTAACTCGATAGTTTCAATACATCACTTTTTGCATGTTAGGGATAATAATGCATTAGCTATACGGTACATTTCGGTTAAGTACGCCCCAAATCTTAAACTGTGGAAAAATAACGACTAAAATAATATCATACATTATTTTACATTGCTAACGACTACTAAAAATCATTTTATGGCGTTAACAGAGGAACCATCAAACTTCTTATTGCTATCAATATAGTGGACACAAAAGATGTGTATAAGCCGAGCTTATAACTTAAACTTTGTCCAATAGAATACATCGATTCAAATTAATTTTATAATATTTGATAGGTATCTCAAGAATTTATGATCAGACCCTCAAAAATCTTTTTCTCTTTACATTATAGAGACGCATTTATGACAAAAAGTATTAGTCCCTGAACTTTTAGAAGCTATAAATAATTTGTAATATTGGTCAAACAATCGTACGGACTGTTTTGAATTAATATGCGGATAGTTTTACATCGCTGATTGTCTGCAGCAAAAGGGTTTGGGGACATATAACACAATTTTACCAGCTTCACAATGTACCTTGTTAAAACACAAGTTTATCTTTCAGATTAATAAAAGCCATACATCGTTATTTATTTGAAATAACTCGACATTGAAATAACTCAGTTTAGTTAACCGTGTTCTAGTGCGTATTGCCGAATGAAATTGAAAATACTAATTTGAGTCTGTTATGAATTGTAACCTAACTGCGGGTTTCAGGAGTATAAGCGTTCAGAACCAGTAAGCTATGACAGTAGTAGGAATGGTGTGTGTAAAGTGGTGAATGTATGCGGGCAGCCAGCGCCAGCGCCCCGCGCACCTCCCTCGCCATCGCTTGCTTATCACCGCCGTATATCATGCGCGCTCTAACTTGTGTCTGAATATTAAAACTCTAGCGGACCTTAATACAATTTTCCCTTTTCATTTTGTCCAGTAAATAAAAACCCTGTTTTGTTTACTTAAATAACGACTGTGTACGAGCTCCCTCCCGGAGAATGTGTGTTCAGTTCTATGTTTGTATTCTTTTTTATTACCTCTAGCCCACCAACTCGACGTCTATTCGCATGCTTATTATATATTTTAGCGTGATTATTTCATTTCCTTTTATTTAAGATGATGGTTTCAATAAGATTATCACGAAAGAAGTTATCAAGTCCGAAAGATGAGAACCAATTTATATTACACTAAATACTGCCTATATTCTAATGCATTGCTTCTGAACAAAAACGAAACCCGAACGATAATATTAAAATCGTTCGAAAGTCCCCAATTATCTATACAGACGTAATTTTTCTGTCTTTTTATGTATTACGTTTACAGTATGTACAATAAACATTAGGCCTACACAAACAAATTTGAAATGTTCCATAAAGCTTTATAAGAATTGGGATATACCTAAAAAGAGTTGAAATTTCTTACAAACCAAAGTGGCAAACACATAATACAGAGATAAATTTAATAGATTGTGTCAAAATTTTGTAAATGCTGTTTTATTATATTTCTATAGCAAACACAATAATACCTTATTTATGAATGTTCAGCAAACAATAAACAAGATTTCCCTATTTTGAAGGTACGATGCTGTTGTTGCAGTTATGTTGTTACCAAAAACATGATTTTATATTTACTAGTAAGTAAACCGTTGTTTCTTTTTTTATTTTGATCTTTTAGATTTAGCTAACTAGAACTAGCCACCAACTGATTAATTGTCAGCGTCAGGTAACGAAATAAAAAGTCTGAAAGGTGCCGTTTTTAGTTTTATATATAAAAACCAGCCATTACAGACTTAATTGCTGGCAGCGAGAAGCAAACAAAATAAAAAGTCTGGAAGGTGCCATTTTTAGTTTTATATATCAAACCAGCCATTACAGACTTAATTGCTGGCAGCTTCAGGTAACGAAATAAAAAGTCTAAAAGGTGCCGTTTTTAGTTTTATATATATAAAAACCAGCCATTACAGACTTAATTGCTGGCAGCGAGAAGCAAACAAAATAAAAAGTCTGGAAGGTGCCATTTTTAGTTTTATATATCAAACCAGCCATTACAGACTTAATTGCTGGCAGCGACAGCAAACGAAATAAAAAGTCTGAAAGGTGCCATTTTTAGTTTGACAGAATACAGGAGACTAGCAAATTGGCTTTATCCTTCCTGGCTATAAGTTTTTGCTTTCAAAGTAATCCTCTTAGTTTGAAAACAAATAGTTTGCACCAGCACGCTCTAGATAGAATACTTTTGTTTAAATTTTTAATTAAATCTTATTTTTCAGGTCATAAATACTCGACCATTTAACTTCCATCCGTACCACATGGGTTTTGAACAAGACAATTATAATTGGTTATGAATTTACTTTATTACGTTCCTTAATTTTGAGACGATACAACGCGCTTCGTCAGCATACTGACGTCATCAGGTACCCTGGCATTAACGTTTCGTTATACTGTAGATTAAACTGAAACAGAAAAACACACGGTACACGACAAATTAACAAATAAATAATAAAAACATTTACGTGCGTGTTGGACGGACTGTTGGCGATTAATGGAGGAAGAAACTTGTCGAGATGGACTTTGTTTACTAAGACATTATTTCTATGATAGGATTCAATAGTTCAACATCATACGTCATACACGTTGTATGTACGTTGTATGTAGAAATAATAGAGGCTATAAACAGATTATTATTTTTGAAAACCAATATTAAGCTATGGTACATTAAAAGACAGGCTAGTGAGGATGGTACTTGTCCGTAAAACATCCCTGCAAACTTCACGCCTCTTTAATCCCCGCACGATCTTAAACGCCCTCTTCTGGAGAACAAAGATTCTATTTAAGTAAATGGTAACACAAATCCCAAAATATGGAACATAAATTATTACCGTAACAATAAAACCAATATAACCTATTCACAGAAGAAACAGAACTAAATAAAACATAACCATTGGTATCCAAAGTTGACGATATCAATCATAATAATAGAACTCATATTATTATTATATCGATATTCAGTGAGTACAGTAGAATATTGTGTAACTTCTTAAGTTTTCTCTGTTCAGTTAAAACAATCCTAATCAATATTATACGTGCGAAAATGCCTGTATTTGTGTACTTTGCTTTCACGTGTAAACTATTCAGCAGATCGTACTGGAAATTTACATGGACATTATTACGGTCCCTGGGCTACTCCCCAATGGGTTTTAAAGTAGCAAAACTTAACATCGTGGTTAAAAAATATGTAATAGTATGTCAAATGTAATCAACTGTTGTTGCAGACATCGCTTTATCACAATACAATCATATGTTTGAATAATTTAACCACCATTTTAAATTTGTTTACATAAGATTGTCAAATTTTGTACGAATTCAATCTCAAAATGTCATAAAATATTTAAAGTAATTTTTCACTTTATAGAGAAAAAAACATTTAAATAGTGTCATTCTTATTGTACTTTTTACTGTACATTCTTAGCAGATATTGAGGCTTAGATTTAAAAGACAAAGTTACTGTCTAACTTTTACTATACATTTAAAGACTGGTATAAACTACATATTTGTTGTCTTTTGAAATAAGTAAGCTTCAATGATCTGTGATATAAACTTTTATGATAGGGAAACGAAAAAAGGCAAAATAACCTATGGAACAACAACAAAAATACTAAGACCAGAGAAAATAATTGTACTGGTACATAGTATTTGCAATTAGACAATGTAATCAATCACAATCCATTGGGGAAACTGGTGGGGTGGTTGTCACGAAGGAAAGGCTCTATTTTATTCCACACCATATGAAGGTTCCAAGCGTCCACTCTTTAGTTGATATGACTGTGCAAAATACAAGTAATTTATTACAACAAACTAAAAAACTTCGTGTTTTTTAATACCATGTCTTTCCCCCAAGTTGGAACGATGCAGTAGCAACACGTAAACATTGTTCTCCAGTTTTAAGTGGACTGTGGGTGTGGTCTTTGTTGAAACAAAGATTAGATGTTATTAAACACTGTTATAAATTAATTAATTAATTGGAACCGTCGCTTTTTATCATACATTTATCATACATTCCCCTTGTCACATCTAACAATATCTTTATGTATTTTGTATGTGCTCGAGGTGATGTTCGGTACTATAAGTTTTCTAAATTGGGATACTATAGGTTTTTATTCAGAAGTTGGGTACGTCCAAGAGGATTCTCTAATGCGTCATCATTTCAATGGTTAGTGGTATAGTTGTAGTTTCCCTAAATTATCAAAATAAATTAAAACTTAATCCTGAAAATAAAAACATATGGAGAGCAATCTTATGAGTCAAAGTATGTACACCAAGTGTGAGGAGAAATCAATATTTACTAAATTAAACTCTTGATAAATGCGCCGATATGAATTAAGATGTTTGATAATTTTTATTATTACGTTTTCTTATTGATAAATATCTCAGTCATTAACAATAGCGTAAATCTAGATATCTGAAACCATTAAATTACATTTTAATAATTGTTATGATTAAAATTTAATTTTAATTACTTGATCAAATACTCTCTTTCCTTAAGATAATTAAAATCAAGAAAAAAACAGATAAAAAATATATATATATATATACAGGGTGATTCATGAAGTTCTCCCCCCACTTCTACAGCACATTTTACTAGTAAAAATAATGAAAAAATGTGTATTATATAAACGTAGGTCCGAAAACGCTTCGATAGCGAGTTACAGCTAGCGAAAGATTTCGCCTGATTCCTGGGTAAAGAGTAAAATAAAGCCATACTGAACTTTTGGAAAGGTTAATTAAGTAAGAAATATGGTGGATTTCTTATGTAATTTTTACCTCATAAAGCTAATAAAATAGGTTTCAGAACTGTACCTGTAGTAGTTTTTGAGGGATTCAGGGTTAAATGCAAAAAATTGGGGCACCGAAACACAATGTTTTTTTTTAAGTTTGATGTACAATAACTTTGTTTAAATTGCTAATAAATACATAAAATCAACAAATATTAATTGTAGAAAATTTAATTCTGAGAAAATTGATATAAACAAAGTCTAAAATAAAACAGAAATAAGTACCAAAAAATCGATTTTATTCAGTATAATACATTACTAGCTGTAAAGAAATACCGTACGGTATTTAGTTAAAAATAAAACAAAAACAAAATGTTTGTTCCTTAATCATGAGATAAATTGAGAGAAAAACAAGATTAACTGTTAAATAAATTTGTTTTTAAATAAAATATATCATGTTTTATTACGTTGTATTTTTTTTTAATAAAAATTTACATCAAATGTTCGAAAAATAAATGAAGCAAACATTTTCCCATTATTGTTACTAATCATCGAAATGCAGTTTTTTTAAAATTAATTTCTAAGTTGGTAACGCACGAATAACAGCTGATTAACAATGGTATTCTGTACTGTTACGTTAGAACTGTGTATTAGTGGTGTTTTGCAAGCTACAGCAGGAGATCCGGTTCTGTGAATCGTGTTATTAAATGCAATTTTTCTGTGAGTTATAATTCGATTGTTTATTCAGCGAAAAAATGCCTTACTTATTTACATCAGAGGAATACGCTGATATGGTTTTTATTTTTGGGTTACTGTAATGGTAATGCTAGAGCTGCTATAGAAGAATATGAACTACGTTACCCTAATAGGAGGATTCCAGATACCAAAACAATTTCAGGAACTTTTTCGTACTCTTCGGGAAAACAGGATCACTACCAAGTACTAGAACCAATTATGAACGAGCTGTCCAACTTGATGATGATATTGTTATTAATGCTGTTCATCGCAGTCCAGGTGTAAGTACACGACGTATTTCTAGGCGGATAGGAGTTTCGCAGTCAAACGGTGTGGAGGTCACTTAATCGAAACAAATTTTATCCGTTTCATAAACAAAAGGTCAACATCTACAGCTAGGGGATGGTCCGCTTCGCTTGGAAGTTTTGCAACTTTTTGAATATTAATAATCAACTCTACAAGCGTATTTTGTTTACGAATGAGGCACAATTCACTCGGGATGGTGTCAATAACTTGCACAATGAACACTCATGGGCAGAAGAGAAAATCCACATGAGGTAGTGTGGAACAGAACTTTCAACACCGATTTAGCGTCAATGTCTGGTTGGCCTTTTGCACAATCGGCTGATTGGACCTTTCATATTACCTGGACGCCTAAATGCTGAGTTCTATTTGCATTTCCTTCAAGAAGAGTTGCCGCAGCTGTTAGAGAATGTTCCTTTACATCTCAGACAAAATTTGTACCTTCCAGCATGACGGAGCACCTCCCCACTTTTCACGTGCCGTTCTGCTTACTTAAATCATCAATTTCCTGGGACACTGGATCTTGGTCGTGGAGGGCCTCACCCTTGGCCACCAAGATCACCAGATCTATCTCCATTGGGATTATTGCATCTGGGGATGGATGAAAGACATTGTATACAAGACAAAAGTGAATTCTCGTGATGAATTAATTGCCCGTATTATGGATTCGGCTGTGCAGATACAGGGAAGTCCTGAAAAATTAAGAAACGCAACAAAAGCAATACGCAAACGTGCTGCAAAATGTATTGATAATGATGGTCTCATTTTCGAACATCTATTATAAAAAGGTGCGTACGGTTGGCCCAACCTGATTAATTTTGCTTAAAACTAGTAATGTATTATACTGAATAAAATCGATTTTTTGGTACTTATTTCTGTTTTATTTTAGACTTTGATTATATCAATTTTCTCAGAATTAAATTCTCTACAATTAATGTTTGTTGATTTTATGTATTTATTACCAATTTAACAAAGTTATTGTACATCAAACTTAAAAAAAACATTGTTTCGTGCCCTAATTTTTTGCATTTAACCCTGAATCCCTCAAAAAACTACTACAGGTACAGTTCTGAAAACCTATTTTATTAGCTTTATGAGGTAAAAAATACATAAGAATCCACCATATTTCTTACTTAATTAACCTTTCCAAAAGTTCAGTATGGCTTTATTTTACTCTTTACCCAGGAATTCAGGCGAAATCTTTCGCTAGCTGTAACTCGCTAACGAAGCGTTTTCGGACCTATGTTTATATAACATTTTTTCATTATTTTTACTAGTACAATGTGCTGTAGAAGTGGGGGGAGAACTTCATGAATCACCCTGTATATATTAATCTTTATTAGGATAAAAACTATATTGAGACCATACTATGAATAATTTGTGAGGGAAAATGTTATGTATAGTTTTAGAATTCAACATGAAGTTGAGGTAACCTACTTTACTATATA
Source organism: Homalodisca vitripennis (assembly GCF_021130785.1). Taxonomy (NCBI): domain Eukaryota; kingdom Metazoa; phylum Arthropoda; class Insecta; order Hemiptera; family Cicadellidae; genus Homalodisca; species Homalodisca vitripennis. The sequence continues at coordinate 163,188,564 of NC_060212.1, read as the reverse complement.
TTAACCTTAGTGAACCGCACCTAGACATTAGTGAAATATATATCTTATCAAAATCATACATAGAATTATCTAAATGTACTATCGGCAATAATTATAATATTATATTTACATACCATAAACATATTTTTAATGTCATTATCTTCTTCAGTCACATCCCAATAAAAAAATCATTAATTGATATATCTAACTTTGAAATTGACTAACGATTGACTTCAGTAATGTAAAAGTTCAAAACTAATTTCAACTGATCTGCAACCGTTATTTCCTGAGTGGTGTTTCCCTTCGGGTATAAAAAAGAGCATAATCCTCCTACAACGTGCAATGTCAATAGGGTTAGTCTATTGGTAGACAGCTGGTTATAAATCTGTTTTGTTTGAGGTTTTACGTTTAACTACATATTCTCGTCCTTATGAGCTACAAGGGGTAGGCATGTCCCGGCCTCATTTTCATCACAAAGGGCTAGGGGTAGTGACACAAGGACACGGCCTCCTTTGTTCAACCCTTCCTGACATCCTGCCCTACTCTTTCATAAAAGCTAGCCTTGGATAATAAGCTTTGGATATGGATTATGACGTCACTTCCACCCGTTGTGACTCGCGCCACGAGAGAAGAGATAATAACCTGTGTTCTAGTGAATGTACGTTAACAACGTGAAAATATTAAAATTTTTTCCCAGCAGCTACAATAAACAATAACTTGGTGGTTGAAACGTCATCATATCCATAGATAAAGACGATCCCAACCCAGTCGTCTTATTGATAATTACTAGGGCGCAACAGGATACTTTAGTGATGAGCTATGTGTTATTACTAGGTCTGGCCGTTGGATTTTGCTCTGAAAAACTCCCGTGCGACATTTGTATTTAACTTTTTGTGATCGGAAGTTTAAAAAAAAATAGCAGAATTGTTCCAGAGGTTCTACAAAGATATATAAAACTTATACATTGAGTAAGAGACACTACTAAGATATATTTAAACATCAACAACACTTTTAAGGATTTTCCATAGCTTGCTATTTCATATAGGCTTACACGAAGGAAAAGTGATCTAGAATTTAAAATAAAACAGGCTGTCCAAAAAATTAAAAACTTCTTGTTCTTTCAAACCACCCATCTGCAATAATAAGCTTTGACAAACAAATATCTATAATTATTACTGAACCATCGCAGGTGAACCATAAATTACTTCAACTTTAATACTTATGGTTATCATAACGTGAACGTTGTATAAACTCCTATAAAACGGTAATGTAATAGTTAATTTATCACGAAGTATATTTAATTTATTGGAAGAAACCCGTCCGATATATAATGCAATAAATTTAGTTCAAATAACTGGAAACCAATCATTAATAATTTTATCACCTTTCTCGTTTCCGACATCTCGTTGGCACCCTTTGTCGGTAAGTTGGGTCGTAAATTATGAGTGAGGATACCGAGTCTTTCGCGTATATTTCACTCAGTCCCCACCGCGAGATCTATAGACTTCGGGACTCCTAGCGGAGGGTGTCCTTATCGCTTCTTCCTGGTCATTAATCAGTAAATGAAGTAGTGCTATCTTGAATTGGCAGCTCTTGAAGAGGAAGGGAGCCAAGACGTCGAAACCTGCTTGATTTATCGCAAAGGGAGGGAATAGTTATTAGACCTTAAGATTGAATCCCTTAATAACTTATCGTAACATGAGTGACGGTGATCTCAGTCACATATGACAAATATCACACTTCAGCTATTGGACAGATAAATCAAATTTTCCAAAGTAACTCAAATTTCCATTTATTATTGAAATTTTCTAATAGAATTCAAAACAAACACATCACGTTGTAACAGCAATCCGGATACAAATCTCTATGATCAATGATGAGCAAATATTGACAAACATTCTTTTTAGATGCACTAACATACAAATAGTGTCCCAAACCACAATCTGGTTTGTTTATACACTATCCAATTATGGGTGTGGTCAGTCCTCTCACATTCTTGCACCCTTTCACTCCGAACACTGAGGATTGTGGTCATCACGATACCTGTCGACTTCCGTCTGTAGTGTAGCCAGATAAATACCGAGTGTCTGTAGTGTTTCTTTTATCCCGAAATCAAGTTCAGAATATTATTTTAGTTGCTTGAAATAATTTTTTTTATAATTATGTTTACAATTTGTCTATGTACTATCCACTGTATTAAAAATTACAAATTCCAAAAGGTGACTGACAGGGCAAAAGTACGGCTAGTCACGTGATTTCTGTGTATGTGAGGGTGTGAGGCTACCTTGGCCCACCCTCACCCGTTAATTAATAATGCTAAAAGTATTTTTAAAAGAAACATAAAAACACTGAATATTTTCCCTCGTGGTGACTTTTTAAATTGGAGGAAGCTGAGAGTACGTGTTTTTTTTACATCCAAATGTTTTGTATTATCCACTTGTTTATTCTACACCAATCATGCATTGTCTTATTATTCGTGTAAAAGTGTACTACGTTAGCGTTCAGCCTAATTAGCGTAAAGGGAGTTGTATTTAAGACAAAAAGTGAGGTTTTGGCTTTCTAGTCACATACTAACATGAAACACTGCCATGATAAACATGCGGCAGTTTTGCAGAGGCACAATGCTCACTGTTATTTAAAGCCGTTCTTTTGTTTATTTAGGCATTAGAGTGTAATATACAACACAGTTTTGATATATTCGAAAACAGTTGTAACAAATACAATGTTCCACAGTGAGAACATGCAGACAATAAACAATAGTTATTTAAATGCAACAACACAATTATGAGACTACTTTAACTATACAATGTGTATTTACGCGAAGAATACTGACAAAATAATGATGTGAAACACAACATACGGGTTAATGATAATTTTAAGCACTCGTAGACTACCGCACAGGCTGTATAACCACGTTACCGCATGCAGAGCTGTTCAAAGGAGTATTGACGCACAATGACTATCCCTGTCTGCTACACTCCATATATTTGCTGTGACGTCTTCCTTAAATAAGACTTTAGTAGTCGTCGGTCGGCTATAATGGGCTAAAACCAATTTTGGTTATACATTATGTGTAGTTGAATGGATGAATCATGCGTTATGTTGTAGAAGTTATGTTAGACTTACCTAACGGAATGTTTTCAAAACAATATTCTATCTAAATGGCTAAATATTAGCTATCCGATTAATATCGCATTGCACACCGTGTAAGAACATTTGTCTTTTTTTTAAAGAGACTACCAACTTGTTATATTTTATAGCACCAAGCGAATACTACACTGAAGATATACGAGTTAAAATTCTCAAGAGTGTGTTGTGGAAAACCTTTAGTTTAGTAAACGCCTTCTTTTAGTATGTGTACGAACTAACTGTCCCCCCTCCCCCCACACACAAAACACGCATACAAAACACACGCACGCAGACACCCACACTCACTAATTCCAGGGAATTATCGCAGGCCGCATTCCGCTACGTCACTTAACATACCTGGTGCAGTGTTATCCTAAAGTGGTTAGTATATGTTAGTAGCAGAGACCATAACAAGAAATATTATACCAAACACTATAATAAAAACTTAAATTGAAAGGATGCTGCGTACTTATGAGTCAATCCGGGATGGAAAATGGCAGGTACCGGGCTGACTACCTCCCTCTTCTACACTAGAGTGGATTTTCTATTATTATAACGACCTACTCCCATAGTAAAATCGGTTTTTCGTATATTTTAGTATTTTATTTATGTTTTCCTTATTACCATTTTTTCTCCTCAATATCTGACTATAAACACTTGCATTTTTAACATATTTTAAAGTAACCCTCAAATTAAACTATAACTTAATAGAAAGAACAGGATGAGTTTATCCTTAACATTAACTGTTTGTCAACATCTATTTAAATATAGTGAGTTTGTTTAAGAGTTACTAGGCACTAGTTAAGAGTTACTAGTTAATAGGCAGTTCTTTATGGAAACATCTCACTTGGAAATAAAAAATATAAATACAAGCTAATTATATATTTTTTAATAAAATTGGTGGAATTGATATTTAAAGTCTTTAAGCCAGTGGCGTTTTAATTATTTAACTAAAGGTTTTCATAAGAAAACGTCAAGTACAATTAAAAACTTGTAATGATATCCTTGGGAATCGACAATTGAATTTTAATTTACAGAAGCATTACCCTTCCGTGTAGTGAAGACCAACCTAATAAATTAAGTCTTAAATACTGTCCAATCTTTACTTTCTTTCATTCTCCTTAAGCTACAAATTTTGGAAAGTGAAAAATAAGCTGTTGCTTTGATAAATGAATAGATCGTGAATGCATATAAAATTTATTTTGATTCTTTTGAGGGTTCAATATTTGCCTCGTTAACAGTTATTTAAATTAATTGTATTGTTTTGTTTTAGTTCGGGTTTCTTAATCGAATTTGTTCCCTTTTTAATTCAAAGGTATTATTTCAAAAATGAAATTGCAATTAACAAATGATATCAAGTATACTAAATGGCACATTTATATATAGTTATAGTATTATGTAAATAAAAGATAAGCATAGTGGTAAACAGAAGGGAATAAAAAGCCTATGCTGATAGCTGAAATATTACGTCAGTCTTTACCATGGCATTATGTTCATTTATTAATACTTATAGTATTATAGTAATAAAAGAGAAGAATAATGGAAAAAAAGAAGGGAGTAAAGACTATGCTGATAACTGAAATCTTACGTAAGTCAACAGCACGGAAACCATAGTATTAGCAGTGCCCGTAGTCTGGAGGATCTAGTGTCAGATGGTATATTTATATGCAATATTAGTACATACAATTATTACAAGACCTAATCTTCAAAAATAAAGACTAACAATTGGATCTCTCAAATGAAACGTATAATCTCGAAGATGCAATACTCATAGAGTTTTTATTTTGTGCGGATACATCGTAAATATACAAAACAATTACAGAAAATGACAGTACAGCTTTTACCTGTTATATTGCTTCGCCATCAATAAATACATGGTCTCTACTCCAGACTTCCGTGAAGTTATCAAGCAGTGATAGACCCGTACCAATAATATGCAACAAATTAATCTGTTGGGCCACAGTTCCACCTAGCTGTCATTGGCTAGTTTATATCATCAAAATATAGCTGACGACACTGTTTTATACTTTTATAATGTAAATAACAATAATCGAAATTCAAGATGTAACCTTGATGTATCCCTGTAGCATTCCTAAACCATAGTCTTAGAATTGATTTCAAAATGGTACTTAAGGAAACAAATAAACTTTAATTGCAGTATAAAATGAAGTTATCAGGAAGCTTGTTAAACATTTCGTTGTAATTATAGTTATAATATTGATTCAACCTATAGACAGAAGCAACAATAGCGAATACTGAATAAGATTGTAGGCATTTCATTGAGTAGTGGAAGTCCCTACATGTGCCACCTTATGCGGGAAGAAGTTAGTTGTATAGAAATGTCAACATTTCAAACATTTGACAATCTCCTATGCCAGATACTTTGTTATCTTAGCTTCTTCGAAAAAACTAGCTTGTATCAGATAATTGATAAAATAGAGATAATTAATAGCCGTCTTATAAATAAAAATCTATGATAATCAACTAATTAGGATTGTTTTGTGGTTACGAATTAAGTCTGCAAGTTGAACTTTAGCATAGCTTCTCCCTTCTGAGGCTCAAAAGAATTTCTTTTTGTTTGTCTGCGTGTCCGTCTATCTATCCGGACGACTTCTCGACAACGAACTGATCTACAGACTTATAATTTTGGATGTATGACGAACATTGATTACGGTGATGGTAAATTTCACTCCATGGGACTTGGTAGAGAGATTTTAAAAAATTGTTCTTATGTGTGAAAATGATGAAAAGGATCAAATATCTGGATAAATAAATTTTTTTAACGAAATGTCTGCAACCATATGGAATTTATCTTATGATACAGAAAAACATTTGGCCCAGCTGTCCGAGTAAACTTAAAATTGTTCAAAAAACAATAACTGCTACATAAATAAGAACTTTTTCTATGATGGTGCATGTCCATCCACTTGTATTTATAGATTAAAAACAGAATATAATAGAATGGAATTCGGTGTTAATATTTCTCTTCAGTGTAGTTGTATTTATCCTCGCTACGTAACCAGATCCTTTATTTCTCGAATACTGCCACGAAACCTAACTTAATCAACAAAAATATAAATTATATCGTGTTGCTAGATATATCGTGAACTATTTCATGTGTTCACTTTGAATTTTACATAAACTTTGATTTTTACATAAACAATAGTAAGTTCTATGACGGTGCATGTCCAAACACGTAGGTAGACTAAGCGTCATTGATGTCTATCACTCAGTAGGGTATTATCTGCCGGGGGATGTAAACATTTATTTTCTGCATGATTGCATGTTTGTCTATCTGTCACGCAGGACAGACACGATATAGATTTGGCATGCAACCTCAGAGAAATATGTTAGACGAAACGTAGGTGGCGTGCTTTTACCTTGTAATTACCAGCTCTTTACCTTGTGTTGTACTAAAATTGCACAATAGCTCCAAAAATATTTAGTTCGTATACTTATCCGATATTTACGAGATAAATATTTACTGAATAAATGAAGTAGTCTTAATTGAGTAAATGAAGTAGTTCTGTCTGTAATTGGCGGTCTCTAGTGGACGCTAGCCCGAGATATAGAACTTGAGCTGATTTATCGTTTTGGCAAGATAAATGAAGAGTTTACCACCCTCGGTTGACTTTTGGGGGAGAGTTGGGAAACAAACGAACTTGATAAAAACCGCTTAGAACTTCCAGACGACACGGCAAAGTGCACACTTTGAGCGGAGTAAGGCCTGACTTTAAGTGTTATAGCGGTATTTTTCACAACATTTCGAAACTAATACAATTACTAGTATTAGGTACACTAGATCGTTTAAAACAATTTCTCTTTCTTATTTCCTGTTATAGTAAATGTATTAATGCAAAAAATTTAGTAAGTAAGTCATGGTAAATCAAGTATACATTGTTGAAATGTTGAAGATTGAGCTTATATTGGCTACTGTTAACTTAATCATTACATTAATTAACACAAACTAATAATACATTTTGTGATTAGTTGATTAGTTTGTCTGACGAAGATAGCCTTGCTATTGAAAGGCCTTACAAATATAAAAGTTGTAAGTATTGGTTTGTGTTATAAAGTAGTGATCAAGTAAACATTATTGATATAAATCAAAGGTCAGGTTTTAAAATCATAGACAATTTTATTAGTTATATTACGTGGATCGCATTGTATTCATATTTGTACAATAATTAAACAAAAATTAGGTAATTAAAAAACATTGTTGCATTAAAAAAATCAAACAGTTATATGATATATAGTAATATATATTATTAAGTCTATACTCAAGGGACATTAATGAAGTTTAGTCATGCGAATAAAAAGGTTTATTATTATTTGTAAAAACGCACTATATAAATTGAGTTTATAAGTGTTCTCTTAACACAACAATAACAAAGAAATACGTTAATATAGAGAATGGATCTTTCCAATGATTAAAACTGTGAAACATTCCCAATATTATAGCTTACAGAATAAGATTATGTTAAAAATAAAATGAGACCAAAATTGATTTACCTTCGGAGATTAGAAATGAAGCCTTTGTTGCTGGCTGTTTGATTATTGTTGAAAACTGAAGTTGTTGCACTTTATGTGGAAATATATTGCCCGAGTGATGCAATAAAAAAAACGTTATAAATCATTTGAATATGATAAAGCACATTTTTAAATACAAACAACTTTAAGTAAAACATACATATTTATTAAGTATTCAATTTGATAAGCAAATTTTACATTTCAGTAAAACTAATCGGTAACAAGTGTACAATATGTAGGGCATACGTCTATGTTGGCTTGGCTAATTGTGGTCTACTGTATATGGTTCTACTCCGTCGTCTGTAAAAAGAGACATTTGGTTCCAAACGACCGTAACCTACTTTGAACAGAAATTCGTTGTTGTTTTTGTTGCGGTGAGAAACTGTTGTTTTGTCACAGCAAGCTGTTGACTACGGTTAGGGAAGAAATATGAAACATGTTGGCACCAGACACAAGAAACCCGACTCTGCGACTTCTCCACCCTGTCAACACCCCCCTCTCCCCCCACGCACCAGACAAAACCGCTAACCAGGGTTGTCGTGAAACACGTGTGAGCTGTCTAGTCCGTGACGTGTTACTCTCACTGCTGACATCGGTGATTATAGTTGGGAGAAGTTTCCTAACCCACGTGACAGTGTCAGTTCACGTAGGTGGGGTAGGGAGGGTAAGGCGCAGAACACTTCACGTGAAACACGTGTGAGCTGTCTAGTCCGTGACGTGTTACTCTCACTGCTGACATCGGTGATTATAGTTGGGAGAAGTTTCCTAACCCACGTGACAGTGTCAGTTCAAGTAGGTGGGGTAGGGAGGGTAAGGCGCAGAACACTTCACGTGAAACACGTGTGAGCTGTCTAGTCCGTGACGTGTTACTCTCACTGCTGACATCGGTGATTATAGTTGGGAGAAGTTTCCTAACCCACGTGACAGTGTCAGTTCAAGTAGGTGGGGTAGGGAGGGTAAGGCGCAGAACACTTCACGTGAAACACGTGTGAGCTGTCTAGTCCGTGACGTGTTACTCTCACTGCTGACATCGGTGATTATAGTTGGGAGAAGTTTCCTAACCCACGTGACAGTGTCAGTTCAAGTAGGTGGGGTAGGGAGGGTAAGGCGCAGAACACTTCACGTGAAACACGTGTGAGCTGTCTAGTCCGTGACGTGTTACTCTCACTGCTGACATCGGTGATTATAGTTGGGAGAAGTTTCCTAACCCACGTGACAGTGTCAGCTCACGTAGGTGGGGTAGGGAGGGTAAGGCGCAGAACACTTCACGTGAAACACGTGTGAGCTGTCTAGTCCGTGACGTGTTACTCTCACTGCTGACATCGGTGATTATAGTTGGGAGAAGTTTCCTAACCCACGTGACAGTGTCAGTTCAAGTAGGTGGGGTAGGGAGGGTAAGGCGCAGAACACTTCACGTGAAACACGTGTGAGCTGTCTAGTCCGTGACGTGTTACTCTCACTGCTGACATCGGTGATTATAGTTGGGAGAAGTTTCCTAACCCACGTGACAGTGTCAGTTCAAGTAGGTGGGGTAGGGAGGGTAAGGCGCAGAACACGTCACGTGAAACACGTGTGAGCTGTCTAGTCCGTGACGTGTTACTCTCACTGCTGACATCGGTGATTATAGTTGGGAGAAGTTTCCTAACCCACGTGACAGTGTCAGTTCAAGTAGGTGGGGTAGGGAGGGTAAGGCGCAGAACACTTCACGTGAAACACGTGTGAGCTGTCTAGTCCGTGACGTGTTACTCTCACTGCTGACATCGGTGATTATAGTTGGGAGAAGTTTCCTAACCCACGTGACAGTGTCAGTTCAAGTAGGTGGGGTAGGGAGGGTAAGGCGCAGAACACGTCACGTGAAACACGTGTGAGCTGTCTAGTCCGTGACGTGTTACTCTCACTGCTGACATCGGTGATTATAGTTGGGAGAAGTTTCCTAACCCACGTGACAGTGTCAGCTCACGTAGGTGGGGTAGGGAGGGTAAGGCGCAGAACACTTCACGTGAAACACGTGTGAGCTGTCTAGTCCGTGACGTGTTACTCTCACTGCTGACATCGGTGATTATAGTTGGGAGAAGTTTCCTAACCCACGTGACAGTGTCAGCTCACGTAGGTGGGGTAGGGAGGGTAAGGCGCAGAACACTTCACGTGAAACACGTGTGAGCTGTCTAGTCCCTAAACCATTCCCTAAAAATATTCTTATTTAGATAAGAGTTTTTGGTGAATTTTTATAAAAGAAAGTCTATTACAGTCACCTATACAGAAGAAATTTCTGGAAATATCCAAATATTTTCACCAAACATTACTCGCAGATGCTTACACAGGCAAAACAGGTAAAAACAGATTTCATTAACACACCATTTGCTGTAATTTTTATATTTTATTTAAACAAATATTTTTATAAAAAAACAATATTAAAAATATCCAGGTTAAGTTAGAAAAATTTTTTATTCAGGAAATAGTTTTTTTTACGTAACGAAAATTTTTGACTTATATCTGTGGAATATTATTAAAATATAGATTACTCTTTGTGTTAGTCTACATTCTATACCATTCCCTAAAAATATTCTTATTTAGATAAGAGATTTTGGTGAATTTTATAAAAGAAAGTCTATTACAGTCACCTATATAGAAGAAATTTCTGGAAATATCCAAATATTTTCACCAAACATTACTCGCAGATGCTGACACAGGCAAAACAGGTAAAAACAGATTTCTTAACACACCATTTGCTGTAATTTTTATTTTATTTAAACAAATATTTTTATAAAAATCAATATTAAAAATATCCAGGTTAAGTTAGAAAAATTTTTTATTCAGGAAAATAGTTTTTTTTACGTAACGAAAATTTTTGACTTATATCTGTGGTATATTATTAAAATCTAACCACAGTATTGAACTTTTAAAATATTAAACATGTAGCCTATTCTTTTTTTCTTTTAATGCAACTATAGTCTTGAAATGGAATTTAAAAATTATTATAGATATTAAACATCGTAAAATAAAATCATTGCACTAGGGTTTAAGTCGTCTAAAACTTTACTTGCAAAATGTTATAGATATCCTAAATGATTTTACAACAAGGGACTGTAAATGTTTTCAGAATTATACAATAACGTACATGATAATATGTAATAGTTACGTAAACAAATATACAGCAAAGTTACAGTTGGTATGGGATGCCTTAGAAATGCCTTGGATAAGTCTGTTAATTGGTCGGATTCAATAAAACAATAAACTATAGTGGCTGCTTACAATTATGTCAAATATTTTCCGGTTATGCGCAATATCATACTTTTTAACAGTTCTTATTCGCGTTATCAAAGTGTGTCACTCGAGGAGCTGGATGAATTTCGTTTCTGTCTCTGTCTGTCTGTCCACGCGATATCTTGACAACAAAAGAGCAGCTATAAAGCACCAGAATAGCTCATGCTGTTGTACACGAAGATTCATTTCTATAGAACCTTCGTGTTCGAAGGTTCTATAGAAGGTTCTATAAAACCTAAGCAACATCGAATTCAACGATAGTATACGAATGTTACTCCGTTTGATGTGACTCAGCATTAGTAAATATTTTAAAATTAGTCCTAAGGTAACCGTGATGGTAACGATAAAAACAGTATAAATACATTTATAATAAAACTGAGTAAAACCATATTATAACATTACTGTGAGTTAGTAACACAAGAAGCCAACTATCCGTACAGAACTAAAATTGTTCAAGAAATATGATTTCTACGTAAACAAGAATGAGTTCAATGATGGGATTTCGCTAGAGTCATATAACCCTAACACTCTAGCTGGCACGATCATCATTTTATAGTTAATTGTGTAACTCATACAATCAAAGATGAAAGCAATAAAATTCTTTGTTATCATAAAAAATTGCTTTTTAGTTGTGAGTTACACAAAGGTTTCACGCTTTTATTATCATATAAAATGTTTTAAACTGGATGTATAAGACGAAATATTTTTAATGTATTCGGATTCTCCAGTAAAGAATCTATATTATATTTTAATATATATCATAGAACCCAAATGTATTAACTGAAGCAGTGATAATAAACGTCTAAAATAGTTTCAATTGTTTTGGACAACACAGCTCGGTAAATTATAATCATAGTTGGGTGTGGTTGAACATATTTCCTATACCCTGATCAAACACTCGCCTGCGAGTTGACATGGTTTCGCTCTCCGCATATGTAATGGAGTTTGTTCCCAATGTTTAGCCAATAAACCCCCAAGTTATTGAGGGCTACATAACTTTGTTGTACTAAAATGTTTTCTCAGCTAAAAATCGTCTTAGTTTACATTTTTATCAATACAAAAATATTTATATGAGTTATATTTTTATATGAATAAATCAAACTTATAAATTGTATAACAAATATCACATTTACGAGGTCTTCACATTGAATTTCAAGTAAATTAAAATTAACTTTAACAAACTAAAATAGTTATAAAAGATTAGTGGTTAGAAAAATAAATTAGCACTTACATTTATAAAACAGGTAATAAAACAATAGCCCTAGCCAATAGTATTATGTTCTGTTGAAAGATCCTCCCCCAAAGTAATTTTTATGTACACCTAGCAGATTTTTCAATATAAAGGCAATGGCAATAATTATAATTTTGAAGCATATGGCCGGTCTAGAATAAAAGTTAATAAAATAATTTAATCACTTCCTAACAATAATTTTATCATTTTGAATTTCCACATGAATTTATTTTTTTAATTACAGTTAGATTTGAAAGTACTACAACCTATATATATTTTTCTTCATTCAGACACAAAACTGTAGTTTATTATTTTTTTTAATATTTGATTTTGACGACATTTACACATTACAATTTAACGAAACTACCGTTATTTTACCTCCACCAGTTTTGTAGTTAACGATAAACCCTGGGTATCTATAATTATTTATTCAGGAGAAGGTACAATTTTATCATTATCTCAATTACTTAAAAGCTAACCTAACAAAATGCACAAAATTCCATTTTCTATCAATAAAGCATTTCTACCAATGCCAATTAATTTAATAATCCATATAAATCAAGTACAATGCTCTTGCACAAACACTGATATGTATACGCATATGTGGAAATGGGTGAGTAACACAAAGTTGGACTAAACATAGAATTTCATAAAATGTTATTGTTATTGTTATTTATAATGAAATTTTTGTAACCACTGGAATTAAGCCAGCAATTGTAGTCTAGTAGACACATTACTCGGCAGCTAGGTATTGTAATGGCTTCAAGTGTTACATCGATTGTATATATTACCCACACTCAGTTTAACAATAACAAAATATCGTACGAGCAGTATATCGATAGTTTATCATATCTCATTTATGGGAAAAAATGTTTTTAAAATAATTTTTACTGCGTTGTATAACACTACAAATTCCATTAGTCACACTTTTAACGTACTTAATTTTGTTACTCGTAAACACTTTATTGAACTGCAGTTATTCAAATTATCACGTTTGACTGAGGTTTTCATTTGCTCCTTTATCATTTAGACATTGAAATGTCAAAAATCTGTACGACTCAGTAACACTGGCATAATTGGAGCGCTCTCATACGCATACACAAAACGCATGCTACACATCTAACAATCAATAATAGTATTTGCAGCTCAATCCTTACCACTGGAACGCCATTGCAAGATGAAATTTAAATTATCCTTCTTACGAGTCCTTAATATTGTGACATGACGATACAAATCGTTTAGTTAACAAGTGACGTCATTCATTGTGTTAATCTACCGAGATTATCAATATTTAAAATGACGCCAAATGATGCATCAAAACATGTAAACTAAGAACATCTCTTAATACAAGAAGAGTTTTGAATTGAGCTTAGAATTTTATTCCATTTCATTTTTTTATACTTTCATTGAGACACTCTGATTGCAAATGATCTACACATCTCGGATATGAAGATAAATGTAAATAATAACCATATCACAGTCAGCCAATGAAAAACAAAAATAAAGTGGTCTTCTTTAGCCAAATACCCGGTCTTTATGCGTATGGCTTATCAATACTTTAAGTTATTTATGCGTCTATCGGTTGGTTATAAATGTGCCAAGCTAAAAATTATAAAATGACAAAAAATTATCATTCCATACATTTAATCGTTAGACACAATCTATTGATCTCCGGCATGTACTAGCGTGGCTGACGATCGATTAATTTCTTATATGTAACTCCCAACCGATTTTAAAAAATCTAAGATTTTGCGTTTGTAATGTAAATCGGATCTGATATCATTGCCTACTTCAGCTTCTTAAAAGCATTCCTTCCGACAAGAACCTTTACATTGATTCAAAAAGTGTTATAAAAAGAAGATTGAAATTTTATTCACATTTTATAATCCTAATGCACTGTTTAAGACGTAGATAATATTTTTAGCTGCAATATTTATAGATCAATAGTAAACGACATGCAGTCACATGTTGACACAGTCTAAGGTCAGAGACCGGAGCTAACATTGATTCTTTTTTACCACACGACCTGATATAGTAACTAAATGCACGACTAGCTAAAATCCGGTTACACCGCAATGTGTGTTTCCTAGAGCCAGAGACTGAAGCTAACATTAGATAGCGACCGCCACACGACCTGCAATAGTAACTGTGCTCACGACTAGCTATAATCCGGTTACACCGCAATGTACGTGTCCTAAAGCCAGAGACTGAAGCTAACATTAGATAGCGACCACCACACGACCTGCAATAGTAACTGTGCTCACGACTAGCTATAATCCGGTTACACCGCAATGTACGTGTCCTAAAGCCAGAGACTGAAGCTAACATTAGATAGCGACCGCCACACGACCTGCAATAGTAACAACTGTGCTCACGACTAGCTATAATCCGGTTACACCGCAATGTACGTGTCCTAAAGCCAGAGAGACTGAAGCTAACATTAGATAGCGACCGCCACACGACCTGCAATAGTAACTGTGCTCACGACTAGGTATAATCCGGTTACACCGCAATGTACGTGTCCTAAAGTCAGAGACAGAAGCTAACATTAGATACCGACCACCACAAGACCTGCAATAGTAACTGTGCTCACGACTAGCTATAATCCGGTTACACCGCAATGTACGTGTCCTAAAGCCAGAGACTGAAGCTAACATTAGATAGCGACCGCCACACGACCTGCAATAGTAACTGTGCTCACGACTAGGTATAATCCGGTTACACCGCAATGTACGTGTCCTAAAGTCAGAGACAGACAGAAGCTAACATTAGATACCGACCACCACAAGACCTGCAATAGTAACAACTGTGCTCACGACTAGCTATAATCCGGTTACACCGCAATGTACGTGTCCTAAAGCCAGAGACTGAAGCTAACATTAGATAGCGATCGCCACACGACCTGCAATAGTAACTGTGCTCACGACTAGGTATAATTCGGTTACACCGCAATGTACGTGTCCTAAAGCCAGAGACAGAAGCTAACATTAGATAGCGACCGCCACACGACCTGCAATAGTAACTGTGCTCACGACTAGGTATAATCCGGTTACACCGCAATGTACGTGTCCTAAAGCCAGAGACAGAAGCTAACATTAGATAGCGACCGCCACACGACCTGCAATAGTAACTGTGCTCACGACTAGGTATAATCCGGTTACACCGCAATGTACGTGTCCTAAAGCCAGAGACAGAAGCTAACATTAGATAGCGACCGCCACACGACCTGCAATAGTAACTGTGCTCACGACTAGCTATAATCCGGTTACACCGCAATGTACGTGTCCTAAAGCCAGAGACTGAAGCTAACATTAGATAGCGACCGCCAAACGACCTGCAATAGTAACTGTGCTCACGACTAGGTATAATCCGGTTACACCGCAATGTACGTGTCCTAAAGCCAGAGACAGAAGCTAACATTAGATAGCGACCGCCACACGACCTGCAATAGTAACAACTGTGCTCACGACTAGCTATAATCCGGTTACACCGCAATGTACGTGTCCTAAAGCCAGAGACTGAAGCTAACATTAGATAGCGACCGCCACACGACCTGCAATAGTAACTGTGCTCACGACTAGGTATAATCCGGTTACACCGCAATGTACGTGTCCTAAAGCCAGAGACTGAAGCTAACATTAGATAGCGACCGCCACACGACCTGCAATAGTAACTGTGCTCACGACTAGGTATAATCCGGTTACACCGCAATGTACGTGTCCTAAAGCCAGAGACTGAAGCTAACATTAGATAGCGACCGCCACACGACCTGCAATAGTAACAACTGTGCTCACGACTAGCTATAATCCGGTTACACCGCAATGTACGTGTCCTAAAGCCAGAGACTGAAGCTAACATTAGATAGCGACCGCCACACGACCTGCTATAGTAACTGTGCTCACGACTAGGTATAATCCGGTTACACCGCAATGTACGTGTCCTAAAGCCAGAGACTGAAGCTAACATTAGATAGCGACCGCCACACGACCTGCAATAGTAACTGTGCTCACGACTAGGTATAATCCGGTTACACCGCAATGTACGTGTCCTAAAGTCAGAGACAGAAGCTAACATTAGATACCGACCACCACAAGACCTGCAATAGTAACAACTGTGCTCACGACTAGCTATAATCCGGTTACACCGCAATGTACGTGTCCTAAAGCCAGAGACTGAAGCTAACATTAGATAGCGACCGCCACACGACCTGCAATAGTAACAACTGTGCTCACGACTAGCTATAATCCGGTTACACCGCAATGTACGTGTCCTAAAGCCAGAGACTGAAGCTAACATTAGATAGCGACCGCCACACGACCTGCAATAGTAACTGTGCTCACGACTAGGTATAATCCGGTTACACCGCAATGTACGTGTCCTAAAGCCAGAGACTGAAGCTAACATTAGATAGCGACCGCCACACGACCTGCAATAGTAACTGTGCTCACGACTAGGTATAATCCGGTTACACCGCAATGTACGTGTCCTAAAGCCAGAGACTGAAGCTAACATTAGATAGCGACCGCCACACGACCTGCAATAGTAACAACTGTGCTCACGACTAGCTATAATCCGGTTACACCGCAATGTACGTGTCCTAAAGCCAGAGACTGAAGCTAACATTAGATAGCGACCGCCACACGACCTGCTATAGTAACTGTGCTCACGACTAGGTATAATCCGGTTACACCGCAATGTACGTGTCCTAAAGCCAGAGACTGAAGCTAACATTAGATAGCGACCGCCACACGACCTGCAATAGTAACTGTGCTCACGACTAGGTATAATCCGGTTACACCGCAATGTACGTGTCCTAAAGTCAGAGACAGAAGCTAACATTAGATACCGACCACCACAAGACCTGCAATAGTAACAACTGTGCTCACGACTAGCTATAATCCGGTTACACCGCAATGTACGTGTCCTAAAGCCAGAGACTGAAGCTAACATTAGATAGCGATCGCCACACGACCTGCAATAGTAACTGTGCTCACGACTAGGTATAATCCGGTTACACCGCAATGTACGTGTCCTAAAGCCAGAGACAGAAGCTAACATTAGATAGCGACCGCCACACGACCTGCAATAGTAACTGTGCTCACGACTAGCTATAATCCGGTTACACCGCAATGTACGTGTCCTAAAGCCAGAGACTGAAGCTAACATTAGATAGCGACCACCACACGACCTGCAATAGTAACTGTGCTCACGACTAGCTATAATCCGGTTACACCGCAATGTACGTGTCCTAAAGCCAGAGACTGAAGCTAACATTAGATAGCGACCACCACACGACCTGCAATAGTAACTGTGCTCACGACTAGCTATAATCCGGTTACACCGCAATGTACGTGTCCTAAAGCCAGAGACTGATGCTAACATTAGATAGCGACCGCCACACGACCTGCAATAGTAACTGTGCTCACGACTAGCTATAATCCGGTTACACCGCAATGTACGTGTCCTAAAGCCAGAGACCGAAGCTAACATTAGATAGCGACCGCCACACGACCTGCAATAGTAACTGTGCTCACGACTAGCTATAATCCGGTTACACCGCAATGTACGTGTCCTAAAGCCAGAGACTGAAGCTAACATTAGATAGCGACCGCCACACGACCTGCAATAGTAACTGTGCTCACGACTAGCTATAATCCGGTTACACCGCAATGTGCGTGTCTCAGCCCACCCTCACCGGCACGTGTTAAGAGTTATCGTTTAATCAAGGGGACAAGGCCCCTCTTAATATTTACCAGTTGAAATATAGACGTCATTAATCGTGTGGCCACATCATTCTTTCACTGGGCGTAACCAAGTGAAAATGTGAGATGCAAGGTCTAGAGTACTCTAACAAGAAGTGATATTTAACTGTACGCTCAGATAGCTATCTTAATGTTATTTTGTCAACAGTTGCATTGGACGATTCAACGCTAATGTTTTGATGTATCATTTCCTAAGTTTTGTGACTTTCTATGATGAATTTTAATCTGGATACTTTATATTATGATTATAGTGATGAAGACTATAGAGCTTAATATCGCTTTCTTGCTTGATGTGTGATACATTCTTATAACGAGTGGTATTCTTATTCTATATGTTATTTTATTGCATTACCAATCTCTAATGTTCGATTGCAGTCTTTAAATTTGAAGCACGGCAAACCATAAAACAAGTACTTATTCCCTGAGAACAGATTAGGACTATGTTTATTAAACTATACGGAATGTAGGGTTAAATTATATCTGCCATTATAGATTCATTCAAAGAGAGTTTTTCTGTTTAACTGAGATAAAATCGAACATTTACATGAGCAATACTATTATTGTAATAGTATTTGTTTTATCTATATTAATATGAGTTTTTAATATAATTAGCTGGTCATTATTTGATTTTCGTATTAAGAAAAATGTATTCTTTGCTAACTAAATGATATCAATATAGAATTGAAGCTTCGTGCAAAAGTTAAGTTACAGATAAAAAAGGAATTTCCCATGCTCTCGAGTGATGGGATTCGCCATCGCCAGCTAATAACTGATCCTATTATCTTTGTATGTTTTGCTCTGTCTATTATATGTACAGGAAGCGGCAATAGTAATATAAGCTAAACCCCAACTTAGTTTTAGAGATATTTAATGAAAATTTTTGTTTTATGAAAGTATGTTTTATAGATTTTGAGCGATACCTGCGCGGTAAAACATTTACGGTACTCGTCTCCTATTGTTTAAATTATAAATATTCTGTCCCGACTAGGTGGTTGGGTTCTAAGATACTGGTGTCACATATGTAATCACATAGATAAAATGTATATAGGATTTCTAACATATTTTGAAAAGGAAAATTAAAAACTGTTAATGGTTGTAACCACTAACGTACGGTACTATTGTTGGTTGTAAAAGACACTAGCTCATGTATATTTCCTTATATTCACAGTGTACTATATATGTATATATATATATATATGTGTGTGTGTGTGTGTGTGTGTGTGTGTGTGTGTGTGTGTGTGTGTGTGTGTGTGTGTGTGTGTGTGTGTGTGTGTGTGTGTGTGTGTGTGTGTGTGTGTGTGTGTGTGTGTGTGTGTGTGTGTGTGTACATGTTATTAGATAATATTCGAACAATAATTTTGCCAGCAGGTTTATAAAGTATATGTGATATGCAGTGTTATATGCTGATCACGCTTTGGATTAAACCCTGAAATAAAGGTAAATATTGGTGTGATGAGATCTACCTATATGTTTTAACTAGTTTTTGTGATGCGGCTACTAGAGAACATAATATTAAAGATATCAAATATATCCTGTCATGTATCTCTGGGTTAAAGATTGAGCCATGACATGGAGCCTATACAATTATTTGGGTTATTCATATTAAAAGGATGGTCAAAGGTTTGTATTGAAAATGAATTAGAGTGGGGTTAGTATACAACTGAAATTTTTATGGTTCGGACATCAAATAAACTTAGGGTTCTTGGCACTGGCCATTGGCTACTAGTAGGTGAGCAATCGATATTAACGAGTACAATGGTTACGAATTCACCATTGCTATTCATATAAATGCATCTTTAATAATCGTATTTTAACCATAGTTGCATGTAAACAAAATATAATGAAATTACGTCTAAGACATAAAGCACAATTCAATAGTTAAATTACGTTCAAAAATGCACAGCGGTTGGTAATTTAGCCCAAACCGGCTTTGACAAGTTTGTTTTGATAATATCGTAGTGTTTGTTTTGCCGAAGCCATCAACAAGTTTGTCGGGCCATAAGGGGATTATGGCAGTCAACACAACAAAGTTGAATGAGTTTATGATCCTTCAGTTATACAACTAACGCAACTTCCTCCACTAGCCGTTTGTTGTTTATCTAGATAACTGAATAAACTGTGGTAATAGATTTTACTAGTATACTTTTTACAAAATAAGCTGAAAACAAATTAACAAAGTGATCTTTTTTAACTTTCGTGAAATTAAGTTTAGATTTACCGGTAATTGAAACGCCGGCAATTATATTAATGCTATATTTGTATGATATAATGAATATCTCTCAAATCCTCTACATTATATAAACCTGACAGTACCAAAAAGTAATATATATATAAGTAGCAATATAAAGAATTGGTTTTGTACGTTTCATTTAGAAAGTAAATGAATCCGATTCTAGACATTTTATTCTCCAGGAAAATAAAATACTATTCGTAAAATTTTTGACTATA
Organism: Homalodisca vitripennis; assembly: GCF_021130785.1. NCBI lineage: Eukaryota > Metazoa > Arthropoda > Insecta > Hemiptera > Cicadellidae > Homalodisca > Homalodisca vitripennis. The sequence continues at coordinate 163,168,221 of NC_060212.1, read as the reverse complement.
TATTTTTAAATATTTATAAAATATTCTGTATAAAAATTTTTTTAACAGTGCAGGACCTCTTCCTAGCGTCAACCTTCCGGCGTCGTACACGGCGGCAGTTGTAAAAGATCGTGTGTACCCCATGGGGCACATGTCGCGCTTTACGAAAGCCCGGTAAGTAACCGATCGGGTACACGGCGGCAGTTGTAAAAGATCGTGTGTACCCCATGGGGCACATGTCGCGCTTTACGAAAGCCCGGTAAGTAACCGGTCGGGTACACGGCGGCAGTTGTAAAAGATCGTGTGTACCCCATGGGGCGCATGTCGCGCTTTACGAAAGCCCGGTAAGTAACCGATCGGGTACACGGCGGCAGTTGTAAAAGATCGTGTGTACCCCATGGGGCGCATGTCGCGCTTTACGAAAGCCCGGTAAGTAACCGATCGGGTACACGGCGGCAGTTGTAAAAGATCGTGTGTACCCCATGGGGCGCATGTCGCGCTTTACGAAAGCCCGGTAAGTAACCGGTCGGGTACACGGCGGCAGTTGTAAAAGATCGTGTGTACCCCATGGGGCACATGTCGCGCTTTACGAAAGCCCGGTAAGTAACCGATCGGGTACACGGCGGCAGTTGTAAAAGATCGTGTGTACCAGATGGGGTCACGCCATCGTCATAGACGTGTTCAAATGTTTTTGGACCCGGGACGGAGTTCCCTTATGTCTAAAGCTGCTTTCCAACGGTTCTCAGTTAATAACATTGTTTACAATAAGTATTGACGTACAAAGCTATTTTTGGTCTATGTCCCTGCAGTTTTGATCTGATTAGCCCCAAGAACAAAGTAGCCACCCGTTTGAAGACTCATGGAGCAATTGGAAATAACTTTAAAGTAGTTTTAGGTTTTTATAACAACTCTTTACAAATGCATTTTTATTTTTGGTAAGATGCCTATCGAAAATCAAAGTTCATCTATTGAGGAAATCTTCAGTTTCGAAAGGCTCGTCATAAAATTCACATTTAAAGATAATCTTTATTACTAACTACAACTAGTTTTCGCCTTCCGTGTACTTACTCTGACAATTCTCTTTAAATATTCGCTAAATAAAGTTAGTGTAATCATGATAATACAAGTATAGAGACATATAAAAGGATTAGACAATGTAGCATGAATCAAACACTCACGCAATGCGATTCATATCACTAATATGTTTGCCAAATAACCAGCTTTCGCATAACTTCCCTTTCAAGTAATCAGTAATCCCCAAACATTACATATTATAAAGTTATAATCCTCGAGCATGGGCTTGTTGACTGTGAGGACACAGATTGATGATATGGCTTAATGAGGACAACTTGGTTAATTAGACACACTGTGAACTATGTCTACATGAAACCTGTGTTTCTGTTCCGACACGCTCGACATGGCTTCACACTCCCTGCTTTGTTCACCTTTCGCTTATTCCATCTTAATAACCATAAAACCTTCATCTTCTATGTAAGACTGGAACGCTGAAAAAGATTGAAGAGAAAGAAAGAAATATTTGTGAACAAAAAGATGGCAATGGGTGCATGTTTAAAGTCGTGCATCAATTGATACCACGGGGTTCAAAAGTATGGACATTATTCATAATAAATAAAGTACTTTATGTAAGTATCAAATAAAAAATGTTCTAGTTAACCATTCCTAATTTTGAGTATTCTAACAATTAAAGAAAAGTACTTTTGTGCCTATTCGTATTCTGCTATATACATTATTATAAAAGTAACGTTCAATATGCCATAAAGTAGAGTTGCTAAAACATTTTCCTACACTAATATTTGTGTGCAATATACTGTATGATTCACACTGCGCTATTTTATTAATTCATACGTTTTACAAAACCATATTCTTTTAGACACAATAATAAATATTTTAGACTCGAGAATATCTGGTTATATATAAAATATTGCTATATATATATATATATATATAAACTTGGTTTTCATTCATTTGTACAGAAATAATTGTGTGTTAATTTGTATTACATTATTATGATTAACTAATTAATACTATGAACGTTTTAGGATTTAATTAACCGGATTAAAAAAAAAATGTTTAATTAAAATTAAAAATAAACATGAAACTACTCTCTGGTAGCCAAGAGTAGCAATACTTAATACATGGTGCATAAACCAGATATTCTCGAGTCTAAAATATTTATTATTGTGTCTAAAAGAATATAGTTTTGTAAAACGTATGAATATATATATATATATATATATATATATATATATATATATATAAAGAGTTAAAAACAACAGATCATATTGTAACGAACAATATTAATTACAACTACGTCGAATATTAACTGGACTAATGATTTTGTGATTTTGAAAAAACTTTCCTGTACACAAAACTAACCACCCGGCACCTGTGCCAGAACACAACAACGAGTACCATATACCTTGCCAGCGGTTGAAGCAGCAATATTTTATCATCGTAACTAGTATAGATGGGTGGTGGCTGCCCTCGGCGTGTGGTGAGATTGTGTGGTGATGGTGGTCATTGTAGGAGGGTGGTTGTTTATAATAGAGTAGCCTGTTTGTGGATGACACCCCTATCCACTTTGTATACTATTCTTGTTATAACGTATTCTACTAAAATATTTTAAGAACTTATATTATTAATAAAAATCTCCGTAAATAGTGTATAGTAAATTATATTTAATCCAATGCTTTAAACTAGTGTAATCGTAAAAGATTAATCATTTGTTTGATATGCCCGTCCTTTTATAAATTAAGCTCATCGTGTCTGAGTACTTTCCTCACTTGTCTGTGTCACTCACTTGTTTGTTATGCCTGTCCTTTTATAAATTAAGCTCATTGTGTCTGAGTACTTTCCTCACCTGTCTGTGTCACTCACTTGTTTGTTATACCTGTCCTTTTATAAATTAAGCTCATCGTGTCTGATTACTTTCCTCACTTGTCTGTGTCACTCACTTGTTTGTTATGCCTGTCCTTTTATAAATTAAGCTCATTGTGTCTGAGTACTTTCCTCACCTGTCTGTGTCACTCACTTGTTTGTTATACCTGTCCTTTTATAAATTAAGCTCATTGTGTCTGAGTACTTTCCTCACCTGTCTGTGTCACTCACTTCTAGATCCAATCTAACCCATATTAAACAAATGTCTTAAATGCTTCTCTGAGTCTTATATGTTTTAGTTTTTTTGTGTGTTTGTAGTATTTTATATTCGTCTTTATAAAAATTCTACGTGGGTTTAAATGAAACCATAAACATAGATATACGAATGCTTTTCTAAAAATAAGTATGCAATTTTACATTATGTTACCATGTTTTGATATATTCTTGTTATTTTTTTTTCTATTTCCTACTAGAGTGGATGAGTACAGTTAATAGGAATGTGAGATGTCTACTTCAAAATGGTACCTACTTCGACTCCTCGTTTTAAAATACCTGTAATAATGTAACAACTTCTGGTTTTTAATATTACAATGTTCATAACTTTTTGTTAAACTTATTCATGTCGATTGATCTCAAATTTGGAAAGGAAAGGATACAAACATAGATATATACAAAGGTCATAAGATAACTTTATTTATGTTTTTTAGACGATACAAGCTAATACAAGAAACGTGTTATATTAAAATATTGAAAATTAATAAAATTTAAAATTGATACCTTAAATTAATTATGTTATATACGATTAACGATTTTTTTCATAGAATATAATGGCAATTGTCATACATATCATAAAAGAACATAGATTCAAAGAAATTTATAACATTTGTTAAAAGGAGATTTTTTTATAAAATCATAGTACCTATATTTATATTTTAAAGTCATCCGAAAAAGCATTAACCTTCACTGTTCCTACACTGCGCTAATTTGAGATAATTTACATAGCAACATTAATTAATTTTAATATTAAATTTTTACAATTTTTGTTCCTTGGGCTCTTACTATAGTTTGTACAGTAAAAATACACTTTATCAGTAAAAATAATTACCTTAGAAATATTTTAATTCCCAAACACGCAAAACCATATCATCTAGTACGGATATTTAGCAAATAATCAAATCATGTGCTTATTACTCACTCAAGATATATAAAGTAACATACTTAACACACTCTGATAATTAATAATATAACTAATTAATAATACGAGTAATACATCAATTATATCTACATTGTTCTAATATTTTATAAATATAATTAGCTTTACATTTTAAAATTATAATCAACAATCTGCACTCCAACAGGTTTTTTAAAATTCTATTTTATTTATTTATTTATCTTTCTCTTATTTATTTATTTTTATTTTAAAACCTTTTTTAATGGGTAAATATTGCAATTGTCCTCATGGCAGTACTTATGACAAATTTCTACATAACGTGTCCAAACATGACCCTCTAAACCCAAAATTACCCATCGTTAAAAACATTATTTTTGTATTACCTATGCTATATAACGCGGCTTGTGAAAACGATAAAAGGCCAAACAAGTTGACAATTAGTACAAAAAATATTGTAAATACCTCGGCTAATTCTCTGTTAAATTTGTGATGGAAGGTTTACAAGGGTAATAGAATAGCGGAAATTTACATTAAAAAATGTATACCACAACCGCTTCGAGCATTGAAAGCTGTCCTCTTTTCATGTTAGAAGATAATTAGTATATAAAAAGAGAGACAAGCAGAGTATCCCACATTTGTCTGTGCTGGTGTGACGTGTAATAGCGGCAGAGTATCCCACATATGTCTGTGCTGGTGTGACGTGTAATAGCGGAAGAGTATCCCACATATGTCTGTGCTGGTGTGACGTGTAATAGCGGCAGAGTATCCCACATATGTCTGTGTTGGTGTGACGTGTAATAGCGGCAGAGTATCCCACATATGTCTGTGCTGGTGTGACGTGTAATAGCGGCAGAGTATCCCACATATGTCTGTGCTGGTGTGACGTGTAATAGCGGCAGAGTATCCCACATATGTCTGTGCTGGTGTGACGTGTAATAGCGGCAGAGTATCCCACATATGTCTGTGCTGGTGTGACGTGTAATAGCGGAAGAGTATCCCACATATGTCTGTGCTGGTGTGACGTGTAATAGCGGCAGAGTATCCCACATATGTCTGTGCTGGTGTGACGTGTAATAGCGGCAGAGTATCCCACATCTGTCTGTGCTGGTGTGACGTGTAATACCGCTCCTCGTGTTATATTTCAGTTTCAGTTTCGGATACATACCGACTGCTAATGTTCTAAATCCCATTACCTCGGTCAATAATTGCAATACGGCAAGCAATCAAATTTAAAAAAGGGCTTTAGCAAGAGACCGAATAAAATGTCTCAGAAAGAGTAAGAAAAAACTTTCTGACCATTATAACTGGATTTTAAAGTACCGTTTTAGGCAAGGGGCCGTATTTAGCTAAGTTTTAGGATTATCTATACACACGTTTTGAGGCTAAATTCTGCTTATAACTACTTATTCCTCCACTAATAGCAGCCCTATAACTATGCACATTTGAATTAGGAATTTGCATGTAAAATGAGTCGTTATTTTGTATTAAAACATTGATCTAAATTTATAATTATTCAAATTATTATACTGAAGATTTATTCTACGTAAACATTTATTACTGTCGTAAAAAGTGTAAAAGCGTTATTTATAATTTCTCCGTGAACCGAAATTTGAAATAGAAATATAAATTTGAAAGAATTGTCTTTCAACGTGCTAGTATTATATACAAAAATTTGCTGTACTCCAAGAATAGTTCCTTATCCATAAATTCTCCCATATTTGATATTTCTCAAAATAAGAATCCGCAGGAGTTGTACCCTTGGTCGTGACATCTCCACATTTCCTTGTCCACAAATCTTTAGTAAACCATCAATAAGGGGGCAGAACGTGTTCTGTAAGCCATTGGATTAATGTAATGTGGTAATCATGGAGAGGGGATAAATAAAGGGATGAAGGGAAGAGAAGGGAGCCGCAGATAACGCGGGATTACCTTGCTTTATAATGTCTTCTCCGCCGCCTTCGGTGTGGTATTATATTGGTTCAGGGGTAAAAGTAACCTATGCTATGGGTGTTCTGGTGTATTTTGTTTTAATGGTCATATACACATAATACTAGATAAGCGCTTTTAGGTTTCCTAAATTCTAGAAATGTCTTGTAATTGCCTCGAGGAATGCAACTTTCTTGTAGTGGTAGTATTTTTATATAGTTTGTATAAGTTCGTTAACCAATCTTAACTAATAAAACAAAATGTTTATGTTGAATATGTCACGAAATAAATAAAAATTGGCACTTTTCATAAAATTGTCAAGCAATCCCAAGATACATTTATCTATGCTTATGTTGCGATACCTGTTTTTTTTTTAGGATGGTGGCCGTTTAAAGCTATAGAAGCATAAATTCAACAGTTATAAGTGAATATTCTTCATTTGAATTTATAAACCTAATTTCGTATTAATATTAAATAAAGACCACGTTTTAAGAATTATATTTACATTTTTGTAACAATGTTTTTCTAGTAAGGTTTCAAGATTATGGATTTTCAAAGTGTTTGAAAGTGTTATGATGATACTAGCATGCCCATATTGAGAGCTATTGTCCATCAGTGTTTCGTGAATCAAAAATGTAAACTAATAATGAATCTTCGGTTTGACATTTGAGATAAGAGGCTACCTTTTTTCCTACTAAGCCGGAAGAGATATCCTTAATTATCCCTCTTTTTCTTTAGGATCTTTAAATTTTGCACATCTTCTTCAAAATGAAATTCACCATTGATTTTTTTAAATTTTTAATGAACTACAGAAGAAACATTTTCTTGAATGGAATATAAGTCTTTAAATATCAAGATTTGAAATCTTTATGGATAAAATGGGTAGGACATTTTTTAGCTTAGTGTTGAAGACATAAACCGTATTATTGAGTTTTATGTTTTTGAGGTATACTCTAACACTACTTTCCTGAAAGGATCTTATAAAAATTAAAAAATAACTGTAGAGAAAAGATTATTCGGGTGGGTTTGAATTCGAAACAAAGGCAATTCTATATTAGAAGCTACCCTCGGTGCAGAACATGGGCTAATATAGTCTAAATACCTAGTAGGTGTTTTTGAGTCAACAATTATGAATTATAGTGTAGGGCAGTGGATTAAAATGCTACAATTACAATTATTTTAAAAACGGAATATTGTTTTTGTGACATTGAATATGAGGTGCAACGTAAAGAATGGTTGTGATTAACAACCGAAGTATTGCTAATTAATTCACGCTATTCGTCATAGTTAAGGCATGTTATTTAATAATAATGAGACGATATATAAATAACATTTTTAAGTAATGCACCTTCGTAACAATATGCAATAGTTATTGAGTATAAAGTACAACAATAGTTACTTTAAAAGTGAATGTATTCCTCGGTGTAAACGAGAAAGAATAAACAGAATAAAAGTAAACGTTTGTACATACAATTACGACCAGATTTAAAGTATTCTTTGCTTACAATAAAAAAATAATAGAATTATTGGAATAACATTTATTCTGACGTCCGGTTCCAATACAACCAACGACCAGATTAAGCGCAGCAATATACCCTTTTTTTACTTCTCATTCTAATTGTGACTTTGTATTATTTAGATTTTGAGGCTCCTGTTAGTAAGACATAATGTTACCAAAATAAGTTCAGGAATAAACTCTTTCATTCCTACTCTCGCTTCCTACAGGCGGAACTCGTAGTAACTTGATTTGTTCTCTTCTTCTCGACCCGCTCAGTCAACCGCTCGCTCAAGTCTGTAAAAGTTGTCAAATCTCTGAGTGATTGCTGGCAGGTTTTCACTACTGGTACTCGCGCTGTTGTCTCCAGAGTACCGTGTTGTCAGTACTGAATTGACTGCCAGTGATTTTTATTTCAGGCCATTTTTGACGCACATTTTTGAAGTCAGCAGCGTTACTACGTGTTGCTAGAAAAAGCGGAAGTGTCTATAAATATTGCACTATTGTCAATATTTATCTTGTAAGCATGTGCTACAGTACGCTATAAGAATTTAAAATAAAATAGAGCTTAAACAAATATAAATGTTATAGTTATTTTCACAACGTTTCAATTACACTGGAGAAGCATACTATTATCAACATACCGCCAAAGCACTCAATTATATTTCTTAAGATCAGCTCACTACCTCGGTTCCGAAATGAAAAGTATTATGTCTTCTATGCCATGTCAATATTTTTAGAGTTCTACATCATTATGGACAATTTCCCGCTCAGCAAACGAGACATCTGGGTTCGTCTCAGCGGAGCAAGTATTATTTGTAATTTAATATTGTATTGAATTTAAATTACGCTACTGACGTGTATGCAAATGTAATGGGTGTAAAAAATTGTTTTACAGGTATTTGGTCTTCGGATCATATGTTAGTTTGGTTATCTAAACACATATTATGTGACAGAAACGATGAAGTTCAAAATAATTGTATCGTAAAAAGTAAGGGGTTTGTGGTATAACGGTAACATGCTCGGGGCTCGAGTCCTGGCGGAGCAAGTACTTTTTGTAATATAATCTTTCTTTATAGAAATTAATTTAGGCTATTGGTGTCCATACAAATGTTATTAAAAATAGTTTAGACAATTTGGTATAGAACCGTACCCTAAAAGTTAAATATAATAACAAATATAGTAAAGTTACAATATACTACTTTGAAGAATTACTAAGGAAATCTACGGAACTCATGTGGCTGGTGAGCCAACACGTCTTTTTATTGTAAGCTCTATTAGATAAATAATAATCTAAAACAACATTCACGCAACAAAAACTATTGAAAGATATAAGATTATATTACAAAATGGAAAGCTTATATAAAACTAAGGATTGTAGACACTGCGCATTATTACATAATGTTTATCTACAAAACATTTCCTTATAACGTTTACGAGATATTGCTGTGAACATGTTCACAAAAATGTTGTGAACTTACCTAGTAATTGTTGATTGAATTTCTACGACATGTACATGATTTCCACAAATTCTAACAGTTCAAAGCTCTAAACACATGTAATATAAGGATACATTGGGGCAAAATAAATTAAAACCAACCTTTTTAATTAATATTTGACAAATGGATTGATTGAATCGTAATTTTCAATTAGATATTCAAATGCCATTCTGATGGAATAGTTGGATTAATGTAATTTAGATTGAAAACATATTAATGACTGCCGGCAATGTAAACCGATATTGTAAGCAAGGGTATTGCAAGATTATGTACACTGGATGGACCCTATTTATTTATTTCAGTTTTATGCTAATCTACTTAACTTATACATGGGAAATAAATGTAATGAAATTGTAATTAAATAATAAGTAATCAAATAGCTCTTATTATTCAATGTACATTTTGTAACGCTTCTATTTGTTTAATAACATCTAATTGCTTAAAACTTTTACTATAATTTATTACTGGAATGTAATAATTAATAACTTCAGTTGACACTTTGTTGATTCGTGATTATTATGTACTTTTTTATTAATACAGTTCTATCTCTTTAATTCGGGTTGTCGATATTTATAAATCTTCAACGTGAGGACATAAACTATTTTTATAACATTTTAATGAATTTTATTTCATTTTATCTATCTAATACTCAAAATTAAAAGATAAAAACCAAAGTTTATCTGATGTTTTCTGTTGATTAACAGTACTTGGGTTTGAAAGGTCAAATCCATGTGTTTTTAATACATTACGATGTTTGTTTTAACCGTTGATAAGGTCCAACCAGGACAAGGTACAGCCATAGCTTTCTCCCCACATACTGTGTCTTATACTTATAATATATAATAATAAACCTTTAATACTTTTTATATCTTTTTTATTTTACAATAAACATTTTGATTTTAAGGATTCATCATCAGATAATTGTAGGTTAAGGTAAATGAAGTAAATAAATAATTTAATACACATTTTCATATGTTTTTATCTACCTAGGAACATTGTACAATAAAATATATAGTGTTAAGACGTTTATTATTTTACATTATATCAAACACTTTTCGAGGCTCTAATGCAATATATACTTATACTTTCAACTATCACGACTCCTATTAGTAAAATAATAGTCAATTTACTACGCGTAGATCCAGTTTGCCATTAGGTGTCAAAATGTATCCTGCAGCCATCGTTCGTATTTTCTCTGGAAGATAGTAAATATAACTATCAAGGTTTCCAAGTGAGTTAAAGTCCTGGAGTGACTTATCCTTTTACCCTCGATATTTAGAAATTAACAATTGAGCCCTCCCTAAAGTGTCTAACTACCAGTAGAACTCGGAATGGCTGTAGCCTTTTCTTTTTTTTAACAACAGTTTTAGTAAATAGTTGTCAACCATCACAAATAAAGGAAAAATCAGACTTTCAAACGGTGTTTAATGAGACAGTGCTATAATGACCAGTTAAGGTTATCATTTGAACGGAAAGTGTATCTATTGAATGGAAGCAAAAGAAAAGCCACTGAAGTACAAATTTAGAGAACCAGAGAACTTTCCCTACAATGTCTATAATTTATTCATTTTTATTTCCAATGTTATGAAACTATTAATAAACAGGTCTGGTAAGGTTATATAGAGGAGTTACATTTTTTAGGCAGTGCAGAAATATAGAAATTGTAATTATGAAACGGAAATTTACTTATAATATATCAAATTTTGACCCTGTATATGTAGTAAAAATTAAATATACCAACCGTAAAACTCACTAACTATCCAAAGAGTTATATTTTCCATAACACAGTTGACTTTTATTCTGGTTTTTATCGCCCCACTCCTTAACAAAAAAAGTCTGTATATAATAACATATCATAGAAAAAATGCCTTTAACATTGCTAATATACACTGTTTTGTTGCCAAATGAAGTGTTCAAGAGAAAATTGTGTGAAACAAAGGAAGATTAAACGAGACAGTGAGTGGCGCACTCTCCGGGTTAATGTCGGCAATCTTTACCTTTAATCCATCTTTACTACCCAGATCTAGAGTACGCCAACTACTTCCCCTGTCTTAACACCTCTTAGTTATTTTTCGCCGTGAACTTCTTATAAATCTTATAATACCCTTTTACCAGTTGGTGAGTGAATTACCCTGGGGCACAGCCAGGTGGTTATGTTAGGATGCCCTGCTTAATTTTTTTTTTCATGAAAGGTAGCAAAACTGAAATGTTATAGTTTAAAATGCTTATCTCGGCTGCATTAGCTACTCAGGAGTTTTCAATATAAATATCATCCGTATCTACTCAGAATATAGAACTACATTAACGTACATCCCCGTCACTACTCTAAGTTTACTCGGTCGAAGTCATTGTACTGTGTACTTGTGTTAGGATATAACATATATTTATAAAATAGGTTGGCCTATTTATTAATAGACATTTATATTGCTTTATATAGATGTAAGTAAACTATAGATCTTATCGCAACTACGTTTTAGCGACGAAAATCATTGTTCACAATGTTTTGCTGGATTAGTAAAAATTAGTAATGATCTGTATGCATTCTAATGTTAAAATTTATAGCGTATTGGCAAGGAAATCTAATTAACGGCAAGATACTTTAAATTATGTGTTCAAATTGTTTCGACGTGGTTTGAACCGGAAATTTACAAAATGGTTATTCAGAACATGGGTAAAATATTAAGTTTGTAGAAGCTTTTAACTTACATACATTAATTTAATCACTCAACATAGAACTTTCACTTTCTGAAAACCGTTATTAACCGGATATATATGATAGTATTAGTGATGTAGATCAGCCTCCCAAGGACTTATTACACGTCAAAGAGCTTTAGGGAGTCTACAAGATCTGCTGGTCTTCAAAACAGCATTGATTTTAGACTTTTAGATATTTTTGTAAAGAGCCATTTAAGAAGATGCTAAGGATAATAATTAGAAGCCATTAACAGATTCATAGCCGGCTTGATTGATATACTTTTGAATGAGTTATTATGTAACCGTACCTTTTGGAGAAAACAAATAAAGAATGCAATTTACATGTTCAATATACAATTAACTCTCCTCTTTCTCAATTACAGCTTGTTCGTTCAACATAATAAGGGCGGTTAGGTATTCAGAGCAGAGAGGCCGCTTTGTGTATTTGCCCCATTGCTTGTACTATTTGAAGCGTTTAAACACAGGTGATAAGTTAGCACCCTTATTTATAATTAATCTGAAAACTGAGCAGCCGCCACCAGCAAAGTGAGGAGAGTAAATTTAATTAAATGAAAGGGTAGTAGAGAAGGGTGGGTGGCGAGACTCTGTGTAATAATTATCCATACCGGAGAGCAGATCAAAGCCAGGTATTATTGGCGGAACTCCCCCTTCACTACTCCGCCACCACCACAACCATTCAATCCCCCCCTCCCAACCCCCCAAACATCCTCTCATACTCTCACGCTCTCACGGGACAAGAGCACTTGTGAATCACAAGATTACAGCAAAGTAACTGAATTGAAATGGATTCCTTACAATACAATTTGAATAGGTTTTAACTTGTGTGAGTGTTTTCTTCACTAAAATATTGTTTATGTTACTTGTGTGTGATGTTGTTTTTGATCATATATAAATTTTAAAACAGTAAATAATTATAACGCAGGCCTTAAATTAAAAGATCCGAATCGATTTTATATTATATATCATCTGACAAGGAATTCGATGTAAAGTAAATAAAAGTAATGAAGACATAAAAGTGTAGGGATGCGAAGCACCTTTTAATTATTAAAAATAAACAAGTAATAGTTATTTCATTAAGTCACTTTACTACCACTCTCAATCAATCTGCCTAATTGTGTTTGTGATTTCTCACATTTGTTTTAAAAGTTACTTCATCTTATTAACTAATTAGTTAAAATTAAATCCAGTGAAAAAGAATTAAACTTCAAAGTATTAATTTATAGTTTTTGTTATTAGATATAGATAAAAAATTATTAAGCATAAGTTTTATTTTCGTAAAGAACAGTTATTATCTTGTGTGCAATTTTGGAAGAAATAACTGATATATAACTGTAACTTTTCAAAGCTTTAACGGTCGCCTCTTAAACCCATGAGGAGAACATGAGAACTGCGTAATATTTTATTGAATTTAAATAAAATTTCTTTCTTATGATACGGGCTCTGTTTTGGTTTATGTATTGGATCTAAATTTTTTTGGTGATTCATGTGCTGCGTTTTAGTTTGCGTTATTAAAATAAACTTCTCCGTTAGTTTATTTTCCTTAGCAAACTGTTTATTATTTTATTATTATTATTCATTATTATTAAAATATTAAAATTACGTTTTGAGAGTTTTCCATATTTTAATATTAAACATCCTTAGCTCTTTTCAAAATCATTACACTTCTCTTGAAGTGCTATTTATTACACCTAAATATTTCTCGTTGCAGCTCTGTTATCTGCCAATAGGGGTGTCTTAAGCACAATTTAAAAATGTCTTAGGTATGAAGTTTATGATCAACAATCAAATTTAATTTGTGCTTATAAACTTTATACGTATACTAACTGTTTCAAAGCCTATTTAACAAAGCTTCCATAGTTCATGAAAAATCCGCTATCAGGATTGTCTAATTATGGGATTAATATTCGGCTTTCCATCAGCGTTTAGTGATAATGTATCGTACTTATAATGGCCAACTACCGCAGTAATTTTACTAAAATAATTCGTTTCAAAACACGTATATTTAGTATAAAGTGGAAAAGTAGACATAGTGGACATGTTGAGCAAACCGGCTTCTGGTAAAATGTTCACTGTATGGAGTTGCCACGAAACGGTAGATTTTTATAGTACAACCTCACAGCTTACTGTAAATGTTCCTTACGCTATGGTTCGACCAATACCAAGACTTTCTACTACTATCATTTGATAGATACACTGTAGACATAGTGGACATGTTGAGCAAACCGGCTTCTGGTAAAATGTTCACTGTATGGAGTTTCCACGAAACGGTAGGCAATGGTTCGACCACTTTTAATGCCAAGACTTTCTACTACTATCATTTGATAGATACACTGTAGACATAGTGGACATGTTGAGCAAACCGGCTTCTGGTAAAATGTTCACTGTATGGAGTTGCCACGAAACGGTAGACAATGGTTCGACCACTTTTATTGCCAAGACTTTCTACTACTATCATTTGATAGATACACTGTAGACATAATGGACATGTTGAGCAAACCGGCTTCTGGTAAAATGTTCACTGTATGGAGTTGCCACGAAACGGTAGGCAATGGTTCGACCACTTTTAATGCCAAGACTTTCTACTACTATCATTTGATAGACACACTGTAGACACCAAGAAACTTGGTACTGTATCATTGAAATTATGACAAACAACTATACAACTGTAGTATGCACCTTATTGCAGTCACCAGCTGCAGGCGCTTGAGCTTTAATTGCACCGTTAAACTAATATTGAGGCAATAGAAAGGGTTTTAAGAAATAACATGACAGGATTATTACTCAGTTTAAATGCAGCTGCACCAGCCATTGTCGTAAAGGAATTCACAGAATGTGGCATTATGCCTGTCAGTTCAGAAGTATTTATTGGAATATAATTGCCAGTACCATCTGTTTTAAGTCCACATTTCACGTCAAGTATATAATCTGCGGTAAGCCTCCTTTATATACATGGGATGAATGGTTACATTGTCCAATCTTCATAATATTGAATTAGCTGAACTTGTTATTTATTTTTAGATATTTCATAAATTTTACCTAAATATTTAAATTTAAAACTCGCTTTGGTATACATATCAAACCAAACATATGAAGGGTGAAATGCTTAAATTTTCTTGGTAAGACACACATTATGCGTCTTCTGATTAGATGCATGGAAAGTACGAGATATCGATGTGTGAGTGCGTACATCGAGATGATACATAGAGATTACAAAATCAATTTGTCAAGTATTATGTTTGTTTTAGAATATTTGTTTCATCAATATCTGTTTGAACTCTTTTTTATATCATTTATGCACAATACACGTTGTTTTGGCTGTTATGGAGCTATAGATTTTTTTTTTTTTTTTATTCTTTGTCTGATAGTAAATATAAACTAGTAAATATTTAATTTCGGAATCTACTTTTGTATAGTAAAGCCATCATAAGATAGTAGTAACCCCTACCCAAGTCTGAATGGAACTCTATCAGATTTAATAAAAGCTTTCAACGTAAGCATATGTCAAGCAGAAAAACGAACATCAGAAAATGGAAATTTGCAAATTTATGACAAGTTTTGAGGAACTGTAAATATAAAGATTGCACAGTTTTCCCTAAGGAGTTTTACTCGTTTGGAAATGAGCTAAGATGTATTATGAGAATCCAAAATAATCAATAAGAATCAAAAAATTTGATGGCAATCCTGAAGATATGCTATACCACTTGATATGTATATTTCAAGTATAATTGGTTTAATTTGTATCACCGTTCAATAATAATCTACATGAAAAGGATCACTTCCATGATTGAAAATCGTGTGTATCCAACCCTGTCTCTCCCGGGAGGGAAGGGGATTCAATTTAAGTCAAAAGGTTGATGGGAGGAGGCAGCGTATCGTAGACGGTGACTAATACTTATCCCTACTTGAAGGGAATTTAAAGCTAAGGGATCATTGGCGGCGCCCTACCCTCTTTCCTTCCAGCTTGTTTAATGCGAATACTTATCTTAATCCTGTATTTTCACGCTCATTTAAGGGATAAGTGGGCAGCACTTGGTGAAATCCCACATAAGTGCTCTAGTCGATGTTAAGTATAGAGATTGCCTGGATGAAGATGAATGTTTGTCTCAGCAATATATTTAATATATCATTTCAAATAGATATAACATAATACAGCCCATAGCATTAAAAAACAGAATGGCATAATTGTGGCGTAATTTACTTCCCTTAACATGCTAGACATAACATCATTCGTGGATGAGATTTTCGGAAGATCTAGGGTTATACTTTGTAATTTAAGCATACAATTTTAATGTTAAACAAAATCAAAATCTATGTTATGTTTAGAGTTTTTAAGCATACGTTTAAAATATTTTAAATACAACAAAAAGTTTAAAACATTTAATAAAATGTCGATAGTCTTCTCAAAACTGCAAGAGAATTGAAAAACGCTTTTCAAGGAATTTAAATTTGTATTTAAAGGATTTTTATTTTAAAATGCAAACTTCTTAAAAAAATTTAATATTTCTCATAAATGAAAAACCTTTACGTAAATTAAAATAAAAAATTAATTTATACTTTATATCGTAACGACATATAAAGGTCGGCGTGTGGTTCTACGAGGATTTCATTATTGTCACTTCATGTCAATGATTTGGCAATCCGAAAGGTGCGGATTTCAAATGTTTGACCCAGTCAGCCACAGTACTGTATATATAGTAAGAAGTAAATAAATATAAACATTATAATATAATGACATGTACAGTTGTTATTGAAATGTATTTTTATAAAATTTAAATAACAGGGTTTTGAATAAATTCCTTATTAAATATGAAATTAAACTTTCCTAGCTTAAAATAAAAAATGTATAAATTGGTATGAAACAGAAAAGAAATTATTAAAGCAGTATGACTTTAATTTAAAGCCCTTCACTTTTTACAAACTTAAATTATTATCACAAATTGAATAAAAATGTATACATACCAAAAGTGATGAGAATTATGATACCAAATGTGCGTATGCTATTTCTGCTTATTAAAATGTCCTTGAAATCCTGTAGAATCTACGCCCACCCAGCATTACAATATCATCTCACGATTAAACGAGACTTACTGTTTGTTATGGTTTACTACTTTCTCCGTCGAACTCGCCTATAAAAACGTTTGTTTCATTTGATATCCATTTCGTCCTTATACTTGATCAAAAGCCAAAATGTTCGCTTTGGCAAAGTGCCTCATTCTGTCAAATGTCTTTCCAAAATCTAGAGATCTAAGATGAAGGTTTACTGATCTTAACAGCACCTCTGACAAGATAACACAATGACATTTCTAACACAACACCGTGAAATGAAAATAATACAAATAGATTCGTTCAAGTCATGATTAAAATGGCGCTGGTCTATGATCTAGGTTCCAAAATCTATGTGATATCGGCTGGCTGAGAAGACGATACACAGTCCTGGTGACCAACACCTTCCGAGTATATCTGGAGGAACTCCATTGTCTAGGTTTGTCTCAAACAAATCCAGAAGTGTCCAAATCCAACCACAAACTTTTAACCATCAATAATCATTGAATCCGAGAGAAAGGTTAAATCACTCATCTTATGTATTTAAAAGCTTCAAACATAACGTGAAAAAAGGCCAATAAATGAATCCTAGTATGACACCGCTAAAGTACAGCAGAACTTCCCAGGTCTGATCATAACCGAATAACTCTTCGAACGGATGCTCACATCTTTTCTATAAATTGTTGTACTTGAGCGTAATTCCATCGCCTTAACTTACATTTTCAGGAATGAGAATATAGCAACCTCGGTTTTTCATAGTCTGCCGTGTAATTTTCCAATAAACGAATAACACCTGAATCAGAGCTAGAATCATTGTACGAGTGGAGTATGGAACGATACTAATGTGACCTTAGTGGAAATGACATAAGTACATGGCATCTGCAGGACAGTTGCACTACGAGTGAGTGCACTCCGAGCAACTCCTGGATGGACTTTAATCTAAAGCTAGTTCCTGAGCCTTAACGAGGACTATATGGGCCTCACGTCAGGCACACCTAATTGCATAAAAATAAAACCAAAAACCTAGCAATTAGCTATCTCATTACGAGCTGATTTATAACTCTTATGTGCAACCATTACTCTTATATCTTCTTTCTTCATCACTCATCACGTATCTCTTCTAAATGCCACAGTCTTTAGAGCCTTCTTGGTCAGACATGTCTTCATTTACATCATTTGTATGCTTGTAGTCGATTAAAACCCTGATCGATTTTTACGAATACCAAGGAAATTTAAACACAAATTCTTCAAAGGTTACAGTACATTTCAACAGAAACACTGAAACAAGTATGGTAAGTTTTCACCATCAAGGATTACGCTTGTAGTGGTAAGACAGGCCTGCATTCGAAATAAGAAACAAACTCTATTCAAAGCTCATTACCACAAACGCTCTGTGGCACAATTTGTTCTGTCTATATAAATTTAAATCATATAATTTATTTTTTAGGCCATTTCTCGCCATCAGCTAGCTGCAAGTAAGGTCTTGTTTTCCCCAATCGTGCAACCTTGAACCACAGAGCTGTTACGGTCTTGATTGTTCTTGTAGGTGTCATTGGTCAGGGTGAAAATATATAGGAATCCATAACAAAGTATTACAAAAAGCTATATTATGGTGTTTCTTAAAATAAATAATGTAAAATGTGGTTTCTCTTGGTTCTTGTATACTCAGGAATGTAATAGACAGAGCATTATGAAAGTCTCATCTCTTTAATATTTTCTAGTTGTTTGCAGACCAAGCGCTTTTTTTTTGCTCACGCATAAAATTCTAAACAATGGTTGATATGCTGTAGTATTGTATACTTAAAAAAGCTTTGTTCTTTGTAATGTGTCGATTCAGCTAGTTATGGTAAGAATGAGCACTACTCGATAAAATGTGTTGATTACTCTGAAGCGAAACTGTCAATCTTGAAACGGATGTTTTGTCACACGAATATTGTAGGAAATCCAATACTTTAGTTCCGGGACGCACGAAACCTATATGACAATAAAGGAAAGCTGGAACTGGATCGAAAGGAAGGTCAAAACATCTGCACCTCGGGTCTTTCCTTTGACGGTCTGGGTGGGTCCTGATCGTGGAGGGGAGGAGGTAGCAACAAGTTTTCTCACAATGTGGAGGTGCCAAATGCCTGATTCTCGTCTTTTGTCAGGACCCCATTCTCTCGCGAGCAGCCGTCCACGTCTTTGTCCCCTGCATGAACCAAACGTTTCATTCTCACATTTATGTCACCTTCATGACGAATCGTCTCCAGGGTGCACGGGGAACTCTTGGCCGGAACGATTTCACCTTTGTGGTCAGTTTTTGTGCGGCTCAGCGATCTCTGTGAAAGGCAGCTGGAAGTGCACGGCAAATACAATTTATTAAGTTGATGACAAAAGAGACCCACGTGTCGACCATAATGTTCAGCATGATGATGATGAATGAATTGCAAAAGCCAACTTCAGCCGCGACCACGAAATCACTTGATTGGGATATTGTGTGTACCGATCACAAAAAATACTTTGTTATGTAGATTATTTGTGATTTGATAGAGGAAATGCATGTAAAAATTAACTTGGCTCATTAAATACTTGGACTCTCCCTTACTTTATATACAAAAATGGTAAAAATGTGTATTATTAGACTGTTTTAATCGTAAAAACAGTTGCCAAACACGTGAATATCGGTCAATTCTCAGTGATAAAACCAAACTACTATTATTGCATTAGAATTATACGATTACACCTATAAAATTGTATATTTATTTAAACATTGTATAGATTTTAAAATATTTGGGATCGGTTTCACCAAATATATTTGTTTTTACATTTTATTGTAAAACTAAAACCACGTTAAAGTCATGCGAAAATCACACTTTATGGTAATTTTAAGTACTATTTTAGGCAGAAAAAATAAAATGCCCTAACGTAAGTTTACCTTTTGCTAGGACAAAAACTTGGTCTTAGGTGCCATTTATTTTCAACTGCTAGAAATATAATAAATTAAAATTGTGTAAATTCTTTTGATAGCGAATTTATAAAGAAAGTATTTCTAATGGATACCATTAATCCAGCCTGAACAGGTATCCTTCTTTAGGGATATTTTTAAACAATCCACATTTATATTAGTATTTCGTTTTTTAATCGATAAATCCATGACAAACCTGTATATGGCAGAATATTGCATGTAAACCTGTTAGTATATTCTCTCTGCATATTCTGTATTTAGCCATAACTTTTGTAAACCCGTTAATGAAGTCAATGTCGTATAAAGTTTTTTTAAATTTGTAATTAATTATAAACTTTTTAAAGAAGAATAAACTATACAATTAGATTTAGTATAAAACCTATATGAAAATGTTCGGTTAACGGCTCAATTTATTGAGTTTATTTTTTACGTTATATTATAATATTTTAGTATCAATTTGTCAACTACAGACGTCGAAATATTACAGAAATATTTAAGAAGTCTTTTTGTATTTCTTATAAATAAGCCTTTGTAAATTTATACACTTCTTTGAACATATATAGCAATGTTTACTTGGGCCTGCTTGTTCACACAAATAGCTACACGCTGCCTGCTATAAAATTCACTTGTAAGTGAGAGAATGTAGCTCCTAGCTTAATACCTACCGAGTGTTGAACAAGGAGAAGTGTCCCTTGAAAGGAAACTGGAGAAAGGAACCGGCTCCATAAAGTAATGAGGTTATAGCTGGAGGTACTGTAAGTATTTTATGTGTCGTCGAGCACATGGGGGTGAATAATACATGGAGGGAGGGAGAGCTGAATGTTCCACCCGGGGTCTGTCGCTAGTTGGCCGTGAATATTTCATCTCGCCTCGGGCGGATTGATTCTAGGCAACGTCTATGGAGGCGTCACTGACGACACCTTGCTGACCCTACAGTAGTCTGTGGACAGCCAGTCTGTATATCTGTCGCTAGTTGGCCGTGAATATTTCATCTCGCCTCGGGCGGATTGATTCTAGGCAACGTCTATGGAGGCGTCACTGACGACACCTTGCTGACCCTACAGTAGACTGTGGACTGCCAGTCTGTATATCTGTCTCTAGTTGGCCGTGAATATTTCATCTCGCCTCGGGCGGATTGATTCTAGGCAACGTCTATGGAGGCGTCACTGACGACACCTTGCTGACCCTACAGTAGACTGTGGACAGCCAGTCTGTATATCTGTCGCTAGTTGGCCGTGAATATTTCATCTCGCCTCAGGCGGATTGATTCTAGGCAACGTCTATGGAGGCGTCACTGACGACACCTTGCTGACCCTACAGTAGTCTGTGGACAGCCAGTCTGTATATCTGTCGCTAGTTGGCCGTGAATATTTCATCTCGCCTCAGGCGGATTGATTCTAGGCAACGTCTATGGAGGCGTCACTGACGACACCTTGCTGACCCTACAGTAGTCTGTGGACAGCCAGTCTGTATATCTGTCGCTAGTTGGCCGTGAATATTTCATCTCGCCTCGGGCGGATTGATTCTAGGCAACGTCTATGGAGGCGTCACTGACGACACCTTGCTGACCCTACAGTAGTCTGTGGACAGCCAGTCTGTATATCTGTCGCTAGTTGGCCGTGAATATTTCATCTCGCCTCGGGCGGATTGATTCTAGACAACGTCTATGGAGGCGTCACTGACGACACCTTGCTGACCCTACAGTAGTCTGTGGACAGCCAGTCTGTATATCTGTCGCTAGTTGGCCGTGAATATTTCATCTCGCCTCGGGCGGATTGATTCTAGACAACGTCTATGGAGGCGTCACTGACGACACCTTGCTGACCCTACAGTAGTCTGTGGACAGCCAGTCTGTATATCTGTCGCTAGTTGGCCGTGAATATTTCATCTCGCCTCGGGCGGATTGATTCTAGACAACGTCTATGGAGGCGTCACTGACGACACCTTGCTGACCCTACAGTAGTCTGTGGACAGCCAGTCTGTATATCTGTCGCTAGTTGGCCGTGAATATTTCATCTCGCCTCGGGCGGATTGATTCTAGGCAACGTCTATGGAGGCGTCACTGACGACACCTTGCTGACCCTACAGTAGTCTGTGGACAGCCAGTCTGTATATCTGTCGCTAGTTGGCCGTGAATATTTCATCTCGCCTCGGGCGGATTGATTCTAGGCAACGTCTATGGAGGCGTCACTGACGACACCTTGCTGACCCTACAGTAGTCTGTGGACAGCCAGTCTGTATATCTGTCGCTAGTTGGCCGTGAATATTTCATCTCGCCTCGGGCGGATTGATTCTAGGCAACGTCTATGGAGGCGTCACTGACGACACCTTGCTGACCCTACAGTAGTCTGTGGACAGCCAGTCTGTATATCTGTCGCTA
This sequence comes from Homalodisca vitripennis, assembly GCF_021130785.1. NCBI lineage: Eukaryota > Metazoa > Arthropoda > Insecta > Hemiptera > Cicadellidae > Homalodisca > Homalodisca vitripennis. Next base: position 163,146,171 of record NC_060212.1, on the reverse strand, counting down.
GTTGGCCGTGAATATTTCATCTCGCCTCGGGCGGATTGATTCTAGGCAACGTCTATGGAGGCGTCACTGACGACACCTTGCTGACCCTACAGTAGTCTGTGGACAGCCAGTCTGTATATCTGTCGCTAGTTGGCCGTGAATATTTCATCTCGCCTCGGGCGGATTGATTCTAGGCAACGTCTATGGAGGCGTCACTGACGACACCTTGCTGACCCTACAGTAGTCTGTGGACAGCCAGTCTGTATATCTGTCGCTAGTTGGCCGTGAATATTTCATCTCGCCTCGGGCGGATTGATTCTAGGCAACGTCTATGGAGGCGTCACTGACGACACCTTGCTGACCCTACAGTAGTCTGTGGACAGCCAGTCTGTATACTGTCGCGCTAGTTGGCCGTGAATATTTCATCTCGCCTCGGGCGGAATGATTCTAGGCGACGTCTATGGAGGCGTCACTGACGACACCTTGCTCACCCTACAGTAGTCCCCTACAGAATTATTATTGAAGGTGGTTTATTTCTATTTTAGAAATGCTGTTACTTTTTTAATTTTTAGTGACTGATGATGCGTACCATCACCTGTAGTTAGGCAAACAGATGAACATGTTCACCATTTAGTAGATATGATATGATATACGAGAACGTGTCAATTCTTAATGGTGTATTAATTTAATCAAGGCAACGGATTTTGACTTATTCCGTACTGATGTGATAAAATATTTCCGGGCAAACATGAGGTAAATGATAGTAACAGCTAGAAAAGTACGTTTCGGTAACATATTCCATCTCGTTGCTTTTTGAGGAATCCTGATATCATACTTCACTGATAGCAAGTGTCTCTGGGGTAAGCTATGGTTATTTGATAAGCATTAATTTCTGGACTCTCTTTTAACTTACTGTTTTAAGACAGATGTAACATTTTATCCGATATAAGTGTATCTTAAACCATTAGTATGTATGACTGACGATGTATTCTCTAATATTTGTGAATTACGTTATGGTCGTTAAAAGAAACACATATATCACCAACTTATTTCGTCTCGTTACTCCGTTGTTTGATATACTGATGTAACATGAGCAGATTGATACAGCAATTCTGAGGTATCAAATATTGGTTTGAAAATTCCAAAAATCTCAGCACTTAACTCTCTCTCATTCCTCCAGATGGTTTCCACACTGCATGCTCCCTAGGATTTGTAATCTAGGTTATCGGAAGACAATTAAATCTTTCCCTTCTTTTCTTCTTTCTGTTCTTTATCTTTGTATGTACTAATAGCTCCCCACCTGACGAAGAGGATAGATTCTAATCTCGAAACGTTGTGTTATACCTTTTGTAACATATAACAATGGCAAATGCCCGAAATCCTATAATCCTCTTAAACCCTCCATCGCCAGTAACAAATTTTTAAAGAAGAATTATGAATTGGTAACTCATTTGCCTTGTTGCTCTACATCATCTTCCAAAGGATTCCACAATAATCTTGTACAGTAATGTAGAGAAGGAAACTCTCCTTGTTGTAGAGGTTTGCATCACACCTCTGAGGATAATATATGGGGATTTAAAAAACGTACATAATCCCAGCCAATCCTGCCTCATGGCCCCAACAAGAATTCCACATTACTTCCATCAGGGACGATGACTGGATCATTACTACGAACAGCAAATTGTTCCCTTGCATCTCTGAGATAAGTTATGGTCATTGGAAGAAAAGTACATCTTGGCATCTTATTCCGTCTGATATATATATATATATATATATATATATATATATATATATATATATACATAAATTAGTAATCCTACAATTATCTAGAGCCCTAATGCAGACGAGGAAGCTTCTCGCAGGAACTCTGATGTACGTAACATGTAATGATTGGGGAATCTTTTATATTCCCTCCAATAGAGACGTTACACTACGTCAAGTATTCCTGCAGGAGCGTTTTCTGGAACCCAGTTGTGGACTGTAAAAATGTTCACTGTAACTTTGAGGTAATTTAGATAATTTCAAACACAGCAATCAATCCGGTCCAGTTACTTCAGGATAGTTTGTATATGACGTCATTCCGAAACCAAAATCGAAACGTGATGTTTCCTAACAATTGTTTTAGGTAATTCTGAGTAATTGTAAGAAAAGTGTTCTTCGTTCTCCATTTAGTTTTATATTTAAAAATTCCAAACTGATTTCCTGGTTGTATATCTGTGTAATCCAAAAGAATACTTAATTGGACCAATCTGAGGCAGTCCTCTTTCATTTAAAAAAGTTTAGGAAAATTTGTAGAGATACATAAAGAAAGGTACACAGTACAGTTCGGATTGTATAACCTCATCATTTTTGATGTCGGTTTAAAAAATAAAAACTTTAAAAACGAATACAATATTGTAATTCATTTTGTAATTGTAAACACTATTCTCTATTCTATATTCATTTATTGAGTACTAACAAATTCTATGCAATTAATCAAAGGAAAAATCGGGTTAGTTTTTTAATTTCAAAATAAAAAATGTCCGTATATCTAATACAGCTAGGGGACTAAATGCGTTATTGGTCATAACACCCAATTTCTCTAGATAGAAAGTCGAAATAGGGATCCTATTAATGGTATTACGTACTTAAAAAATACAATATTTTGTTTAGAGAACTATGGATTCTGTTACAGTAATGCGAATGATTTCCATATTCTGCTAATTACGGTGATTAATGGACTGTTACAAAGGATTTTGTTAAATAAGAAATGAAAAGATTAAAAAATTTAACAGTACGTATTAAAATACGGACTGAAACCCGAATACGGAATAAAACACTCACACACATTTTGCTAATGAAATAATTTATAGAAACGTATAATAGTTCAAAATTTACATTTTAACACAGACATTGAAATTTAATGTTGTAATAGAACTTGTAACATAATCATTCGGTTTTAATTATTTACAAAATAACTAAAATATACCTTAATAATAACTTGATTCACTATTTTTTGTTATGAACTGTAGTGTCTGTTCTGTTTATTCCTTTAGTTATGCGTTTATTCTACAATCTAATTACAAGTATCAAAGCACATCAGTGGTTCTTTAAAACACACGTTTAGCGGGAAAAGTCAATCTACTAGGAATGAAATATAGCATCACATCTTGTAAAGGGTTCCAATTGGTTCTGAATACAATTCAAAATATTTAAAACTGATCCAAATTGCGTAAATTGCTTCGTGTAATTGCCCTGTTTGCTGTGTACAACTGCGTATGTGTTGATTACGTAAAGAAAATTACATTGAATATACCAAATATTCTGTTTTAATACAATATGAATGATCCCAACTCTGAATATATTGATAAATCCCGAAAATTATTTATGTACCTAACAAAAAATACAATATCGGTTACAAATATTACATATGCACATTTAATAATTTCTCAGTCGCAATATACTGATTATACCAAAACCTTCCCTTTATCTCCTCAAATGTTAAAGGTTGAAAACTTTTAAATGTCCTTTAAAAATACAATCACCTGTAACCAATTTCGTGAATTATAAAATTAGCCCCAGTCCACCAAAATGCTAGATACGGAGGCGCAACTCAAACATTTAAAATAGGATGACTGTTTGAATAATGAGTCATATCTAAAGTTTTGTTTAGACAAAATCAACGAAGCCAATTTCTGATTGCTATGTGTCAAAAATGACTATCGTGTGAACATATATAATATCACACATTGGGTTGGACTCTATTTTGAGTTAAATTAAGAGAAGCCTTTTGGGTCTTATGTGGTTTTTAATAACAACTACCTCTACCGCGAAATGTGTTTCTTTTAGGGACAATTATAAGAGCGAATTACTTTTTATTACTGTAACCCCCGTTATCTTACTCTCTAGATTTGTATACATAGAAAGCATTATTTTAATTAGAGGATTCTTAAATAGTTCCAGATGGGCTTTGGATAGCATAGCGAAAAATTGAAGTTTGAATTTTACCTTTGTTCAAATAATAAAACCAGTTCATTTTCAAAGGATTGACCTGAAATTGGTCTTATTGATAGCGTTTTTTGCCTCATAATGGCATTTTAATCCGTCTCATTTGAGCTTTTTCTCCCATTTTTTAGTGAGAAGAGTATCATTTTTAAATCTATCAAAATTGTCCTCAGGTGGTGGTAGTATATATTTCCAAGATGATTTCAATCTCTACACGTTTACAGTGGGAGGGGACATTTGGAACACAAGGTAGAACGTAGTTTGGTATACAATAAAATGACGTGGTGTTGAAAGACCAGACAGAAAGTAACGAAAGAGGTATCACACGGACGGAAGGACTGCCTCTTTACTTTTGGCAATGGAACACCAGGGTTCTTCCTCGCACCAAGAGGAACCTTTGTGTCGATTTGAAGTCTCTATAACCTTTTTTTATTCAGAGTTATCGCACAGACGGACGGACATACTGACAGAAAACGGCACGATTTCAATAAAACCTAGTTTGAATCCTTTATAAAATATATGGTTTAATCTAGTGTACTAAGTTAACATGGGAATGTATGTAACTTTAAATGCAAAAATAATAAAACTAATTTGAAACATATTAAATATCCATACATATTATACTTGCTAATACAATGGTAGCAATACTTATCTTATCTATCATTATACTATGCTATTATCGAGATTATAGGACAAACGTCTGAATCATTAAACCCCTGATATTTTCAGTAGGCTGTTAGAACAGCACTTTTCCTTTTCTAAACCCCTATAACAACCGTTGTATGAGTTTCCTAATTTTTTTACTAAACTAATTTCTTCTTTAATTTCTTATTAAAATTTACACTATTATACTGTTATAGCATGCAGTAGTACTGACTATCATAAAGATTGGAAGAAATTAAAGACAGCAAATCCAATGCCCGTCTGGATTATGGGGATTGATCGAGCCGGTGCAGCAGCTGGTGGTGTGGGGTGAGGCGTCAGCGCCAGTCCCCTGGGGTTCAGTTAGGCCGTCGGCGGCTCGGTGTCTGCCCCAAGTCTGAAGCCGTAGCCCGAGGGCCAGGCATTGTGGTGGCCGCCGCTCATGGACAGACCCTCCTTGCGGATTGGAAGCGGCTATTGTTGCCGCAGTCTGCACAAAAGCCGCAGGGACCCATCGCTCACCACACTGACAGGTTAAAAACGTAATTATGGTGTTGAGAGGTGCTTTCAGCTGAATTCTGGACTACTGATTTTGCGAACTCTCTGGTTTCCAGGTTGTTTAAAAATATAGTGGGAATGTAGACCAAATTCATTGAAAGTTCTTTTGTCCTCTAACCATAGACTCTGACGTCTGGTATGAATGCTTCAGAGACTAAATATTAAGTATAGCAACATAGATAAATTATAATTCTGAAAGAAAATTATAGCCTAATCAAAACGGAACACCAAACTCTTTTTGTGATGTTCAATTCAAATGGTACAGTAAAACAGTAAAGTATTTATCATTTTCTTCAAATAAAAATCTAAAACTAATATATTAAAACAACACTTTTTTACTTCAGACACGACTAACTTGCTAGTCAATTAATTACATGTTTGCAAAGTTTTCACAATGAAGCGACAACTTTTTTCGAACTTAAATGACTTTTTGGTTTGTTTTCTAAAGTTTTCACGACACAACTTTTTTCATTTGTTTTAGTGTATAATATTGTTTTGATTGAACTTTTTTCCTTACAATATTAAACATTCTGCTTCAGCAATGAAACTAAAATAAAAAGTAGGAATTTATTCATTAAAACCATTTAGATTAAAATATACTTCTTTAGACGCCACAAATGTCTTCCATGTATAAAAGTTCATCAGTGCTAGTTAAAGGGTTAAAGTGAACCTGCTCAAGAATAAGATACTTCCGAGTTCTCCCTCCAAGTGACAAAATTCGCAAGGACTAAAAGAGGGCCACGTACTCCGTTAAAGTGACCTTTTGTAAAATTATAACAATGCAAAATGTCCGAAATCCTGTTATCCTTTTTCGTGCCAAGTAGTTATTGTTTGATTATTGTAGGAGGGAAAACATTAACGTATGGTTATGTTATTGTGTGTGTTCATTTCAATGTAAGCCTTATAACCCGAATCAGGACCATAATTAGTGCTAATACGAGTCCATTTTATTAGAGTTCAACGAGAGAAAATGTTTTGAACTTGGAACACAAACAATCAGTGATTTACTGCTGAGAATAATCTATTAACGCCCAAAGTGTTTTTGATTACCAAAAAAGTGTCCGAAGAGCTCGGTATACTGTCAGGTTAAGCGCCAGAAGCAAACACCTGCAGGTGACCGGTTTCATTGCCGCATTCAAATGAGTGCATTCTCCGTCGGCAGGTGCGGTGCCAGGGTTGATTGCGGCAGGTGTAATCGGCGAGGCGCGCCACAGTCAGACCCGAGATCTCAATCCACCGGAGCAGGTGCTTCCCTATGTTAATGCGAGGGATAAGATCTGGTGGAGGTTTAGCTCGGTTCGACAGTGGTCAGATTTCCGCCCAGATACGAGGCTCCCTTTCAAACAACATTACAGCGGTAGGTCTGGGGTTCTAGGTTTGGTTGTGATTCAGAATTTGTTTATAGAAACTATTCTCCATCAAAAACATACCATTTTATATCAGCCAATATTTTATACTATTTTTTTACAAAAACTTAATTCTGCTTAAACAATATTGACCAAAACCACTGTTCCATCATTTCTACACCTACGTTTAACTGTAATTGCAATTTTATAACGGAAGTTACGTAAAGTTTGAACTTTCAATGTTTCGGAAATTATTAAAGAAATAAATAATTCTGCTTGTGATAATAAAACCTAAATATACTAAACTTTAAGTAGCAGTATGTGGCAACAATAGCTTGAATTCCCCATTGTAATCTTTATGTAGCGACGAAACTACCAGAGATAACCTTTTTTCGATCAGTGGAATGCTGAATATAATGGGGAGGGAATTCTAAAAGCTTAAACATTGTTTTTGGTAACAATTTACTTTGTAGACTTCTTTATTATACTTTTATTGTGTTGTAACAAATTGCGTGAAGCAAATCTAGATTTCGCTTATAAACCGAGAATGAATGGCACGTATCAGTAAGTATCGTACTTACTTGCTAAGTACACAGGTCTTACGGTGCCAAATTCATTTGCTGCTTGAGTAAGGTCTTGTCAGTGTGTCATTGTTAAGGATAACTCCAGAACTAGACAGTTCCTTACAATTTAAATTATTTTGGAAACCTAAATTAATTGGTAATGTGGAAGGGGAAGATCAGAATCTTTTCATCGACTATTGGCACCGTATCCCAACGAGGGATCCCAAGTTTAGTGTATAACGGGACTCCTTTCTGCCAACGGAAAATATTTGCATAATGGATTTAGTCTGATGATGTTTTATCCTATTTAATGAAGTGTAGTCACCAGTTGTTCCAGTTGTTTTACAGATTACTTAACTTGTTGTTATTATGTCCTTAATAAGGATACAATGCAAGCCAATTCCGCAAGAAGAATCCTCATCGTTAAAAAGTGTGCGATACAAAAGAAACTCAGTTGCTCCATGTGCTTATACAGGGTGTACATAAAGTCCTGCACATATATAATATTTTCTGAACGGTAACAGATAAATCAACAAGATTAGGTATATCAACACTACACCTAAAAATCTATTTTTAAGGAACTATCGGTTTTCTGCAATATCAAGGGGACGTCCCGCAAGGAGTCAGAAGAAAATCTTAAATAGGAGCATAGGTCAATATGCACATCATTTTAAAGGGCTTATCTAGCAGAGTTTAATGCCCCAAACCGCACTCAAAAAGATTGATCCAGTACAAAATGGCGGCTGTTCAAAGGTTTTACTTGGTTACATTTTATTAGTAGCCATAACCCCAGTAAAGCGAAACTGCAACCAACGAATACTGCAGCTAAATACTACATTATGCTTGTCAGTTGTACAGAAGTGAATTATGACGTTATATTGATTACGGGAAAACCTGATAACAGTAACAATTAAAAAGCTCTTATCTTTGGGTCGCAGTTTGGACTTTCCTATTAGCCAGTCTATTCATAGTAGGTTATTCTAGTTTTCTTGTTTTAGTAGTGCTGTCCAACCTTTCTATCAGTGCGCTTTAGTACAAAAGAGTTTGTCGTATTGCTTGTAGTTCTTCAACTACACTATATCGCTTGACGAACGTGAACGTATAACACTTCTTATGATGGTTGGTTGGGGAAACAACAGACGATCATACGACGAAGCATGCCATTTATTTAATGACTACTTTCACGAGAGGCAGCCAGTTTCTAGAACAACTGTAGGGAGAACTGTTCAACGCTTTATGGAAACAGGAAGTGTTTCAGATCGTCATAGGTCAGGAAGGCCCACTACTGCGACAACCGAAGACAACTCTTTAGATGTATTGCATTCATTTATTGAAAACCTGCAAGAGTCCCTACGCTCAGCAGCACAACCTCATGACATCTCTGTTACGTCTGTTAAAAAAAATTCTGAAAGGGTCTAATTTTAAACCTTATAAAGTTCATTTGGTGCACGAACTCAACGATAAGATAAGACCCAAAGATAAGAGCTTTCTAATTGTTACTGTTATCAGGTTTTCCCCGTAATCAATATAACGTCATAATTCACTTCTGTACAACTGATAAGCATAATGTAGTATTTAGCTGCAGTATTCGTTGGTTGCAGTTCCGTTTTTTTTGGGGTTTTGGCTACTAATAAAATGTAACCAAGTAAAACCTTTGAACAGCCGCCATTTTGTACTGGATCAATCCTTTTAAGTGCGGTTTGGGGCATTAAACTCTGCTAGATAAGCCCTTTAAAATGATGTGCATATTGACCTATGCTCCTTTCTGACTCCTTGCGGGACGTCCCTATGATATTGCAGAAAACCGATAGTTTTCCTTAAAAAAGTAGATTTTTAGGTTTAGTGTTGATATACCAAATCTTGTTGATTTATCTGTTATCGTTCAGAAAATATTATACATGTGCAGGACTTTATGTACATCCTGTATATCGTGACTACCACATTAAGCACCTCAGTTGTGCACCTGGCGAGTGATGAGACAATGAAAATACCTCTTCACCTGTATTACAATATGTGTTAAGGCCTACTTGTTTCTGACGTTGAAACGATATGACGAGTTCATTCGAGCTTCTTCGCCGCCGACTTTTTTGGATCTATTCAGACGAACATTGCTCCAGATGTAAGGGGTGAAGTCTATAACAGCTTGATTCCAGGCGCTGCTCTCAGAGGAAGGTGAATTGGAGGTTAACTCAACATTCACAAGATATAATAGTTGTAATTAAAAACATGGATAAATATAAGGATATGCCAGATATTTCGTTTGAACGTCTTAGAAATACGCATATTTATATTTTTTAAAATCATTATATATCCATCGGTTTTGTAAGGAGAGTTATAAATCAATGATTATCTAACTTTTTCAGTATTATTGGTATAAATTAAAACCATTTCACTTTAAAAATTAAATATACGTTAAACTGTTATTGGTTTATACTGCTGTAAAATATTAGCTATGATGCACAATTAACACTTGATTTTTAGTGACAATAAATTTAGTGACTTCAAATTTAACATATCTTCTAATATCAACAATCGTATTTTTTTTAAATATTAAATATTCTACTGTAATAACCAAAGTTACTTAAATAATTTTGCCTATACTTTGTTTCAAGCTATAGAAGTACACAAGGTGTTCACAAAAGGGTGTCTCAAACTTCTGTGGTTAATAGTACTCAAAATTCTAAACAAATACTTGCTATAAACATAGGTTGGGAAATCTGTTGTTTAACTGCTGGCTGCCATTTTGTATTTGTATTAAAAATAAGTATAAAAAAATAGTAAAGCTACAGATACCGAACTTTGTACCTAGGTTATAACAAATAAGAGGAAAACTTAAAGAAATAATTGTGTGATTTTTTTAACATCAACAATATGACGCTTGTTGAAAATCAAATAAAAAAACTAGTATAGTTGTAAAATATTTACAATAGGCCTATAAAAATCTACACAATTTGGTATAAGTAGCGTTAATATATAGTTTTGTTATTAAACAAATACAAAACTGGCGGCTAGCGGCTAAACAACAAATTTACCGACCTATATAATTCCTATCACCCATGGAAGTTTGTGTCACCCTTTACTGAACACTCTGTATGTAGGTGGGTAAAAAACATTTTCATTAAAATGTGATATATTTTAACTAGATTAGATCACTACTATACATTCTTATATGTTACGTGTTCTCTCACAATGGATTTGAAACCCTATACTCTCTCATACCATATACGGGCAGCTATAATAATACATACATTACAGATTATGTTTAGTGTCTGCATACAGTGGAATGTGAAAATTTAATTCGTGAAACTTTTTCTGCATCCTCAAAATAACTGTGTTTCAAACAATTAATTATTGAGTGATAAAGTATAATTAAAATGTTTTCCAGAGAGGTCGTGACACGAGACAGGTGACAAAGATCCGGGAAATATATTAAATTCCTCCTCGCAAAACGGAAATGTGTCTACTAGTATTAAATATTACCTTGATGTGAAATGTATTACAATACAGAGCTTCCCGTGGAACTGGATTGTCTGCATTAGATTAACTCAATCAAGATTAAAACGACTTATGTTCCACCTAATCACCATCCAACTGATTCATTACTGCCTTCATTGTTTGGACAATCAAATTAATGATATCTGTAGAAAATTTTGTCAAAGCCAATTTCAGTTTTTTGCCACTTTCTATTTGATATGTACTATTGAGAATGCTTAATTTCATTTTTGGTATTGGAAAACTGAACATACTTTCAAAACAATATAATAAACAAGTTTACTTAATAGTAAAAATAAACAAGATAAACCTTAATGTATATAACCCTTATTATAGCTCTAGTGATTAATTTGTGTTTAACTTATAAACTTTGGTATCGCGTATTTAAATGGGATATGTCCCATAACTCTACAATATAAAATAGCCGACTTCTAAAGCGCCTCTTGGAGGAGATGAGAATGGAGTCACATAGAACTTACAGGTACATTTGTACTGTAACTGGTATCGCAGTAATTAAAGCGCCTCTTGGAGGAGATGAGAATGGAGTCACATAGAACTACAGGTACATTTGTACTGCAACTGGTATCGCAGTAATTAAAGCGCCTCTTGGAGGAGATGAGAATGGTGTCACATAGAACTACAGGTACATTTGTACTGCAACTGGTATCGCAGTAATTAAAGCGCCTCTTGGAGGAGATGAGAATGGAGTCACATAGAACTACAGGTACATTTGTACTGCAACTGGTATCGCAGTAATTAAAGCGCCTCTTGGAGGAGATGAGAATGGTGTCACATAGAACTACAGGTACATTTGTACTGCAACTGGTATCGCAGTAAGTAAAGCGCCTCTTGGAGGAGATGAGAATGGAGTCACATAGAACTACAGGTACATTTGTACTGTAACTGGTATCGCAGTAAGTAAAGCGCCTCTTGGAGGAGATGAGAATGGAGTCACATAGAACTACAGGTACATTTGTACTGTAACTGGTATCGCAGTAAGTAAAGCGCCTCTTGGAGGAGATGAGAATGGAGTCACATAGAACTACAGGTACATTTGTACTGTAACTGGTATCACAGTAACTTGAATGTTCAGCTTTCATGAACTGAGACTAAAAATTATTTCGAAGGTTGTACCCATCTACCAACTCTGTTTTAATACAGCACATCTTATAATCACCATAAAGCGAAGATTAACATTATGGAGTTTCTAATTCCACCACGCGCTAGACGGCTTATGTTGGCTTATGTGTGGAGCGGAGTGTGGCTTGGCTTAGAGCAGTAACTTGTACGTAAGCCAGCCTGTGAACTGTGACTGCGAGAGGCTTATAGCCGGCATTAGCATATCCAGCGATTTTAACTGTGTTCAGAGAGTGTTTAGCAGTATTAATTTATAATTATTAAAATTATAATTTAAACTAGCCTTTACGAAACATCTATCTAATTTGTGTGAATAAGCAGGTACGATACATGTAATTATATAATTTAAACTGTGCACAATTAACGTTATCACCATGGTCGCAATGTTTTCACTGAACCACATTTGAAATATGGTTAGCAATACTGAGCTCTTTATAAGCTTATATATAACCCATTTAAATTTAATATGCTTAAATATAAAAACGGATGTTTACATTAACTCCTTCAATTACTCTATTAAAATGTTTCTGAAAGAAAGTTACTAATGTAAAATGGTATTTCATATATTATTTTGCTTTACCAACCGTAAAATGTTCAATGCAAACGAAGTTGTAGTAAGAAGGATAGATGAATTTAAAACTAGTATAAACTATAATAATTGCTTTAAAATGTTTTCTTTATGAACAAACAAGAGTGCAATAAAAGTTTGATCTATCACAAATAGTGATATCGAAAATTGATTTATACACCGTAGTAAAGTTTTCACTCACATTATTATTTACTTTTATTTCTGGTAAAACACGGTCTAAGACAAGCTTGCCAGCTTAAAAAACTGGCTTGCTTCTGATTAGACACGTTTTTAGATGCAGCTCTTTAGCTGTATTTGAGGATCTTTTAGGACTTCTATCACTAGAATTGACATCTTGTCAGAAGCATGTAAATCTCTGTATGGAATGAAAGCTGCGGCTGCGGCCACTGTTGGACAAGCTTGTAGTTGGTTAGTACGCGCCACTGCAATATTGCTATCTTTATGTGATTGAATATTACATTTAACATCAGGCGCTATGGGACAAAGAGTATGTGTTTAATAAACCGTTTACCGTAACCAACTGATCTCACGAGGGTTGGATAAAGAAGGAGGAAATAAAGTTAGATAAAGTTGATTTCATTTGTACACAGATGTGTCCTTTATAGAGGACAGATCTGACTACAGGGTGTGTGTAGCTCATCTCTCAGAACAGCTCTTAGTGGAGGTCTCGGAAAGCATTGCGGTTTTACAGGCTGAAATATACGCTATTTTAACTTGCGCTAATATAATGATAATATAATTGATTAAGAATAATGTCGATCGGCATGATGCTATCTGTTAGCCAGGCCCTTGGCTCGATGGAATTCACTTCTGGGAATGCTTTAAAACTTTATCCCTTCTTATACCGCAGTACATCTCAGCTTGGTTCAAGGACATGCCAGATTAGGGTCAAGGAACTCACTAACTTTTTAGATGACTCAGAAGCACTTTCATGGAATTAAACCGGCTTGTGGTCTGTTTAATTTAAAAGTAAGTCAACTTCCTACGAAGCTATTAGGAAATGTTTCTGTGATAAGCTCGTCATTGTTGGCAGAGTTTTTCTGGAGAATCCTTTGGCAAGAACCTTGTAAGAGGCACTAATATCCAGTTCACGAACTGACTGATTAATCTAAAAATGGCCTTCTAACAAAGGTTCTTTCCCTTATTACTGGGCATGTCAATTCACGAAACACTTGCACATCGTAGGAATCACTACTTAAGATTCTAGATGATATCATCCGGAGGAGATTGCAAACCACGATAATTAGGGTTGTGAGAGACTAGAGGTTGAGATAAACCCTTTTTGGATCTTCACAGCCAGATGATGGATACGATACCAGAATTGGGGAGACGTTTGCTGAAGACAATAGGGTAGGTACCCCGTTCTAGCAGAACATTGGATGCGCATTGAATGCTTAGGTTGAAGCGTTGGGAACTAAGAGCCCATTATTTTGTTCTTGAGAAATAAGCTTTCAGACAATAATGTACACAGTCATTTTTAAAATACTTCTTCTTGACCACCCAAAAACATTTATTTGGGACAAGAACTATCTAGAAAAACTTTAACTTAGTGTCACAAAAACAGAGTAATACAGAATTATTATATTTAGAATTAGGGTTATTAAAGGACTTTAAAGGAAAAAGCTTGTTTGTAGTCTATAAATTCACTAAACTTGCTATGTGAGAATGCTATGTTTTGCGAAATTGTTTGTGTAAAACCTTGTTTGTAATTGTTTTGCGAAATTGTAAAACCTTGTTTGTAGTCTATAAATTCACTTGTTTATGTTTTACGAAATTGTTTGTGTACCTTGTTTGCAGTCTATAAATTCACTAAACTTGCTATGTGAGAATGTTATGTTTTGCGAAATTGATTCATAAACTTGCTATGTGAGAATGTTATGTTTTGCGAAATTGTTTGTGTAAAACCTTGTTTGTAGTCTATAAATTCACTAAACTTGTTGTGTTTTGCGAAATAAAACCTTGTTTGCAGTCTATAAATTCACTAAACTTGCTATGTGAGAATGTTATGTTTTGCGAAATTGTTTGTGTAAAACCTTGTTTGTAGTCTATAAATTCACTAAACTTGCTACACGAGAATGTTATGTTTTGCGAAATTGTTTGTGTAAAACCTTGTTTGCAGTCTATAAATTCACTAAACTTGCTATGTGAGAATGCTATGTTTTGCGAAATTGTTTGTGTAAAACCTTGTTTGTAGTCTATAAATTCACTAAACTTGCTATGTGAGAATGTTATGTTTTGCGAAATTGTTTGTGTAAAACCTTGTTTGCAGTCTATAAATTCACTAAACTTGCTACACGTGAGAATGTTATGTTTTACGAAATTGTTTGTGTAAAACCTTGTTTGTAGTCTATAAATTCACTAAACTTGCTATGTGAGAATGTTATGTTTTGCGAAATTGTTTGTGTAAAACCTTGTTTGCAGTCTATAAATTCACTAAACTTGCTATGTGAGAATGTTATGTTTTGCGAAATTGTTTGTGTAAAACCTTGTTTGTAGTCTATAAATTCACTAAACTTGCTACACGAGAATGTTATGTTTTGCGAAATTGTTTGTGTAAAACCTTGTTTGCAGTCTATAAATTCACTAAACTTGCTATGTGAGAATGTTATGTTTTGCGAAATTGTTTGTGTAAAACCTTGTTTGTAGTCTATAAATTCACTAAACTTGCTACACGAGAATGTTATGTTTTGCGAAATTGTTTGTGTAAAACCTTGTTTGCAGTCTATAAATTCACTAAACTTGCTATGTGAGAATGTTATGTTTTGCGAAATTGTTTGTGTAAAACCTTGTTTGTAGTCTATAAATTCACTAAACTTGCTACACGAGAATGTTATGTTTTGCGAAATTGTTTGTGTAAAACCTTGTTTGCAGTCTATAAATTCACTAAACTTGCTATGTGAGAATGTTATGTTTTGCGAAATTGTTTGTGTAAAACCTTGTTTGTAGTCTATAAATTCACTAAACTTGCTACACGAGAATGTTATGTTTTGCGAAATTGTTTGTGTAAAACCTTGTTTGCAGTCTATAAATTCACTAAACTTGCTATGTGAGAATGTTATGTTTTGCGAAATTGTTTGTGTAAAACCTTGTTTGCAGTCTATAAATTGACTAAACTTGCTATGTGAGAATGTTATGTTTTGCGAAATTGTTTGTGTAAAACCTTGACACATGTTTACGGTAAAACTTTTTTTGAATTACATCGACGAGCAGGGTTAGAACATCCTGTTTTTAAGAAATCATCAAAATATTTTAAGAATATTACTTGTGATTGATGTAGTAAACAAAATTTTAAAGTCTTAGTTCTTATGACTTACTTTCGTGTAACCGTTCGTCCGGTAAACATACCACACGGTTGGTATGTTATAACCTGTTGTTTCTCATATGTATTCTGTTTTCACTTTAACGATACACGTGGTTGCTAACTTACTGACGTATAAGTAATGCGTCCTACAGTATCTCGAGATCATACACAGAGAGTGATTTAGCATAGGCACGACACCGTCATTATTATTAAAGACCTGTCACGACCTACTTTAAATAGTTTCGTTGTTTTTCTGTCAGCCTGTGCTATAACTCTCAAAAGAAAGGTCCAGAAGGCTTATACTTGATACGTAGGTACCAAAAATCTTATAATAAAGAACTCTAGTGATTCTGGGATGAAACGTTCAAAGGGCAGTCCTTCTATCTATCTGTTCATCTATTATACAGGGTGAGTTTTTTAAAGTGATCCAATAGCTAACTTTTTAATTACACGACTTAGCACCACACTTTAAATTTGGAACTTGCTCAATTTTAAGTTTCACTCAGGGATACACTTTCAGATTTTTTGAAGATGGCCGCCATTTTCCAATATGGCGGTCAACTTTAAAATCTCTTATGGAACACCCTGTATTTTATGTTGTTTTTAGATTCTACTCAACAAAATAATACATTATTGCTTTTGAGAGTTTTTCAATATCTCTAATGGTTCAGGAGCTACGTGGACTGCAAGTTTTTATCATCAGTCCGAAAAAAATCCGAAAACTTGCAGTCCACGTAGCTCCTGAACCATTAGAGATATAGAAAAACTCTAAAACACAAAAATGTCTTATTTTGTAGTGTAGAATATAAAAACAACATAAAATACAGGGTTTTCCATAAAATATTTTAAAGTTGGCCGCCATATTGGCAAAAATTATGAAAACTTCCAGTCCACGTAGCTCCTGAACCATTAGAGATATTGAAAAACTCTCAAAAGCAATAATGTATTATTTTGTTGAGTAGAATCTAAAAACAACATAAAATACAGGGTGTTCCATAAGAGATTTTAAAGTTGACCGCCATATTGGAAAAATGGCGGCCATCTTCAAAAAATCTGAAAGTGTATCCCTGAGTGAAACTTAAAATTGAGCAAGTTCCAAATTTAAAGTGTGGTGCTAAGTCGTGTAATTAAAAAGTTAGCTATTGGATCACTTTAGAAAACTCACCCTGTATAACATTAGAAAGACTATTGAGACCTGGTAATTGGCTAAAGGAAGAATCCTATTAATATTGAATATTGAAAACTCTTGTTCTTTTAGTTGGTTAATGGAATCCTCGTTAGTTTATTTCACATTTTTAACGTCAACGCCTAAACACCAAGAGATAATTATTGTAGGATTGTCTCTAGACACGAGTTGATGTGTGAGAATTCTACTTGAATATATTTCTTTGATTGCAATTGAAACAGTAATAATTTTAGTTCACTAATAGTCAGATGAAACTTGGAATACAATACTTACACAATATAATAAATGGTTACTTCTCATTCATTTGACAGATTACACATATGTAATAACATTAATGTTATTCCATATGAATTTACCTCGTCTATAAATATTGGAAATTTATCTCAGCAAAACCGGTTTGAGAACTGATCGTCTCTTTGATAGTACAGCTATTATGTACCTGGAGCCCACCAGGTGTGTGACGTTACCTAGAAACCCCTATCCCCGCGGCGATCCTGCAGGCATACCTCCTCTCAACAAAGGCACTGAAGTGAATTTCTAACATAGTAGACTAATTTGCTTATCGTTTCAATACCGTTGCTTTATCAACTGTTTACCGTCTGTTAGTTAGCGATGTTTGTTATTATAATTTGTGTATTAACAAAATGCTTAAATGTCATACCAAAACGTTGAAGCAGTTATCTTCATAATCATTCTATAAAAAAATCTTTGCTTTTCAAAGGCTTTGATTACACAATCCCATTAAGGTAATAGGAGATAATACATTGTTTCTTTTATCAGTGCGTAAAACATGCGATTGAAACCTAATAAATGGTCTTGTACTAAATTTATATAATTAAGACATTTATTATATGTTTGAAACAAATAAGATCAATAATAAAATAAAATACATTTAATATCTCCATCAAATTTCATTAAAACAAAAAGTAATTAAAAAATGTTTTCAATAGTGTTAGTTGTTTTTTGTAATTTTCTTCTTTATATCTATAAAAATTTCAAAAACCAACTGAAAGAGATTAGCTTATTGAGAAAAATGTAGTCTCGTAAAAAAAAATTAAACACGCCTCTAGCATAAATTTCGGACTTGTCCTAAATTGTCGAGATGCAACCTTACATTAATTACAAATTTGTTGCGTACAAATATAATGAATAACCCCTCATAATCTAGTGGTTTTATATATTTTATTGTCTTATTTGACTGTTATTAAGATTATAAACATAGATTTAATAAACATTATGGCCTAGGATCCAGTAGCCATACAATATAGATTTTTGAGTTTTTTTTCTAAAAATGAATTTTTTCTCAACCACTATAGTTTTGGTGGTGATCGGCATGAGTGAGAACCGAAAGGTGTTGAAAACAATACTCGATTGTTAATAATATTTTTAATCGCTCGATATACTTAAAGCCGACTGTCAAAATCTGAATACCATCTCATCTCGACCTCCACAACTAGCGCGTCTGACGGACGATGTCTTTCCTGTTTTTTGTTTCTCCTAAGGCGAATACCGAATGTAACACGACTCGCAGAGTCGCATTTTGCTTTTTAAATATATGTTATACAAGTCTGAAAACTCCAAATCATTACATTGGCATCATTTGTTTTTTTTTTTTTTTGGTATTTATAAATAAAATAAATTACGTTGATATTTACTCTACAGACTTTATAGGCTATTTTTTACTGAATACTACTACATACGTTAGTATAGACTTGCGTACTGTTAGTAATTGTGTATAGTTATCAATATATCGTAAACATTGCACATGCTGTTCAATGTCATATGTCACTTTTATCATTCCTCCTCGTATTTACATGACTGTTTATACAGTATATGTTCAATGTAGATATTTAGTAGTAACTTGATATAATATCCTGCAGCTTATCCTCTATACCACAAATATAAGGAAAGGACTGCAATTAACGAAATGGCTCCCTACACCTGCTAACCGGAGATGTAGTATAAGATTGTGGCTACGTTGTGTTGAAGTCAGTTGTCATCCAGGCATCGACAATAATCCCTTCGATTACATGGAAACGTGCACAGTTTTCCATGTCACCGTTTTTGTTGAAGGTTTTGAATTGGAAATGAAATTTGAGTTCAGGGCCACCGTATTCAGCACTGTTGCATAGTTCCGTAAGGCTATTTGAAGATCAAATTGTACGAAAGTTTGAGGATATTCCGTGTACTCTGGTCGCCACTGAGTTCTTCTCTAACATTATTATCACCTTGTACAGTTTTACAAGTAACCGTTTGTTTTTGCTGGGCTGGAATTGGCATTGGCAATTAATAAAAGTGTGGGTAATACCAACATATTCACTCAGAAATCCCCATGATTCGGTTTCTATAAGGAAACGGAACTAACTCCTTGGTAATTTGGCTATCCAATTTCTTTTATTCGCTATACTAACAATTTGGCTGCCTAGCTCAAGATAAGAAAAGTTGATCTCATAGTGCTCATCCATCCGTACTGACCTTGTCATGTCGTTGTTATACGGTAACAACCAGTAATACTCGTACGCTCATCCATCCGTACTGACCTTGTCATCCGTTAACAACCAGTAATACTCGTACGCTCATCCATCCGTACTGACCTTGTCATGTCGTTGTTATACGGTAACAACCAGTAATACTCGTACGCTCATCCATCCGTACTGACCTTGTCATGTCGTTGTTATACGTTAACAACCAGTAATACTCGTACGCTCATCCATCCGTACTGACCTTGTCATGTCGTTGTTATACGGTAACAACCAGTAATACTCGTACGCTCATCCATCCGTACTGACCTTGTCATGTCGTTGTTATACGTTAACAACCAGTAATACTCGTACGCTCATCCAGCCGTACTGACCTTGTCATGTCGGTGTTATACGTTAATAACCAGTAGTACTCGTACTTCAAGATTTTAATCACGTGACTCAAGAGGAAAGAAATTACAGGGTCGCCGCGTGTACACTGTGTAGCTATTTATGAGCGGGGTAGTGGGTGCGGGCAGGGGTCATTGTAACATTGATGTAATGGCCCACGATAACAGTGATTTACAGGGATAAGTGAGGCCACTATTACAGGTCCACGTGGCTGTCGGGTAAGCAAGACGAATAGACGACGGAAGCCACCCTCCCGGCCACCAGCACGCGACCGACCGCGGGAAAAGGCTCGGCACGCTCTGTTCACAGTGCTTGAAGGAGATTACATTTATTGGCTGAGCGTTAGCGAAGCTTATCACTCGTGGGTTGGAAAAACTTTATTTCTGTCGACATTTCGAGAACTAACTGATCTATAGACTTGAAACTTTGCATGATCCTTCATTTATATAACAGGAACACTTGAGTTGTATTGTGTTGCATGTTACTCCATTAGATTTGGCTGAGCGTTAGAGAATATACTTTTACGTTGGTCTTATGGGTAACCTCAAAGTTAACGAACATATTAACAAATGTATCCTAACTATCATAACACATACAATATAATTTTATCGTGACTTGGTGATTAAACTTTTATTATGTAAACACTGATATATAACCCAATGTAATGAATAAAATTTAAACTGCAAAATTTGGCACGAAATCTTTAAACACATTTCATCTGCAGATTTTATATTTTGCATGAACCTTGTTTCTACATGGACAAGAATGTATTATATAATGTTGATATAGAATTTTGTTGAGCCTCGTTGAAGGATTTCTATCACTCAATAGGCTGACAAATTTTCTATTTTTTTATTGAAATGTAAACATTTCTTTGCCGTAAGATTGTCAGTCGTTCTATATGTCTGAAATTAATCTAATGTGAAAAATATGAGCTATATTCTTGTTACTTTTCATTAAAACTCATAAAACCTTGTTACACGACACTTGTTACGCCTTACTTCTAAGTGTTTAACAACATTTTTAAATTTTCTACCCTATACTATATTAGTTAGTACCGAAGCTAATCAAAATTAAATGTTTTTCTAAATTGGAAAAACTTTCAAAATCTGTATACAAAACAAACCTTACCTAATCAGAATTGTATTTCTAAATGCGTTCTTTATTTAATAACAATAAGTACAGTTACAAAACATTCATGAAGAAGTACACAAACTTTTAATGAGTAAAAAGATATTTATAGGCTAAGTGTAAAAAC
Source organism: Homalodisca vitripennis (assembly GCF_021130785.1). NCBI lineage: Eukaryota > Metazoa > Arthropoda > Insecta > Hemiptera > Cicadellidae > Homalodisca > Homalodisca vitripennis. The sequence continues at coordinate 163,125,266 of NC_060212.1, read as the reverse complement.
TCTAAAAATACTCTATTTTCATGTTGAAAGGTATAAATGTGAAAAAAAACTAGTATAATAGGTTGGAAAAAACTAGTAGGCTATAATATGCACAGGCGCTTTGTAAAATTACGTAATTTTTCAGTAGAGTACTACCTATGCCACAAACATTGTAATAAGTTGTAATAAAAGTTTTAAAGTGAAAATTAAATTAAAATTGTATTGACCTCCTCGAAGGATGTACCGAAAATATCTCGGGAAGGGAGCCGTAGTATTACCTCTACGTTAAGATGAAGGTGATCCTTAGTTCGGGATAAAAATAAAGCTGCTGCATGCTATAAGAACATTAGAATTTATTACTGTACTTTCCCTCTTTCGACGATGAGTTGTAAACGAACATGTTTACCTTACTCACGGATTTCCCACTGAGGCATATCAGATCCAGGAGGCCACATGAGGGGCCACACATTTCACAGTCGACGGCCGCAAAACCCTCTAATCTCACTTAAGCTTTTAATTCTGATTGTAACGGCGAGGGATTTAACTGCGGCCATTGTCGTCCAAGGTATTATAGCGGACACTTTTCTTTCACGGTTTTTTGTGAATGAGAGATTTTATGAGAGAATTTACGAATTAAAACTCCGAATACTATGAGTTTTATTTATTATTAATTTTTTTACTTTTAAACCCTATTATTCTTATGATATTATCACACAGGTCGCGTATCAGGCTTCGTTGAAACTGCATATAAAATTTCAAATCTATATATAATTTTATTCTCTAGATATCCTGCGGCAGACTGCCAGACATACAATTGTACATAAAAAGAGACATAAAAATTATCCTCAGCCAAATTTCATTGGATATGTACCAATATAGTACACATTCATCTCTATGCAGAAATAAAATTATATGAAAAATTATAGTTCTATGGATAATATCTCTTGTGGTATATATTTTAATATGATGCACTGTCTTTTTTTCAATTTGTTAGATTTTATAGGATTTTCAAAATAATAAATATTCCGGTGAGGTCTGGAGGATTACATAGCAAGAGTGCACTAAATAAAATTTGGTCACCAACTTTTATATTTTCCACTCTATTACTATTTTTGTACAGTATGGATAAGTTAATCATGTTCTGATCTCACACGAATGTACTCAGATTTTTAAAAATTTATTTTTTATGCTATTTTTTGTTGCTATCAACAATACCCATAAGTTCAATGTAAAAATAGTCTATGATGCTCATCCAAACTCCATTGAGAGACATGCACCATTATCTAAGGTGTTTAAATGAAGCTTCGCAAATTTTCAGTTCGTTTTTAAGATACGTGCGGGCACACAGACAGAAACGAAACTTTTCCAGCCTCTAAAGTGATAGACTTTGCTAAAGCTCAGCCAATCATGCTAATCGTTAGATATAAGCATATTCATGGATAATGAGTTAAGTTTTGATTCTCTTAGAGAAATTCTTTTTATATACAATAAATTTAGTACAACGAACATGAACTAAATTCAAATTTATTTATAAAAGTATTAGACAATTACTAAAGTGGCTCCCCAGAATAAAATAAGTATACAATTTTAAAACTTTATATGCAACAAATTTTAGTTTATGTTGCCTAAAGGTGTAAAATGTATGGTTCATATGCAATAAAATATTATATAGCCATAATGTATGAATTTCCAACTCACGTTGTTTACTTCCGGGATAAGAAAATACACGTTTCTTATCTATCCTCTGAACATAAATGTAAAATGACCAAGACAGGCGGGAATTGCCAAAATATGAATTACAGTAAGCGAATTAGAATGTTAGAATTCCTACTGTAGAAATTCCTCACGAATGAACCGCCAATCTAGGATATATAGGATTAAAGGAATAAATTTTAAAAATATATTTGTAACTCTTAAACATTAATATCTGGCTTTGCATGTGGCGCAACATTTAGCTTCTCTGGAGTAAAAGTGTGGTCGCTATTTTCGTATTTAGTTATCTAATTTAAATTAATTTTCTATCTATAGCCAGGACATAGTTCTTGCCGTTGTTCTTTATTTTTGGAGGATTTTCTGGATTTTAAAGAAACTCTGAATTTGCAATGATTTAACAATAAAAAAACAGAAGAATAAAACATTTCGGAAATACAAATCTAGAAAATAAATAAAAATAATATTTAGTACTAAAACTGTATATGAAATACTGAATATTTCAATAAAAAAACACAAAATAACTAATGAAAACATTATAAAGAAAAACATAATAAATTATATATCCTGAACACACATAACATTTACAACAGAACTCTTAGTAAAATAAAGAAAAATGAATAATGAAACATGTTGGCAAGATTATTAGTTAAGATCATTAATTAGACGGTTAGATTATTTTAACCTGATTAATTTGAATTAGGGTTGTGTTTTTATTTTATTTTCCTATTATGTTATTAGAGAAAACGATAATTTTCATTATTCTTTTACGTTATCGAAAAAAGAATGCAACATTTTAAAGCATGGAACGCGTAAAGCGCTCTTGGTGGCAAGGGTTAAAGTTCATTCAATCCACTGTAATTTTCTCATCTCATTAGATATTTTGAAGGTGTTATTTATTTGAAATGTATTAGTATAACATTATATACATATGTCTTCATTCAGAAAGTAATTAAGTAAGTGTGCTCAGCTTAACACAAGCAAGACTCAGTGAGATTGGCCTTTGTGTAAACCTATTTGTATCGTTATGATACAACCGAGAACGGAGACATCAAATGCAGAGCGAAGGCAGAGAGGAACTAATTGAGGCTTGAGGGTCTGGAAGGGTAAGGCCGGGCAAGGGGACTTCCGTTGGTGTGGGAAGGGCGAGTGCGCTCCTGCTCGTGCATCCAGGAGCAGCTTGGCAGGAAGTAGACAGTTTTTTTTAAGAATAAACACAGATTATAATGTGAATGCGTTTTATTACAATTTATAAATTCAAAATTTAGGTATAATTCTCTCAGAGGGAATAACATATTTTAGGGGATATTACAAAATACGAGTATATAAAAATAATATTTTTCCGTAAAATTTTTTACATAGTGGACACATTTACTCTTGTTTTTTCGAAATATAAAATGACAGTCTCTCCAATAATATTTTACATACTTACTGTAACCCTTTGACATCCTTAATAATCATATGTTTTCCATTGGGACTGATTATAAGAAGACCCAAAATGACAACTTCAAATATCTATTGTTTCTCCTGAAGTGTCAAAAAAAGATTTTTGTTCTTTTTCTACCAACAGGAAGGTTATCTTAAAAAAATATTGGACAAAGGAAACTACAGACATCGATTGGAATAATTGCGTGTTAAGCCGCGGTTAACAGATGGTATAATTTATAAATCCATTACGCTGTTTTTGAATGAGTTAAGATAGAGCATAAGGTGTACTATAGAGTGTAAAGGGGTTTAGATTATAGAGAATAAGTTAGAGTAAAAGGGTGACTTACAATTATCTCTTATAAACAGTCAGTTGTAAAACTTGATCTTGCACATAGAAACGGTTTGTTTTTCCTTTTGAACCTTGCCAGTTATGCAAAGGAAAAAGGAAAATATCACAAAAATGTATATGGTACTTGAGTAATATAAGTACCTGTAATAATCTTACACCCACACCGGATGTGAAGAAGATTAATTTCAAAACATTATGCAGAGTTTGCTGCTATTTGGGTCATCATTTTTGTAACATATGGGTGGAGCGCGGTAATTTGCTGATTTAGAAATGAAATAAAAAAATTATGAACCTTATAAAAAATTATTTTTTATTTTAATTATATTGAACAGTAAGGGAATATATAAATTACATGGTTTTAAATAATGTATCTGGAAAATGTCGACCTTCAGCATCCACACACTGCTGCATACGTTTTCTGAAGTTTTCATTAACTCTAACAAGCATGTCGACTGGTATTCTGCCAATTTCAGCCTCAATATTGTTCCTTAGGTCTTCCAAGGTGTTGGGACGGTTGATATACACCGTCGACTTCAGGTAACCCCAAAGGAAAAAATCGCATGGGGCTAAGTCTGGTGAGCGTGCTGGCCAGTTCACATCACCACTCAAAGAGATAAGCCGTCCAGGAAACGTTTGCCTCAAACAATTCATGGTAACCCTCGCTGTGTGTGCAGTGGCACCATCCTGTTGGAACCATGTATCCTCTAATTGCATTGCCTCAAGAGCCGGCTGTATCATAGTCAAGTACCGTTCGGAGTTCACAGTTATGGCACGACGGTTATCCTGAAAAAAGTAAGGGCCAATGATGCCTACTTGTGATATGGCGCACCACACAGTGACGCGGTCCGAATGCAGAGGTCTCTGGTGGACTTCTCTGGGGTTTGTTTCACTCCAGTAGCGCATGTTTTGCTTGTTGACACACACACTGAGGTGAAAATGTGCCTCATCAGAAAAGAACACAGTTGCGTCAGGCGATATAGTTGCAAGCATGTCTTCACAAGAAGTACGCCGTGTCAAATAGTCCCGTGCTGACAATTGATGGACCACGCACATTTTATACGGGTGAAATCTCAGTTCATCATGAAGAATCCGGTGGAGAGAACGTCTTGGAATGCCAAGAGCAAGTGGTTGCTTCCGAGCAGAGCGTTTTGGAGATTGCAGTACTGCTGCTCTAACTCTATCGATGTTTTCCGGTGTTATAATCGTTCTCTGAGGCTCCCTTCGTACACGACACATTCCCTGCTGTTCGGAATGCAGTTACCCAATTTACAATTGATTGCCGACCAGGAACACGTCAGAGTGGGGGAACAGCGAATCGTAAACGAAAAGCACGCTTCACTGCAATGATCGTGTAGGCATTTGAAAAATACGCTTCAACACAAAACGACCTCTCCTCTCATGTCCACTGCATGATGGCAACTGGAACGCGGAGGAATACAAATCTCCCGTCAGCCACTATAAGCCACGCCCACTCTCCCCTCTCTTCGATCAACAGTGCCGCCACAGCTTGCAGTGCAAAAAATCAAATTATCGCGCTCCACCCTGTATAAGTTAATATAATGATAGGATAATCTCATTAAACAATGTCTCCAACAAAGAAAACCATATTAGATATGACCGAACCAACAACACGATTTTATTGGCTATCATCCTAAATGTCCGATAAGCTCGTTACTTGTTTATCATCTCACTCTAAAAATATAAACGTTATGAAAGTTCACCAAATCATCTACAAGCTTTTACTCTTTGATTATGAAAAATCATGACGGAGAATGTCTTTTTATACAATTTAAGTCATACTCATCGATGTGCGTTGTAGTAGGTATGATTAAATTCACACTTCATTCCACTATACCATACTATTCCAAAAGTCTGTAAGAGATTTCACATAATGATGCTCAATTTTAATGTTTCATTGTATTAAAGTGACAATAAAATATAACTTTCGATAGTTCAATGTTCCCCAAATAAATAGTCTACGTGCGGATTGAACACTGAGCGAGAAGGACTCACAGTGAAATACTAACAGAACAATTAAAAACCTCTAAATGTTGCAAAGCGATACTCTGTGGCCCTGCGTGTTTACCCCGACATGCTCACTAAACTTAATCCTTGACAGCCATAAGCTTTTAATTCTGGCCTTACCACAGAAGGATTAACGCCCATCAAGTCATTGTTGGTAGCGTATCACGCGGGACATGGAGTTGCGGGTTCGTGTTAAATATACCATGGACTAGTTGTGACATATTATGGCAAATAAATTGCGATTACGACAGTCATTTTATACAAATAGGATACGAAAAAAAAACAACTTATAACAGATTATTTATTCTTTTCTTGTTATATTTTAACAGTACGGCTCTTTTACAACGTTTTGAATTCAAAGAATTTACACTCAGCCCCTAATACATTACAATACAAATGAAACAGGTATTTAAATAGAAACAGACTGATCTATTACATTAATTTTATGGAAAATATTGTTAGTAATTTTTACAAGCTACATATAAAGTTAGTATATAATTATTGTTGTATTTTGGTAGTAAATTCCGATTGTATTCATTGTTTTATGACACTATGTATGTAGACCTAATAGTTCTTTGTTAATGATAAATGAAATAATGACTGACGTAAACAAATTTCAATATAGTTGTTTAAAGTTTTGGAGTTTTTCTTATTTTATAATAAAATTGTTTTATAAGTGTTAATGTAAGCCTATTTCAAATATTTTAATCTAAACGATCCCTCCAAACAGGCTTGGCCTTGGAGATTTCACCTTTATGTTCTCTCCAAGCTTTTGTACCATTGTTACATTATTTGGCAGTATTTTACTGATCGGACCTGGTATTTAGATTAAGTTAAGTTTGTACTGTTGTATGTAACTCTTGTAATGCTTGTATTATTGGAAATAAATGTATTATTATTATTAATTGACACAGTCTAATATATCTTTCAATCTAGACTTTCCAAAAGTAGTACACCATCGGGTAAATTAAAACCAAACGGTTAACTAACTCTTCATTTATTAAAGTTTTAAAATTTAGTTTCAGATACCGGCCCAAACATCTGTACGAAGTTAGTCATAACATGTTTTATTTCATTTTAGTCTTTTATTATTCATTTGGTCACTTTTTAGTTGAAATTTTTTTAGAAAACTCACAAAGAAGTTTTTAGGTTAGATGGTATGTTTCTGGATCCATGAAAATTAAATCCACACAGTTTTCTCTCGGGATACTCAAATGTTATCCGGTTTTAAGCTGTAGGCTATTTCGTTTAAAATTATTTTCCTACCAGGAGAGTAGGGCTACTATGAAGTAGGTACCTTCAAACTATGAAGGAAAGTCTCGGGGTTGGGATGAAAGTTAGAGCTCACATTATCTCCTATAAGTTAGAGGAAGAGAATACCCATTTGCAGAAGGTTCCCAGCATCTCTGGCTGTTGAGGCGGTACTTAAGTTTTGTCACGTCCTCCTTACAATTTACTTCTCATTGTGCTCTTGCGTTAAACATTGTTTACTGATACAGCTTAGTTGTTCATTAGCTTTAATGATGTTTTATTAATTTGTAAAATTGCTTAGTTTAATTATTGTTAAATCGGCCGTTAACGAAGTATGAAACGATCTTGATGAATATACTGAAGTATTAAGAGATGACATCGATAAATTAAATTTAACTTCATCACCTAGATCACTAATTAGTTAGTTGATAGGCGGTGAAGTCTCCAAATACACAGTCGTATGTGCAATTAAAAACGCATCAGACATTAAGAAAATTCATTGCTGTCAAAAGAAAACTTAGACTTTACCCTGTAGGGCATGTTTATAAAATTATAAGTGAATTCTATTGACTTTGATGATGTAGAATTATAATAGCAAATATACAACATATGAACTAAAAACCACTAGGCCTCCTTCAGAACGAGTAAGTTTCTTCTATTATAATAATTTTTAAGGGACTTCTTACCATTAACGTTAAAAATAAATGACAAGTTTATTACTATAATTGATAACTTTTTATATTGTCATTAACTATAATGTTTTTTTTTTGTTTAGGAAATTGGGACAGAAGAAAAATCTTGACCTGGGCCTAACCTACGATTAAAACTTAAAGAGATTCTATCCGGATTGCACTTGAAAAAGTCTGTGATCATTTTATAAGTGTAGAGCTATATATAAAACTTTAATACGAGTATACTATAGTTCTATTGCAGTATGTAAAAATGTATTAAAGATTTATATATTTAATCAATCGTGCGTCATCGATAACGTGTTGAATTTCCAGTCAAATTTTACGGGGTGTTCAATGTACCTTTTGAAATGTTGCTCTATTGTATTTTAATGATAAACATGTTTCTGATTTTTCTGCTTTTCCGTTATTATGTTTGACTTTAGTAAAATTTATCTTCACGTGTTTGTTTCTAGAATCGTTGTGCAAAATCCTTTGTTTCTACTTTTCAAGCACGCTTACTCTTACTTCTCAGGTCTTGACTTCCCAAGAAGGGGGCGGTTCTAATGCACGTTACGTGATGTAATGTTTTATTTTTGAAACATAAAACGATCGCAAATGTCCGAAATTCTGTGAATGTAACATTATGGAAATATATGAGCTACTAGACAGGTTAAAGTATTTTATAATTACTAGATTTTCAGTTTTCTAGAATTTTTTATAAATTTAAATTCAGTATTGGATAAAAAGGCATTATTTACTATCTGTGAGCATCTACCATCTCTTTTGCAAACTGGTTTCTAAGTAACGTTTATCCTTTACTGTTTTATAGTATTATTAAGTATTTACCTTTCTTAAGTAATCTTAAGTATCTTAACCGGTCTCAAATTTGGTTGGCAAATAACATCAAATGTAGAAAAAAGGTTTAAGTTATTTAAAAGCTATAAGCATCTTTATACTTTTATTACCCCGTACGATACGTTAAGTACATACCAGTGGTAAATCGTTTCGTTTTACTTTTTGATAACTGTTTTAATAGCCGGCTATTTAAAAAGTTTTGAATAGTGAAATCTAAAACTTATTCTTTCTTTGAAAGAAAGAAGTAACTTAATTTCAGGTGTACAAAAGTAACATGTTTTTACAATGGTGATCACACATTTCATAGTTGTCAGGCACTAAACCCCACAACAATCCAGCTTAAGCTTTATTCTGATTATAACGTTGCGGGATTTAACAGCGGACTTTGTTGACCAGGGCATTATTCTGGACACATTTTTGTTGCGTTTTCTGTAAACAAGAAATGAAATGAAATTAGTCAAATTTATGTGGAAGACTGAAAACAAAATGAATCTTCCAAACATGATTCGAATAGTGTAAGTTATTCTACTGGCTAAAGCACACATTAGGATGCAACGTAAATGGTAATAATGAGTTGACAGAATTTTTAAATTTAGCTTTATTATTGAACTCATTACAGGTTAATATCATACGAATTTTATTAATATTCGAATTTAACAGGGGGAAGCATGAAGCTTTCTAGTAAAATAAAGCGACTCTCTCTCTCTCTCTCTCCCCCCCCCACGCTCACACACACACACACACACACACACACACACACACACACACACACACACACACACACGCGCGCGCATGCACATTAATCACTATCATTGGCTTTTATTTAGATCATAACCACGTTAAGAGCTTTATTGTTTCCATTACAAGTAAAATAAGGTACATGGGGGGAAAATTAGGTAACAGATTAAGAATAGATAACTCATACCCAAATATATTATTTTATTTACGCAGTAAGTATTGGAATCCTTATATTTGTTTCGTCCCACAAACTTATTTTTATAGAGATGACACAATTATCGCTGGATCATCAATCAAGCAACAAAGTGCCTGGATTCTACTGCACATGTTGTAGAATCTACGTACTCTATCCTGTATGTCCTATTACACTATGAGTCGTCTTAAATTCTGATAAAATAATGTATGTCGCCAGTAGTGTTAAATTTATGTTGGCTCACAAATTTGGTATTTGAACAATTGGATGGGTATAATTCCGTGTTGTACATTAGGCTTTCATCAATTTGCTACTTTCAAATAGAAGATAGATTCTCTTGGGTGACAAGAACAGCCATGAAGGCCAAGAATGCGTACTTGTGAACACATCTTACTTCAAACACGCTGAATTGCACAGGTACAGATCGCTTGTCATAATGTCGTTGCAAAAATGTTATTGTCTTGATTAAAATACGGGCCGTGCAAAAACTTTGAGTCATAGGTTTGAATCTCGATTATTTCAAATAACAATATAGGTCCTTGTGGCACATAAGTTTAAAGGTATTTGAACAATGAAGAGTTTAGTATAAATATTTTAATGTCTTACCAAATGGCAGGATCTTTTTGGAAAATCTTTCAGATTTTTTCCTGTGCTATTTTTGTATTTAAAGTTTCAAGTGTCATTTATGTTGGAATAAATCCAAGAGAAACCTTCAAACAGTCTGTCGTTTGACCGTTTTAAATGTTTTTCATTCATTCAGTATTGTTCTAAATTAATTAACTAATAACATACAGTTGTCTCCAAAATGTGAAGGACCGTTAAAACTTTTAAAGCTGTTCATAATTTTATGTTTGTTTTCATTTATATTGCACATTTTCCACCCTTTCCCTGTCACACCCGTTCAGTTATTCTGCGGAAATTGCAACAGAGCGTGCAGATTTGAAATACTACTTTACTCAATTTTTGGAAATGAAGCAAATTACCTCTTCTTAATCTATCAATAATTTATTCACATCATAGAAACCTTTCAACATTATTAGCACGTCAAAAGCATCTTACAACGTTCAAATAACAATGATACCAGCTGTAAAAATAGTAATGTATGTTAAGCTACTAAGATACAACATATTCTTAACATAATCTCAACAGCAATACGCCAGCTCTTTAAAAGTACAGAATACCCTTTCAGCCAAGTATTCCCTCAGCTTGCATTTTAAAACGTATTGAAAATAATAATGTATGTAAAGCAACTAAGATACAACATATTCATAACATAATCTCAACAGAAATACGCCAGCTATAACAGTACCCTTTCAGCCAAGGCATTTTAACGTAGCAGATATATTCTAAACATAATCTCAACAGAAATACGCCAGCTCAAAAAGTACAGAATTCCCTTTCAGCCAAGTATTCCCTCACTTGGCATTTTAACGTACTGAAAATAGTAAATGTATGTTAAGCACTAAGATACGAATACGACATATTCTAAACATAATCTCAACAGAAATACGCCAGCTACTAAAGTATAGAATTATTGTCAGCCAAGTATTCCCTCACTTGGCATTTTAAACGTACTGAAAATCTACTAAGATACGAATACGACATATTCTAAACATAATCTCAACAGAAATACGCCAGCTCTTTTAAAGTACAGAATACCCTTTCAGCCAAGTATTCCCTCACTTGGCATTTTAACGTACTGAAAAATAGTAATGTATGTTAAGCTACTAAGATACGAATACGACATATTCTAAACATAATCTCAACAGAAATACGCCAGCTCTTTAAAAGTACAGAATTCCCTTTCAGCCAAGTATTCCCTCACTTGGCATTTTAACGTATTGAAAATATTAATGTATGTAAAGCTACTAAGATACAACATATTCTAAACATAATCTCAACAGAAATACGCCAGCTCTTTAAAAGTACAGAATACCCTTTCAGCCAAGTATTCCCTCACTTGGCATTTTAACGTACTGAAAATAGTAATGTATGTTAAAGCTACTAAGATACAAACATATTCATAAACATAATCTCAACAGAAATACGCCAGCTCTTTAACAGTACAGAATACCCTTTCAGCCAAGTATTCCCTCACTTGGCATTTTAACGTACTGAAAATAGTAATGTATGTTAAGCTACTAAGATACGAATAACATATTCTAAACATAATCTCAACAGAAATACGCCAGCTCTTTAAAAGTACAGAATACCCTTTCAGCCAAGTATTCCCTCACTTGGCATTTTAACGTATTGAAAATAGTAATGTATGTAAGCTACTAAGATACGAATAGGACATATTCATAACATAATCTCAACAGAAATACGCCAGCTCTTTAACAGTACAGAATTCCCTTTCAGCCAAGTATTCCCTCACTTGGCATTTTAACGTACTGAAAATAGTAATGTATGTTAAGCTACTAAGATACGAATACGACATATTCATAAACATAATCTCAACAGAAATACGCCAGCTCTTTAAAAGTACAGAATACCCTTTTCAGCCAAGTATTCCCTCACTTGGCATTTTAAGAACGTACTGAAAATAGTAATGTATGTTAAGCTACTAAGATACGAATACGACATATTCTAAACATAATCTCAACAGAAATACGCCAGCTCTTTAAAAGTACAGAATACCCTTTCAGCCAAGTATTCCCTCACTTGGCATTTTAACGTACTGAAAATAGTAATGTATGTAAAGCTACTAAGATACAATACGACATATTCATAAACATAATCTCAACAGAAAATACCCAGCTCTTTAACAGTACAGAATTCCCTTTCAGCCAAGTATTCCCTCACTTGGCATTTTAACGTACTGAAAATAGTAATGTATGTTAAGCTACTAAGATACGAATACGACATATTCTAAACATAATCTCAACAGAAATACGCCAGCTCTTTAAAAGTACAGAATTCCCTTTCAGCCAAGTATTCCCTCACTTGGCATTTTAACGTACTGAAAATAGTAATGTATGTTAAGCTACTAAGATACGAATACGACATATTCTAAACATAATCTCAACAGAAATACGCCAGCTCTTTAAAAGTACAGAATTCCCTTTCAGCCAAGTATTCCCTCACTTGGCATTTTAACGTACTGAAAATAGTAATGTATGTTAAGCTACTAAGATACGAATACGACATATTCTAAACATAATCTCAACAGAAATACGCCAGCTCTTTAAAAGTACAGAATACCCTTTCAGCCAAGTATTCCCTCACTTGGCATTTTAACGTACTGAAAATATTAATGGTACTATTGAGATCTGGAATGTGTTTGTTTTTTAATGAAAAACTAAAATTGAAAAACTATTTCCTGTTTAAAATCTTCATCTCTCTTTAGATGTAATTCGAATAAATGACTATGTGATATAACGTGTGATTAAAGTTGTGACCGAGACTGCAGTACAAAGCCCTTTAGATCGCCATCAAGCTACTGGCCAGAACTTCCTGTAACGTTCAGCTCTAATGTGAAATTACCGAACCTTGACCTAAAGCACTTTGATGGATTCCCTCTACAATGGATCTCATTCATGAACCTCTTTGAATCCACGCAACCACAATCGAGGTCTCCCTCATGCCTCTAAACTGCAATATCTTTAGTCTGTGTTATCAGGCGAATATATGAATGTAGCATATCTCTACGTGCTATATGAATATAAAATCAAGAGAAATTATTGTTAATAGTACAATTTAACTGTTTGAGTTTTACTGTATCAGTGAAATTACAACTCAGTTTGACGTTTTACTATTAATGCAGACAATGTCAGTACAAAGTGGAGTTCAAACTTAATAAATTAGTACACTACTCATTCAAATTAGTACTACACATTCAGTACATAGTGGCAAATTCAATGCATTTGTGTTTATAACATATTCTTTTATAAAAAGTAAAATGATCAGCCTAAATATAAATAATGCAGTTTTCCAAAGCACCACGCGATACGAAAAATATTTATTAGTTATATTTGCTTTACAATGTTAGTAAATCAAGTATAACCTTATTTTGGTTATTTCACAAAAGAAGACATCGAATAGAAGGCCTTGAAAGGTATCGTGACTAACTTTATGTACTATTGTTAATAATAATTCCTGTTGCATTTACAAGTTTAGTAACATATTTTTCATTAATGTAGTTTTTTAAACCCATATACCAATGTGTATTCACTTAACAATCCAAGTGGTAAGCCAAACCACTTGTTGTATAATAGGTTTCACTGAGGTTGCGTGCAAAATTGCAAGTCTAGCTACACTTGTTGTATAACAGGTTTCACTGAGGTTGCGTGCAAAATTGCAAGTCTAGCTACACTTGTTGTATAACAGGTTTCACTGAGGTTGCGTGCAAAATTGCAAGTCTAGCTACACTGGTTGTATAACAGGTTTCACTGAGGTTGCGTGCAAAATTGCAAATCTAGCTACATTTGTTGTATAACAGGTTTCACTGAGGTTGCGTGCAAAATTGCAAGTCTAGCTACACTTGTTGCTATGTCACATGTTAAAATGTCATATGATTTTACTCAGTTTTTTTACAGCTTTATTTTTCTAGTTCTTATTGTGTGTACTCACTCATAAGAACAATGTAAACATTTTCGCTAATGTCATATATGAAGTTTTTCCAGAACCTAGAGTGATAAGTTTTGCTAATTAATTTTAATGGGCACTATACAATATAAGAATATATTCAACTTAAGTGTGTTCTTTGACAAATAGGTAATATTTTGGACTTGGCGCAAATGAATACATTAGATTACACACAGCGAAACGTAATTTATTTTATTGACTTCAAAGTATCACACGTATGATGGTAAATGTATGAAACAATACAATTGTTTACACATGTGTACTAACCATGTTTTTGTTGATTTACTGCATATGTTTTTCGTTGTACACAATTTGTAGGAAGTAGGTGTGAAGGAACGTATTATGTTATAGTGCACTGTTTTAGCAGGATATGTAGAGTAACTCGAACCTCTACACTCGCATTTAGAGTCAGCCTCCGTGTCCACGTGCCTGTCGTCTGGACGGATGTGGAGTGTGGCGACCAGGCGTCACGCCCACAGCTCTGCGGTAACTAACTGCCTGGTCCGGTCCGGGCCGTCCTGCCTGACACACCATGGTACAGCACCTTACCTTACCGTTCCAACGTTGTGCCCCGTAACTACTGTCGTATGGACTGTGACTTCCAGGCGTCACGCCCACAGCTCTGTGGTAACTAACTGCCTGGTCCGGTCCGGGCCGTCCTGCCTGACACACCATGGTACAGCACCTTACCTTACCGTTCCAACGTTGTGCCCCGTAACTGTCGTATGGACTGTGACTTCCAGGCGTCACGCCCACAGCTCTGTGGTAACTAACTGCCTGGTCCGGTCCGGGCCGTCCTGCCTGACACACCATGGTACAGCACCTTACCTTACCGTTCCAACGTTGTGCCCCGTAACTGTCGTATGGACTGTGACTTCCAGGCGTCACGCCCACAGCTCTGCGGTAACTAACTGCCTGGTCCGGTCCGGGCCGTCCTGCCTGACACACCATGGTACAGCACCTTACCTTACCGTTCCAACGTTGTGCCCCGTAACTGTCGTATGGACTGTGACTTCCAGGCGTCACGCCCACAGCTCTGTGGTAACTAACTGCCTGGTCCGGTCCGGGCCGTCCTGCCTGACACACCATGGTACGGCACCTTACCTTACGTTTCCAACGTTGTGCCCCGTAAACTGTCGTATGGACTGTGACTTCCAGGCGTCACGCCCACAGCTCTGCGGTAACTAACTGTCTGGTACGGCACTTTACCTCATCGTTCTACTAAAGAGTCACGTGAATGTTTTCTGGACTGATGTGGATTGTGGCGACCAGGCGTCACGCCCACAGCTCTGCTGCGGTAACTAACTGTCTGGTACGGCACTTTACCTCATCGTTCTACTAAAGAGTCACGTGAATGTTTTCTGGACTGATGTGGATTGTGGCGACAGGCGTCACGCCAACACAAAGGTACGACACCTTTACCTTGGGTACTATCTTGGATACTATCTCAATGGATGATTTTCTTTTGTCCCCAGTTCTGTTGTTGGAGTAGTTGGATAGGCTGGGATTTGTGATAAGGTCGGGAAATTACTGATCGAAAATTCCATTGATAGTACTATGACATTACAGTAAGTTAGTTAAATTTTTGTATACTATGTGCAAATAACCCAACATATGTCTCAGTTTACCTGCAACTTAGTAACTTCATTTCAGTAACAGCATGATGTTAATGCTGAGATTGGATCGGCTGGTAACAGGTTATACGGATGTTATACGTATACACCTCGTCACGTTATTCGTAATAGGTTATTGGTAAATAACAGCATTTTCCACCAAGCGGCCATTACTCAAATACCATACATTTAATTTAAATATGGAACAATAGCCTAATGTTGAACCGACTTATGTTACAGACTTTTAAGTTTCTAATATAGTGAAGCTATTTGTTATATTTATATTAAATATACGCATTTTAGATTATATAAAAAATTCTATTTATACTAATTTTAAACAGCTGAGAACATAAAATTAATTTACAGGGTAAACATGTCTGATAGCATTTACATTCTCCCAATCAATAGTTCAATAATCATTAATATTGGAGTGTTGGCCACTTATCATACTGCAGCCATGGTCATTTCTATAATAATATTACTCTCATGACTATAAAAAAATATTTTGTTTAAACGTTTGTGAAACTGAAGATCTCTCTATAAAGAATTTACTATAACACAAATCATAAGTATCATTCATCATTCACTGCGGCAGGCGCACATTACTACTCTATACGAGAATTTCTGTTCATGTCTCGTGTCGCAGGAAATGTGTTAATAAACTTATTATTAGTGCAAGTATTTACACATATGGCATTACAGTAGAGCTAACGTTGATATATAAAAAGTACTAAAATAGAAGTAACCATTCCTTAAAAATAATAAGTGAAATTAGAAAACACCAGTAAGTGAATAATGTAAGCGAATAAAAAGGCTCTCGTACAGTAACTTAGATTTAATTCGTTCCTTATTGCCATGGTTATATACTTGAATCATATTCACAGTCAAAAAGGATGCCATGAGATTATTCAAATTACTCAAGATGGCCTGTTTTGACCGGGGTCATACATAATACCTTCAGCCGTCTGGAGGTTAACTGTTTCCGCTTCAAGTTTAAACTGCAGTAGCTGTTCCCAGACTAACTTCATAACCTAGTTGTGTCAAAACTGTTTGGCTACTTTATGTTATACTGGATATAAAATACTGTCTCTAAAGCAGTTTTATAGTCTGATTCTGATAGAAAATTATCTAAAGTCTAAAGTAGATAACAATTAATAATATTTTAATTCTACGTAGAAAGGGCAATAATCTCTTTTATTTACTAAACAATTAAGAAAAATTCATGTAAAGTTAATGACTAGATTTCTAATACTCGTTTTTTTATTGCTTATGTCCTAGAAATATCACTAATAATCTATTAAAACGAAATTATAATTGATTGAATTTATTATATTTTTATCAGGCTTCTAATAATCCTTAACTTTTCTTAAACAAAACTGTTGTAATTACCAGATCAGGTATTGATATAATATACATTTTTGACACAACTGCATTGTTTAGAATAGATTATACGGTACTCACAGTTCATTTCTGAAGATAAAGTAAGGAGAATAAATTGTTGGAAATTCAAGGTATTTGTAAATAATTTAAACGTTCTTATCGCGAGGTCTGTCTGTATAGAGCAAGTTTGTCAGTTATACTTATCTCAAATTGTAGTTAATAGGAGGTATTTTTTGCATAATGTAAGTTATGTTTTGATTTAAAGATATCTGCACCATTAAGACAATCTAAGAAAAACATATAAGTGTATAAATAACCTGGGGAAAAAATTACTGCTTAAAAATTTTCAATACAGTTCGACTGTTAGTTTTTCAACATATGTTTTGCTTCTAACATAAATGTGTATTTTACACTGGTTCTCTATGCCTAGTGCATAAATAACACTATTCAAGAAACAGAGTTTTTGGATACTTTACCAAAGGTAACATACTATTTTAACACCGTGTGATGATTTCAAGGACGAAGTAAGGCATTTGTATAATGTGGGAACTTAAATATAGCCCTTCGAAAAGACAATACGTATTCTAAAATTTACATTATATATTTACAATAAATTATTAACTGTACATATTTTAAATACAATATTATTCAAGTGGTTTGATAAAGTACCTTAGTTTTAACGAAAAAAATGTGATAGCGGCCAATCCATTAAGTTACTTATATAAGTTAATTATATAAATGGATTTTATATATATACCTGTCAGCTACTTGACCAAATTATACCGAATCCCACAAGAGATCTATATGAGATGAGATAAATATAATTTATATATTTACTAGAAACTCCACAATCTCTGGTTCAGAGAAACACATGCGAGAATAATTATCATGTACATGATCCCCACCTCGTTCATCCCAATATTTCACAATATTTTGCCTTTATAGGATATTGATAATGGTTGTGTACAAATCATATAGTTTCCCTAGACTGCATCTCTTCATTGTGCAAGTTCTATTTTTGGATGTTTTAACGGGTTGAAAATAATTGTATTTAAGGTTACATTCCTCCGGCTTTAATACCCCATTACATCTTACATAAATTGAAGACTCCAAAAGAATAATACATTACAATTAGTTGTATACTATATTACAGTCCATGGTAATTGTATACTATATTACAGTCCAAGGTAATTGTATACTTTATTACAGCCCATGGTAATTGTATACTATATTACAGCCCATGGTAATTGCATACTATATTACAGCCCATGATAATTGTATACTATATTACAGTCCATGGTAATTGCATACTATATTACAGTCCATGGTAATTGTATATACTATATTACAGTCCATGGTAATTGTATACTATATTACAGTCCATGGTAATTGTATACTATATTACAGTCCATGGTAATTGTATACTATATTACAGCTCATTATATTTGTATACTATATTACAGCCCATGGTAATTGTATACTATAGTACAGCCCATGATAATTGTATACTATATTACAGCCCATGGTAATTGTGTACTATATTACAGTCCATGGTAATTGTATACTATATTACAGTCCAAGGTAATTGTATACTTTATTACAGCCCATGGTAATTGTATAGTATATTACAGCCCATGGTAATTTTATACTATATTACAGCCCATGGAAATTGTATACTATATTACAGCCCATGGTAATTGTGTACTATATTACAGCCCATGGTAATTGTATACTATATTACAGCCCATGGTAATTGTGTACTATATTACAGCCCATGGTAATTGTATACTATATTACAGCCCATGGTAATTATATACTATATTACAGCCCATGGTAATTGTATACTATATTAAAACCCATGGTAATTATATATCATATTACAGCCCATGGTAATTGTATACTATATTACAGCCCATGATAATTGTGTACTATATTAGAGACCATGGTAATTGTATACTATATTACAGCCCATGATAATTGTATACTATATTACAGTCCATGGTAATTGTATACTATATTACAGTCCATGGTAATTGTATACTATATTACAGCCCATTATATTTGTATACTATATTACAGCCCATGGTAATTGTATACTATAGTACAGCCCATGATAATTGTATACTATATTACAGCCCATGGTAATTGTGTACTATATTACAGTCCATAGTAATTGTATACTATATTACAGCCCATGATAATTGTATACTATATTACAGCCCATGATAATTGTGTACTATATTACAGTCCATGGTAATTGTATACTATATTACAGCTCATGGTAATTGTATACTATATTACAGCCCATGGTAATTATATACTATATTACAGCCCATGATAATTGTATACTATATTACAGCCCATGATAATTGTATACTATATTACAGCCCATGATAATTGTATACTATATTACAGCCCATGATAATTGTATACTATATTACAGCCCATGATAATTGTATACTATATTACAGCCCATGGTAATTGTATACTATATTACAGCCCATGGTAGTTGCATACTATATTACAGCCCATGATAATTGTATACTAGATTACAGTCCATGGTAATTATATACTATATTACAGCCCATGATAATTGTATACTATATTACAGCCCATGGTAATTGTGTACTATATTACAGACCGAGGTAATTGTATACTATATTACAGCCCATGGTAATTGTGTACTATATTACAGCCCATGGTAATTGTATACTATATTACAGCCCATGGTAATTATATAATATATTACAGCCCATGGTAATTATATAATATATTACAGCCCATGTTAATTATATACTATATTACAGCCCATGGTAATTATATATCATATTACAGCCCATGGTAATTGTATACTATATTACAGCCCATGATAATTGTATACTATATTACAGCCCATGATAATTGTATACTATATTACAGCCCATGATAATTGTATACTATATTACAGCCCATGGTAATTATATACTATATTACAGTCCATGGTAATTATATACTATATTACAGCCCATGATAATTGTATACTATATTACAGCCCATGGTAATTGTGTACTATATTACAGCCTATGGTAATTGTATACTATATTACAGCCCATGGTAATTGTATAGTATATTACAGCCCATGGTAATTATATACTATATTACAGCCCATGGTAATTGTATACTATATTACAGCCCATGGTAGTTGCATACTATATTACAGCCCATGATAATTGTATACTAGATTACAGTCCATGGTAATTATATACTATATTACAGCCCATGATAATTGTATACTATATTACAGCCCATGGTAATTGTGTACTATATTACAGACCGAGGTAATTGTATACTATATTACAGCCCATGGTAATTGTGTACTATATTACAGCCCATGGTAATTGTATACTATATTACAGCCCATGGTAATTATATAATATATTACAGCCCATGGTAATTATATAATATATTACAGCCCATGTTAATTATATACTATATTACAGCCCATGGTAATTATATATCATATTACAGCCCATGGTAATTGTATACTATATTACAGCCCATGATAATTGTATACTATATTACAGCCCATGATAATTGTATACTATATTACAGCCCATGATAATTGTATACTATATTACAGCCCATGGTAATTATATACTATATTACAGTCCATGGTAATTATATACTATATTACAGCCCATGATAATTGTATACTATATTACAGCCCATGGTAATTGTGTACTATATTACAGCCCATGGTAATTGTATACTATATTACAGCCCATGGTAATTGTATAGTATATTACAGCCCATGGTAATTATATACTATATTACAGCCCATGGTAATTGTGTACTATATTACAGTCCATGGTAATTATATACTATATTACAGCCCATGATAATTGTATACTATATTACAGTCCATGGTAATTATATACTATATTACAGCCCATGATAATTGTATACTATATTACAGCCCATGATGATTGGCTTAACGTTAGAGAAGCGTTTCACTCGAAGGGTAAAATAACGTCTGGCTGTCCTCACGATATCTCGACATAGACTTGAAATTTTGTATAAAGCATAATTTCTTTTTAAGCAACATCAAATTCCATGTTGGTGCATTGCATTTAGTTGAGCTTTAATGAGCGTTTTTACATTGGCCTTAGAGGTAATCATCATGGCAACGAGAATCTCAGAATAAATAAATTTGTAAACAAACTGTGTACAATCATACGTAACACATGTAGTCTAATGAAATAAGTTATACATTTTTAATTTTTGCTGTCAACTTCGCGAATCGTATTATACGACACTTAGTGCGGCGTAAATTTGGTTTTAATTAAAATAGTCAAACCATTCTTAGGGCACTCATTTTCATTAAACTATGTAACATTTTTCAACAGTTTAACATACATAACATGGGGATTACACTAAACAAATAATATGGGTTTAAAATTAAATTACTGTATCTTAATTACTAAATTTGGATTATGTGACATTTTATCTATGTTGTGTTGTAGAACTGATACAGTTACAAAACATTATTATTGCACTATAATTACATTTATGCCTAACCTCCGTATGGCGTGTTTTTCCAACCAAGATTATTATAATACAATGTAATAAAAACTTGATGTAACACGTGTGCAATTTTAACACCGTACCGTTATTTAGTTTCATTCTATATGATACATATTTGTTCAACCTTGTTAATCTTGACTGGTTAGTGTAAGTTTAATTTGATTTTTTTGTAACTAAATTCTTGATGGAATAATAACCTAATTGGCACGCGTAATTATTTCTCTATCGAACTTTGTAGGTGAACATATTGCTGCCAAGCAACACCTCGCACCCTTTGCCTGTAAGTAAAAATCATATTTTTATATTATTAATTAGCTCTTCCATGCGAGACATCTAAATTGAATGTAATATAAAATAAAATAGTAACTAGTAACGTAACTTACCTACGATGATGTTTTATTTGGATGCCTAATAAAGATTATAGTTGAGGTGATGTCCTTCTGACGAGACCACGTTATCGTGATTATAAGTTGTCTCGATAAATAACTAATACCGTATTGATGTTGGGTTAGGCGAGTTTACGAGTCCTTCGTAACTATTAGTACAACTTCGAGTACTTATGTGTGTTTAAGTTTAAGTATGTTTCAGACTTATAGTCTACTAATTATCAACTTTTTCCGACTAAAACTAGAATGACGAGTAAAGAATCGACGCGAAGGAAAGTTCATTTTTAAGTTTAAGGAAATTATTAAATCCGTAGGCAAAATTCCAAAGATCGTTGGAAGCATTAGGCCCACCTCCAAGATATAAACTAAGTTCATTATTACTCTATTTTGTCAGCAACGTAGCAAGATATTATTTATATGTTTACATCTAGAAGTGGTGCTTGTATGTTTCAATTGCTCAACTTAAACTTATAAGTAAACTTTTCAAATCGAGTATTTATTACTAAGATCTCAGGTACATCCAACTCCATATGTTTCGTCCATTCCGTACACCATCACAAAACAATGTTTAATGTTTGCCTTATATCAATTCATACGTTAGTTTTCGAACCAAGAGTGATGAGAAATGTTTCACTTATCTGTTCATGTTCTTTTATTTTATTATTTGATGGTATTTGTTTTCATATACAAGTATATGTACTCGTATTCCTTGACAAAAGGATATTTCAAATTTTAAACAATGATCTTTTCTTACGTAAAACTATATTTTAGGAAATCAGCAGCTTTAAATATACAAAAATCTAAAAAACAAAGCTTGCTTTGGATTTCCAATTCCATTGTAAGTTTAACTACCGTGAACATTAACTAAACAATTGTTTAGTTAGTGTCTGCATGAGGAAGAATGATAAAGGTATCATCTACATTGCTAATTGTAGTTACTTTGAGTTAAAGGGTGAAATTTGCATTACAGTTAAATGACTTCTACATGTAGTAACACATTTGTATAAACTGCTCAATTTAATATAATTTTTAATCCATGTGATAGGTTAGTAATCCATGTGATAAAGTGATCAAAAGGTAAATATCCCAAAATGTGTGTGTTCAGCTGTCTGTAACAATTATCATTGTAACTATTTGGCTATAAATGGTGTTTGGTAAAAGTACTGTGATCGGTTGTGTGGTGGCCGAGTTCTAGTTGTTTTTAAGAAAAAATTAAAATAATTTTAAGAACTGAACTATTGTCTCTATGGAAGACGCATTGGTAATTCTTTGCCTCCCTATTAGGATAATTAGTATTAATTGTTAGCGAAAACTATCGTGTTATATTAGAGGGAAAATAGTTTTAACCCAGTTACTAAAATGCAAAATAGCATATTGCATTATTGAAAAATAAGTGTAGAGTACTACGTAACATCTATAAAACTAAATCCATTGTCCTACAAAATCGCGTACTTAGTCTAAAACTAAAATTGTCATGTTGCAATCAAGATTAAGTTCACCATAGGCGAGTCTTTGTAGTTGACAGTTCTATATTATTACAGAAGTTCTCAAGCCTAAATGATCACATAATGTTAAAGAGAAGTAGTTCATAATATTAGGCTTGGTTTATATAACGGAGATGAGCTTGTGTAATCTCGTCAGGTCGGCTTTAACCCATTGGTCTATCAATTTTTCAAATTTTTTTATCAAATATAAATTTTTACAAAAGGGAAAAAATCAGATATACTTCTCGTACTATTTGAGTTTAGTGTATTAATAATTGATCAATTATTTAATGAAGTATAATATTTTAGATAAAAAATTATAACATTGTAGTGTAGAATATTTCTCACATATCATACCGAAGCTAGAATTTGTTAAATATATAAATACAATCAATACATAATGATTGTCATAGTACATTTACACGACCTCTTTCTGTATCCTCTTTCTTATGCACTTAATTACACAAACATTTTACAGTCTATATGGACGATTGATCAATTCCAATTTACTTAAATTCACTTGCTGTTATGTAAAAACTGTAATACAATAAAAGGCAGTAAGAATACAACATTACGCCTTACTATAATGTACGATATTTGTCATACTTTACGTATGCAAACAGTTCAGACCGAGTTATACTTTTAGCTTTTAATTATTTATTATACTTTAAATTAAAAGTTAAATAAACCTAACTATATACTTATATATTAAGGATGATTTTCTTTAATACTAATAATTTAATATTCGTATGTGCTAAAATATTAAATGGGTGTAGTTTTATAAACATACACGTATTGTCGTTTATACGAATCGTTAAATTTATTACAAGTTCCTAAAATGAATGACGTTATCTCCTGACACAGCTCATTACAAGGCAGTTAATTTTAGTGTATTTAATTAGCACACGGATCGTTTACAATGTATGCTACAGTAATTTTAACGTCAGAACACTACACACGTAGAAATTGTCTTTTACAATTACATACGAAACAGTTCTTCAAGTTTTATTGTACAATAAATTAATAATTATAGGTAATACAAGTACAATATCCAGTCGCCTCTATGTGTCCTGCCAACAAAAGAATGTTATGTATACTGTAACATTATAATATTATCACTTTAATTCACCTGTCCATTTTTCAGTTACAAATATTCAACATTATTACAGCATTGTTAAAAAACCAAATATTTCGATACTTGAAATATTTCAATTACATTAAGTTGTATCTACTAAATTTTATCAAATGTGGTTATAAATAAGTTTTGCAGCATAAACACATAACGGCATTTTGTAAAGTCTAAATATTGTTGTAGAAGAGTTGCAACACGTTAATAATTAACTAGTTTATTTTGAGTAAATAGATAATTATTAAGTGAAATATTTATTTAAAGGCGAGGTGGAATGTTTAGGAGGGTCTTACATTCAATTATATCTGCACCCCTCGTAGTGGGATGGAATCCGTAAATTTATGACCGAAAGCGGTTGTGCGGAAGGCACAGATAATGCTCATAACTAAATGTCGGAAAAATGCGCTTCTTAATGTTTTGATAATGGGAAAAGTTGGGGGGAATTCTAATCTAATATTAAACTAAGATATATTGTTAGAGGGATCGACCCGCAGAAGAAAAACACAAGCTGGTATAATCAAACGAGTAAATATCAACACAGTAATAAATCAGGCTGTAATTAACTGCAAGTTATTTATTTCCAAAGTAAGCAATAACATTTTCTAATATATATATATATATATATATATATATATATATATATTTTGTATTTTATAAAATAAGACATTTATGAAGATGTAGACATTAACAGTTTTCTCTCAAAATAAATTAAAAATGCCAGTTTAATGTCAATAAAGTAAACCTGTTCTTACAGATTTTCTTTTAAAGAATGTCACTTTCATGGACTTTAATTGTAACTAAAATGTCATCAAACTATAAATTTTGTATATCCAGGACAAGATTTTTACTTTTAAGAATACTTTCCTCCTATAACGATAAAAGAAATTCAAACAAGGTTTAAAAATTCCTAGAATGATAGTTTTCTTATATTATCAGAGAGAAAAATTTGAGTCAGTGATTGCTCTAACTGTCAGCTAAAATGTGTAATATTCAGAATAAAAATACGTCAATGATTTTGAAATTTTGTTCATTCATTCGTTGTCTACGAAAAAGCATATAGTACTATGTATTTAATCAAATACAAAATCTAGTATGGGCATTAATAGTGCACGTGCACTGTGATGCAGATTTGGATCTAGATCTAACCAAAGTTCCGATTTATGAAACTACTTCTGTAAACTCCATAGTTAGTATAATCGCTTTAACTCCATAAATGGTATTCAACGTGGATATACTTCTTTGAAGTTTGAATAATTTACTGTGGTAAGTTTATTTCTTGTATCTTCTGATATAATATTGAAATCATTTAAATAAGGTGTTTTTTGCATTGTTTCTGTAGTCGATGGATGGTGAATGAGACCGCGCTAAAAATCTGTAAAAGTAATTGGTTATATTTCCGTGTTTCCTAGCTTAATTACTTACTTCGTTAATGTTACTTGCTGTGTTGTTTCTCTCGCGATTTCAGAGAAACCTAACCTATGTCGCTTAGTACAGTTGATTTATTATTATAGATATATGAAACCGTAGCTATAAAACAATCGCCTCTTTAAACTGTTCTCTAAAATTAAACTAGTTTATGGTATTTTCTCTCCAGCAGTAGTTAGCACTTTTGCAATGTATTATGTTGATTTTTTGACATGTTATAGATTACATGAACTTTACATAATTAATGCTAGATCAACTATACGTATAGTTAATTTTACCGAAGAGTTAAACTCTTAATAGTTAATACTATTTTAACAATTAGTTACTATTATTTTTCATCTTATTACTAATGTTTAACACAATACAGCTATTGACTTGAGGGTCCCTTAGTATAATCTTTCCTAAGATTAAAACTAACAATTAAGTTTTAAAGAGAGTTACTGAAACGAACGTTTCCTATGACATTCAATCACTGAGAAATACCTTGACTGTTGAAGTCAGTTTTAAAAATCGTTTACGCTTCGACTCAGCTTGACGCAGCACAGCTGCAAGTAAGAGCTTGGAACTTTTGAGAGACGTGATGACATATTTCACCCTTTTACCTTACACTGTAAACAGTTTGTCTAACGTCCCGTGCTTCGCGCTTTATAAACACATTTCAACTTTATATTCGATAAAAAGCTTTAGTCGTTATTGACAGAATGAGAATTTGTTTTAACCTTTACAAATTAATAAAAAATTTTACATGGTGTCCCTTTTCTTGTATGCCTTACTATTTTAATAGTTCAATGTAATTTTTTTTTTTTTTTTTTAATACAACCGATTCCTTTTTTAGCCTCATTCTGTTCGCCCTCATGGTCTGTGTGAGGATCTTATCAAGCAGAATAACGTAAGAGTCGACACTGTACAAGGTCGATAGTATCGATAAAAAGCGTTACCGTCACCAGGCAGGATTGTATCCTGCAATATCTCTAACTTAACCTCAGTCCGACGTATTAGACTGCTCGACCACCGGCTGTACATATTAAATCACGGTGCCCACTGCGACAGAACCGTCCCGGCGTTTTAGGCCCCGTCGACAATATCTGTGCCGCGTGGGCCGAGTCCGCCCAGGCCGGGTCGGGCCGCTCGCAGTGGGCACCGTGATTAAAAAAAATCTTTACGGATATAGTTACTTTGATACTAATTATAGTTTAAATACTTTACTGGTGTTCATGAAATTTGTGAATACGTCGTTAGGAAGTTGTGTAGTTTTATAATTGTTGAATTTCAAGCAAGTTTATCACCAAATGGTAGTATTATTTCGATGCTACGAGAGATGATACACAAGATTTAACTTGGTAATACCTTCATTGATTATCCGTTTTAGTTATTATTTGATAACAACAATTAGTTTTAACTTAGGGTCATGTTATTACGCACGGGGACTACATTTTTACCAGACCAGTAAATGAGGAAGCTATGCCATGAAAAGCAATTCACAATTTGAGCGGGATGAACAAGGGTTTAAGCCACTAATGTAATCGAAACACGTCCTGTCTCATGAAATGGTTGATTGGATTTCACGGTGGTCTGCTTTAAATGTTTGGGCCTGATCTGGGTTGAACACATTTTAACTACTGAACCACGATGTGAGATCATCCATTTGATCGATTTCTTTTTTAATTTATCTGCTATCTGCGCGTTTAATGACTGTGAAATTAGTTGACTTAAAATGCATAAGTAATATAAAATGACAAGACAAGTTTTTTACGTGTGGGCGAACATTGAATGATGTTAATTTGTTACTATTTAAAGTGTCAGATTATTTATTTCGTAATTAATATTTTGTCAATAATACTCAATCATGCAACTGTTCCAAGAGTTTTACAAATTCATATGTCGCCTAATAATTAAAATTTGATCATTACAGACAATCGAGTGCTACTAACTGACATCTTTTCGTGCTAAAATAATTATTCAGTATAAACGTATATAATCAATAGTATTATATTTGTAATTAATGATGAAGAGAAAACTATAACTATATTCCTATCCTGATGTAGGATTTCTGATTGATATTGTATGTACATACAAGAAACGTTACGGTACTAAAATTAAGTGCAAAGACAAACTATAGTCTAAATCAGCTTATAGAATACACACTGTTACTTTACTTTCTTCTTACATTTCAGTTACACATTCAGGACAATTATAACCAAATAAGAATAATGATATTATTATTCTTGGTTATTTTGGGAGGTATATTTAACATTTCCACTTCATTTTAGCGTAAATTAAATTAAAAGTTCTATTTGGCATGATTATCGTCTGCCATTGAATGACTGTGATAAAACTGCAAACACAAGTAATAGAAAGCTGCAGCATCTTGGCCGCTCCTCTAAATTTTCAAGGACACCGTCTGGTGCGGATGTCAAAAATATCGAGTAGTCAGCGGGGTCGGTAAGTACCACAACCCCACTACCCCGTGTCGTAAGCCGTAAGGAAACGGTTTGGTGAAGCTGCGGCTGCAACTCAGACACGCTGCAGAGCCTCCGAAAGAATTCCTGTAGTTTTCACTCCTCCTCTGGCGAGCGTTCTGCAGCAACAGCAGGTTAACGCTGAGGAACAGGAGAAGACGAATCTTCGAAAAAATGGCGGAGATCATCTCGATAATTGAACGGGTCGTTGAGCACCAGCCCAACGTAATACGTACAATTAAAGATGTTCTGCTAAAACTCTGAAGATGGATAGTGCCTCTCCGTAGCGTTACAATGCTGCAGGAATAG
Organism: Homalodisca vitripennis; assembly: GCF_021130785.1. Taxonomy (NCBI): domain Eukaryota; kingdom Metazoa; phylum Arthropoda; class Insecta; order Hemiptera; family Cicadellidae; genus Homalodisca; species Homalodisca vitripennis. Next base: position 163,096,732 of record NC_060212.1, on the reverse strand, counting down.
ACAGCAAGCGAGAGAGTAAGATAAGACCTTAGATTCTCTGAAGGCATTCAACCCTAAGTAGAGGAGAATAGCATACTCATAGAGCCTGGACCTAATATGTACGATGATAGCGACGGTAACGCAAACTGCCCTTCGTTGTATGATACTGCCACTCAAAACAGACCAGTTGTGGTCGCCTGGCACTCCCGGTTCCGCTATTGAGGGGGCTTCTCCACTTTGGGTGAAGAAGCTCTGCAAAGGAAGCGGGCAGAGGACGCTTCCAAAACCAACAAGGCTGTAAAGTCTACTCCGACAAGATGGACGACGTAGAACCCTTCTATGGCGGTAAAGGCCAAACCAAGAAAACCCAGAGTGGAAGCAATCCTAATTAAGCCCTCAGGAGGGTGATCATACGCTGATGTCCTGGAAGAACTCCGATCCAGAGCGAACGAAACCGGAGGATACCGAGACGGTTGTCGAGTCCGTAGGACGGACTAAGAACGGAGGTGTTTTCCTCGAACTGGGATAGACGAAAGATAAGGTGGTCACTTCTGAGAGCAGTGATACTGGACAAGAGGTTTGTTGAAGTCGCCAAGGCCATTAGAGGAGGATCTCTTAAAGTCTCACCAGAACATTCTGCCTCGTGGAAATGGCTGGCCTAGAACCTGAAAGCCTCTCTTATTCAACACAGAATTGGTAAATGAATCGGCCAGCCTTCTCCAAAAGAAAGGAAGTGTTGCCTCACTTGTTTCTAGTTTATACCTTCTCATCTCATTAATCAACTACAAGATACCATAGATCCAACCGACTGAAATGTCTCTAGCCAGCGCGCAAATGCAATTTGCATCTAGTTGGAGTATATATCAAGATACTGCACTATTAGCTGGAATCAAAAATTTTATCAATTCAAATTAATGAACTCTTCAATTAAAAACTGTTATCCCTTTTCGAAAAAATACAATGTGTTTATAATAAACACTTGCTACAAAATCTTGAATTCATACTATTTGTTTGATCGGTAAACTCTACAGTATTGTCAGTTTGTACCTGGGAGAAGGTTCTCGATGGCAAGCTGCTAGGCCTGGTTCAGGGAGAATCTTAACAGTTCTGAAAGGATAATCTTTTATTTTTAGGACAACCAAAACTTAGTTTATCACTGCCTTCTAAATTTCTCTCAATAACCATTATTGTTTCTGAAATGGTTTAGGTTTTATGAAGATAAAAAAAACAGGCATAATAACAGACCATAAGATGTCAGTAACAGCGAGATGAAAAAGATCCCGGAAAGACGAATACTTTTAATCTGTGATCATGACCAAAAAATAATCAACAAATCAACTACCTATTCTACCTTACAAGATTTCCATATTCTATTCTATAATACTGGTATAAATTTTTAGCGAAAAACATCACTAATTGTATAAAACAACTTGATTGTATAAAGTGAGCACAGATTCCTTATTACATGTTTTTGTTCGTTGCGCTCCTATTTAGAATCAAATTTATGAGAATTTATTCCTGTTATCTTCCTTTATACGGAATTCCTAGTTAAATTTAAGTTCAAGATGTCTAGTTATAAAATGTAAGATTTCATACCTTTTTGATATTTAACCTGAAACAAGGATATATAAGGGTTTCTATGATAAAGGTAGCGATGAAAGTAAACCTTTTTGATAAATGTTTTAACAACATTAAAAGATCTATGAGTTGACGTGAGATTCATTATTTCCCATATAAGACTTACCGATGAACACGTTCAGCTGACAATGACGCCTACTGAATGGAGATCAATCAATCACGAATATTTGAACAACGTTCCAACAAAACTAACCATATTGCGGATATTGGGGGTGAATTGGTAGGGCAACTAGTCGATGAATAAATGAGAATGAGGGTGAAAATAGTACCAGTCCACCCCGTGACGAGAAAGGTACGTCAACCCCTGCAGTATTTTGTATTCCAGTGGCACCTGAATGTTGTTTCAGAGCCTTGTCTGCTTCCCTGTTTTGCTCCCCTGATTGTTGAAGGGGAGGTAGCATTGTTACAGTCGAGCCGTCATTACAATGTGGTAAACATTCCACTAATGATTCCGCGTCATATTAGTGAGAAATGTTAAACCTCGGTGTGCTGTGCTGGTTGCTGCTGTTGATCAAAGGTTCGCTTGTCAAACGAACACAAAATTCCCAATAGGTCTTGAATAAATGGGTAACATTTTGTCCGTACGTATATATTGTATAATTCTAAGGTCAGACTGGATCACACAACGTGTCACGTAGCAGGCTTCGCTGAGGTTGCACGTAACATTTCAAGATACAGCTTAATTGTGAGACTACACGTGTTACTGTGTAACATATTAACATGTTATAAGAGGGTAGCTTTTGAAAATTGTCTCTATGGTTCACTCTGAAATTTTCTCTTTACCATCGTGGTTATCCATAAGACCAATAAAAAAATTATAATTATCAAAACAATCCCTTGCGTGACATTCACAATAATTGAACTTCATGTTGTCAATGTAGAAAAGCTTCATGTAAAACTTCAAGTCTGTAGGGTATTTTACCCTTGAGGTATCGTATAGACAAACAGAGAGAAAGACAGTTGTGGAATGTTCTCAGACACACACACACACACACACACACACACACACTCCGAAGCAGCAGTACTGGTAATTGCAGGAGCTGCGCCTATCGACTTATTGGCGTTTGAGAGAGCCAAGCTCTACGACGCTAAAGAAAATGGTGAAAACTCCAAGGAGGCAAAAACAAGAATAAAAAACGAGACGCAACAAGAGTCGCAGAACCGGTGGACGTCGGGGGAGACAGGCAGATGGACGGAGCGCCTCATTCCGAACATCGATGTCTGGGTCTCTCGGAAGCACGGGGACACGGACTTCTTTCTGACCCAGTTATTGACGGGACACGGGCAGTTCAATGCTTATCTTTTCAAGATGGGCCTGCACACCACACCGACGTGCAAATACTGCACTGACAAAATTGACAACGTCGAACACACATTCTTCGAGTGTGCTCGGTGGATTGACTGTAGAAGCACCACTGAAGAGATCATAGGCACCAGGCTCTCCCCCTCAAGCCTGGTGGCCTATATGATCAGAAAAGAAGAAAACTGGTCAGCTGTTGAAGCATACGCACAGCGCCTCCTGAAAGCTAAAATCGCAGAAAGGGACAAGTAACCTGGAGTAGGCGTCGCAAGACGCAGCACGGACTGGATTGATGTAATGCTAACGCGGTTCCAATCCAGTCCCCCCCGTACCATCTACGGGCGGAGGGGAGAGGAATATTTTTTTTTTAGTGGGTAGGTCTGCCAGTCTGGCAGGAATCCCACACTACCCCCACGTATATCTGCCGGAAGATGGACGGTGGAGTTTAGCGATGGCGGTGTCTTTTGAAGATCTTTTTTCAAACCTCTATTAAAAAAAACCACACACACACACGTGTACATATATATATATATATATATATATATATATATATATATATATATATATATATATAAACATTTTTAGTTCCATAGTAATCATTATTAGTAATTATTTACAAATATTCTACTTACAGCTGATCGTTTATGATACTTATTTCTTCAAATTCCTTTTTTGTTAGTTATGTTATTTATTATTGGTTTGATTTATTTTTGTTTCTTTTATTAATCAGGGTGTTTTTGATAAAGATTTCTGGGAACCTAAAATGTAAACATATTTGGGTATCCCGTTTTGTAACTGTGCATGAAACATGAATCCATCACATCACGCCAGAGATCAGGGAACAATCGAAACAGTGGCTCGGGGTGAACGTGGACCAAACAAGGCTAAGGCGAATAATATCAGCCAACAAGACCATAGCACCAGTGTTTTGTAACTGTGCATGAAACATGGATCCATCACATCACGCCAGAGACCAGGAAACAATCGAAACAATGGCTCGGGGTGAACGTGGACCAAACAAGGCTAAGGCAAATAATATCAGCCAACAAGACCATAGCACCAGTGTTTTGTAACTGTGCATGAAACATGGATCCATCACATCATGTAAAACGCGACACCAGCAAGGCGACAAGCGAACAGTGCGGTCGGGCTCGGGTGAACGTGGACCAAAAAAGACTAAGGCGAGTAATATCAGCCAACAAGACCATAGCACCAGTGTTTTGTAACTGTGCATGAAACATGGATCCATCACATCACGCCAGAGACCAGGGAACAATCGAAACAGTGCTCGGGGTGAACGTGGACCAAACAAGACTAAGGCGAGTAATATCAGCCAACAAGACCATAGCACCAGTGTTTTGTAACTGTGCATGAAACATGGATCCATCACATCACGCCAGAGACCAGGGAACAATCGAAACAGTGGCTCGGGGTGAGCGTGGACCAAACAAGGCTAAGGCGAGTAATATCAGCCAACAACATCATAACCATAACAAGATCATAGCACCAGTGTTTTTATGTACAGGGTGTCATTCACATCGATTACTTCAAGAAGAGTAAAAAGATCACCGGCGAATACTATTCAGACCAGTTCTGTTCCATCTAGATATTGCTCGTGTGCAGTCAAAGGTAGCAATGGTCCATGAATTGGGCTGCGAACTGGTATCCCATACAGCATATTCTCCACTCTCCAGATCCAGCCCCCTGCGACTATTCCCTATTTTCAAACCTAAAGAAATGGCTGGGAGGTAGGAGATTTGGGTCGAATGAAGAAGCCATTAATGAAAGAAACGCCTGTTCTGAGAGCCTTCAGAAAACCTATTATTTTGAGGAAATAACAAAATATAAAAACGCTTTGATTAAATGTATTGAGCTAACAGATAATTTTAATTTGTGAAAAAAATGTCACTGACTCATTATACCACCCTCGTAGTACAGTATATGAAATAAGGGAATTATAATTTTGCTTTTTTACTGTATAATTCGGTTGGAAATTTAAGACGAACTGCAAATATCTCAATTATTTGTTTAATAAGCATCTCTTAAAACGTAAGTTTCACAGGTAATAACTGCGAATTCGCAGTATTATTCACTATAATTGCCAATATCATAAAGAACTTTTTAATCTTGAAAGAAACGCTAATTCCAGGAATAAATTATTTAAAACTGCTTTGCCACGTGTAAAATCTTGAATATTTTATGTTTATTTACTTTAGTTTGTTACATAATAAAAGGGCAATATATGTTATTTTTAAATTTATTTAAATATTTAAAAATGCTACCAATAATACTCGTATATCACTTTGCGTACAAATATTAGGAATGTTGATTATTTTTGTTTGGTTGGATCATGTAGCGGTTAAAAACTGTGCTGTATCGTAAATAGTTAATTTCTATGTAAATGATATATGCATTCCCTTATTCTAATTAGGTATTTACTTAAGCATTTTATACAAAAATCTGTTTAACTTATTTAGATATTGGACAATTGTTTGTATAGTTCAATTCAGATTTATAGCTAATACAATGATTTGTCACGTAAACGTAATCGTAATAAACATATTCAACCTAAATTCCAAATATTTGATTCAAAATGGCCGCTAAAATAAAATATATTGCAACTTTTATTTCGTGAAAACATATTAAATCTAATTGATAATATTACGTTACTGTTATGATATTTCAAATACATTATGGACGCAGTTCCGTTGTTGATAATTAAAGATATGTTTTTCTTGATCGTGTTCGCTACTTAGATTAAAGATGCTATTTTACAGTGCGCAACTGTTATTCAGTTATTAAGCATATGCCAACAAAGTAATTGAACGATTGTGTATTATTACAACTCAATAGCAATACACTGAACGTTTATTTCTGTGCATATACGTGTGATACATATACAGATACGATTATGTCTCACATTAACGATTTGCTGCTTTCCTACTATAGTTTTGCTACGATTGGATATAGTGCAATAGCCCCAGCAAGATGTATTACTTGCAAAGATTTGTGATCAAGGAAAGTGATTCTTAGAAAGAGACACATTATGGACATAGAAGCATATTTGAAATAGGAAGGTAGAGTCAACCTGTAACATTCTTATTTTCAAAATCGACTTCGGCGCCACCCTATTTGATTTGTTAAGTTTTCTGTATGCATAACTTTTGGTGTTTCAAGAACGACAAGAGTTTTCTTACATCGTATATTATCGGCTGAGCTTTAGCGGAGGAGGCTGACAAAATTCTTCTTCCGTCTATCTGCTTGTCAACTGGGTATCTCTAAAAAGACTATTGCAATAGATTTTAGATGTAGCATGATAATTCACCTTTACATAGACAAGATTGAGTTAATGTCCTAAGATAGAATTTTGCTGTTTGCTGGATTCCTTGTTAAAAAATTGAGCTACAAAATTTGTGTGAAACTTCACTTCAACAAGACCAACTTTGATGGTGGTATACATTCTACCATTGGATTTGGCTCAGCGTCAGCAAAGCCAAATCCTCTGCAGGAAATCTTTAGAATAGATCGACCTATAAACTCGACAATATGGATGAATCATTTCTACAACATGGAGTTTGATTATGGTTTATTTCCCTCCAGGAATCAACACTCACGTATTTGGCAAGATTTCTCTGCTGCATCATATGTTTGGTTCTCACTGTCCGCAGGATTTAGAAATTTGTCCTCAAGTCAGCTACAGTTTTTAAATTTTTCATGAGTTTGCAGAAAAGCCTATAACGTAACATGCACTATATTAATTTATTGTTGTATTTTACTGTCAAGGGTAGTAAATGTCCATGGCATTACTGATTTACCTTCAATCAGAATACTAATTAACTTGAAAGAAGAAACGAACAAATCGTTTAAAGAATGTAGATCTTAGACATTGCACAGTCGGGCAGCAATTGTACAGCAGAGTAGAGCGGTGCTGGTGCCACCCCGCCCGCTAGTCTGGTCTGCCGCTGCCTCGGTGATTACTGGTGATACTGGAGTCGTATCACGTCCAGCACACAATCTACCCCTCATTGTCCAACTGTTGATTACTGTTTATTAGTGCTACTCCTGCGGTTCATTATCGTTTATTAGTGCCACGTAGCAATTTATTATATCATAAATACAAGCCAACTATACGATTTCCTTTCTTCCCAGTTTTATCATTCCTGAGTAAATGACTTTACTCTGCTTTCTGAAATTTTTAAATAAGCTCGAAATCATAAAACCTGCAATGGAATAAATTAATTAGGGGCGAATGGCAGTTTTTTTTTGAATAGTATTGTTGTTGATGAGGTGTTTCGTCCAGCCCATTCTAATAATAAGAAATCATATTAAGATTCGTGTAAGTTAATTATGGCTTTATTATACTATCTAAGTGTTGTATTTATAGAATTTTAGTACATTATATTACAAAAAATAGTTAAATATAAATAGTGTTTCAAGGGTAACCAAGATTTTCCAATAGAGTCTGAAATAATAAAATTGGTCTAGTTTCATAACCATCATATAGTTCTATTGTGTGGTTCTAGTTTTAGCCATATTATCGATGTACTACCAATTTCATTACATCTATTTTGTTTGCTCTTACAATCCACATTGGCTCCCGGCTCGGATTATTAAGGATGTACTTATAAACATACTTTTGGTCAAGGTCAACTAACATTATTGACTTATATTTATCAAATTTAAATTCAATTTTACAAGCAATCAATTATTTAAAATGGTAGTGAATATAGCATAACATTAACGAAGCATTTATTAAATAAATAATTAAATTAACAAGAATAAGTTTCCGTTTTATGTTTTGTAACGCGATTTTTATTTTTTTTTTATTTAGTGATTATACTTGTAGCTGAGTAGTTTTCAAGCATTCGCTTGTGGAACTGCCTTTTGGCAGTTGAAACAAATACGAAGGTGAGTCAATTATTTTCCGCACGTTATAAAATTTTGTCTAAATCAAATAGGAAACTTATTTGTATATCATTTTTCCAACAGTCTCCTTGCTTTTCAACACACTTAGGCCATCGCTGTACGAGCTTCCTGGTGCCCGGGTGAGCTGCGAGCCAGGAATGCACCGCTGCTGCTTTCAATGCTTCGTCCAAGGTACATCAACGGGCACTTTATGCCTCTTTGAGTGGGCCAAATAACTAATAGTCAGAAGAGGCAAGATCGGGACTATGTAAAGTATGAGGCAGCCTTTCAAAATTTAGAGTCTGGAGGGTTCTGGAGGGTTTCCGCAGTGTAGGCACCAGCATGTGTCCAGGCATCGTTGTGCAACAACACAACACCTTTTGACAACAGTCCTCGACGTTTGTTTCGGCTCGTAATGATGGATCCATATTTTGTCAACAGAAATGATCCTGTAGAAGGTGTTTTACAGTTCATTACCATAGCTATTCAATTGTTTTCGGCACATGACCAAGCACGTTTTTTTATGCAACTGTGTGAGTTGGCTCGATACCCATCTTGCACAATCTTTGTTGTAAAGATTTTGTAGGCTAGACCGTGACTAATTTTCTGACGATTCGCTACTCGGCTGTCAAGAGAACCATTTCACGTGAATTCCCAAAGTTTTCCTCATTTGGTGCGGTAAACAGTCATCCGGCCCTTCATCGTGCGTAATGCTTGCGTGACCATTTTTGAATTTTTCAATGCATTCTCAGACACTCAGTACAACACTGTGATAACAATAAGCGGATCACTGAACGTTGCACCTCTTTGGTACGAGTACGAAGCAACCATGATTCACAGCACGAGGGCAATAACGAAACTAACCTAGCAGCTTGTAACTTGCATAGACATAATAACAAATAAACAAAGCATGCTTCATCAGCGCACAACGACAGAACCACCAATATAAACTAAAATGTAACTAAATTGTGATAATAATTGACTTACTCTCGAATAGACACCATCACATTGTAAAAGTTATATAATGTGATAAAATATACGACTTATGAGTAAAACGCGTATTAAATTAAATTTAGGAGAGATCAAGAATCATACCTACTAAGGATTCCTGGAAGAATCAGAAGGAACCAAAAAATGAACTTAGGGTATGTTTTTACATTGAGGATCTAACAAGGCAAAAGTTATGCAAATTAAATGAGTCTCAATACAAATGTATATTCACAACAAATAAAGTATACGGGAACCTGTAACTGCAATGAATTTTGCGGCAATCCTAAAAATGTTACAAAGAAGAAAACATAAAACCTTTTACGTGAATTTTTAGACTATTTTGAAGAATTTTAGAAATAGGTGGATTTGTAGAAGGAAAATATGATTCAAAGTTCTTACCGACTCGACGCCAATAATTTTCACCTTGTCCTATGGGATTTACCTTTTATGTTAATGAATCTCTTCTTACGGAAATTAAGATAAAAGTTGTTTGCATAGTAATAAAAAGCCCAACTGAAGGCAAGCAACTCCGTGCAAACAGAGGACCTGGTACTAGGGGTACTCGTATTACAGCTGATAGAGTAAACAACCCTCGCTTGTTCACCCATTGTCTCGTGTTTGAGGGTGATGAAGCATTGTACATCGTACCTCCACCATTAGGTAAAATGGGTAAACATCACTCTGTTGATCCTTACCCTGAACAACAGAAAACAACATTAATTTAGCTCAATAAATTTATCGTTTTTACGTAATTGTTCGATATAGCCTATCGATCGATACACTATGTATAACGGAAGTAAAGTAGTAGCCTCAGTATGTTTATTTAGTAAGTACTTTGATAATTTTATAGCCTATCGATCGATACACTGTGTATAACGGAAGTAAAGTAGTAGCCTCAGTATGTTTATTTAGTAAGTACTTTGATAATTTTATAGCCTATCGATCGATACACTGTGTATAACGGAAGTAAAGTAGTAGCCTCAGTATGTTTATTTAGTAAGTACTTTGATAATTTTATAGCCTATCGATCGATACACTGTGTATAACGGAAGTAAAGTAGTAGCCTCAGTATGTTTATTTAGTAAGTACTTTGATAATTTTATAGCCTATCGATCGATACACTGTGTATAACGGAAGTAAAGTAGTAGCCTCAGTATGTTTATTTAGTAAGTACTTTGATAATTTTATAGCCTATCGATCGATACACTGTGTATAACGGAAGTAAAGTAGTAGCCTCAGTATGTTTATTTAGTAAGTACTTTGATCATTTTATAGCCTATCGATCGATACACTGTGTATAACGGAAGTGAAGTAGTAGCCTCAGTATGTTTATTTAGTAAGTACTTTGATCATTTTATAGCCTATCGATCGATACACTGTGTATAACGGAAGTGAAGTAGTAGCCTCAGTATGTTTATTTAGTAAGTACTTTGATCATTTTATAGCCTATCGATCGATACACTATGTATAACGGAAGTAAAGTAGTAGCCTCAGTATGTTTATTTAGTAAGTACTTTGATCATTTTATAGCGTATCGATCGATACACTGTGTATAACGGAAGTGAAGTAGTAGCCTCAGTATATTTATTTAGTAAGTACTTTGATCATTTTATAGCCTATCGATCGATACACTGTGTATAACGGAAGTGAAGTAGTAGCCTCAGTATGTTTATTTAGTAAGTACTTTGATCATTTTATAGCCTATCGATCGATACACTGTGTATAACGGAAGTGAAGTAGTAGCCTCAGTATGTTTATTTAGTAAGTACTTTGATCATTTTATAGCCTATCGATCGATACACTATGTATAACGGAAGTAAAGTAGTAGCCTCAGTATGTTTATTTAGTAAGTACTTTGATCATTTTATAGCGTATCGATCGATACACTGTGTATAACGGAAGTGAAGTAGTAGCCTCAGTATATTTATTTAATAAGTACTTTGATCATTTTATAGCCTATCGATCGATACACTGTGTATAACGGAAGTGAAGTAGTAGCCTCAGTATGTTTATTTAGTAAGTACTTTGATCATTTTATAGCCTATCGATCGATACACTGTGTATAACGGAAGTGAAGTAGTAGCCTCAGTATGTTTATTTAGTAAGTACTTTGATCATTTTATAGCGTATCGAACGATACACCATGTATAATGGAAGTAAAGTAGTAGCCTCAATATGTTTATTTAGTAAGTACTTTGATAATTTTATTCGAGGACCTAAAAACGTGCCATTACATATTTCAGTACAGCTATAGCAGATGAAGCTAGAAATATTCAAGGAAATGGTATGGATTTTGCGATAGACTTAAATTGACTGATTGTTAGCGAATTCTATACTTACGGGGGCTGGGATACTTGTATTTTATCTACGTGTCTCTTTGGCTATCCGCAGGATAACATGAGAACGAAATGGGCTGTAGACTTTAATATTAATAATAGTAAAAAGCTTCACTGCATGGCATTTTGCTGAGCGCTAGCGAACCCTGTATTACAAGATAAGAAATAGATATGAAATTGTCTATGATACTTCAACGAAGCCTTTATACGACATGTGGCTTATGTACTCTTACCTTATAATATATCGTCGCGGTATAATTAGTAAATATATAATTGCTTATAGTAATAGGCCTGTATAATAATTTCTGTAATATATTTAATTCAATGCTAAAATTGGTTCTGCACTCATTAATGGATAGCCACCACAGAGGATTTATTTATGGAGGAATATTATGCACGGTATTAACTAATCGACTGTTATCAAACATAGAAACATTATCAGTAAGATACAGTGAGGAAAATGTGTTTCATCCTGACTTAAAAATGGAAAATTTTAACAAATGTCACACCCAGGAACAGTATTTCTAACTTCGCTTTCAATATGGCCATGTTCATGTAATTTCAATATCAATTTCTTTCAGTCACCACTTCAACTATTACAAATTTGACCAAAATTTTGTATTTAAAATTAAGTTTATGTCAATTTGTATTGCTTATTAGTTACATTCATTTTAAAATAAATTTTGTTGTATTAATAAATTAATTCTTATTATTTATTAGGTATTTTATTTTGATAATTGATGCATACCTAAGACTGTATGTGAGCTACACTGTAATAAACACATGAATCTTTTAGTACACACATTCATTTTGGTAATTATCCCAAAAGTGAACCCAATTGTTATTAAATAGATAAGTTTTACTTGAAAATTATATTGTTATTTATTACTTTATTTTCATTTTGCTAATTAACGACTAATAATTCTGTATATATTTCATTAAGTATTAATAGATAACTTTAAATTTATAGTTATTATAATATACAGTATGTTACAAAATATGAATGCTATCAGATTAGTCATATCGGTTGTAAAAATAAATGTGTAAATTTTTCATTTAGATTAGTTGATAGTTGCTTATTAATTTTATGAATCATTGTATCTTTAGATTAGATGCATCTTAAGTATTTGAATACAAACGTGAATATACTCCTAAAATATGAGTAGACACCCACGCACTTACGGTCTGGTATGACTTATTCCCTTCAAGAAACTGAAGGGGACTGATTGAAATCTCGAACAAAGCGACACATCAAGTATTAATGATGCCTATGTTTTACAATGCACCCTACTGGTGAATATTGTAAGATTGATTTCAGTCGGAGTGAGAGGAGAAATTCGATCGGTGACGCGCTTCTGAAAGAGAGCTGCCACGAGAATAAAACTCATAATCTATTAATAAAGTATGACAGATTGGGAGGGAGCGACCCCAGCCAGCACACAGAGGGCGACACTCCCCACATCTGCCGGAGTGCCGCGAGGTTCTGGTCTGGAGCCGCTGATCTTCCCTTCCCGCTTCTACTCTGGCTACACAAATATGTGATATATTAAACCTTCTTTTTGTAAGAGTTGGCGTCGAGGGGAAGGAGTATTCAGCAATAAAACCGTTTACTTTTATATCGCCTGCGCTTTACTGATACGCTTGCCATCCAGCTGGGGGAAATATTGTAAACTTGAAAAGAAGGAATGAATTTAATTTAAGAGGCTTTCCTTAAAGAAGAAACTAAAAAATGCAGCCCTAACCCTTATTTTATATTGGGAGTTTTTACATTTTGTAATATTTTTCATCTAAGGTTTACTTAACATTCAAAATTGTATAAATTTTATCAAAGTAATTTTATATAAATGTAACATATTTATGAATATACAGTAGTTAATCGAAGTAGATGATTTATAACCATTAAATGTGTGGAAATGACCATTGAAGGTTTTGGCACATTAGTTAGTGGTTGTGTTAGCTATAATATCCTTATGTCAGAAAAATCATTAAATTATCAATCGTAATCATTATTTGTACTCATACACAAAATCATACTGTATATTGTTTAAACAATTAATATATCTTTTCTAAAATCAATTGCTTGCATGGTACCCAGAGAAATTACCATTTCCAAGTTGCAATGTAAATTTTCATTCTAGAACATACTAGAAAAAGAAATTATAATTTACCAAAAGTACATACAGTCGTTAAAAACGTGTCTTAGTTATAATAATCAATTATAATTATAACAGACGGTGTCCTATTGACACTATATTCTTACATTTATGGGGGAAACCTGAAATCCGCAATTATAACTAATAAAACATTTTTAGCATTCTTTGCTAATATATTCTATGAGATATACAGTATTTTTCATTAACCCAGAAGTTCCTACATTGGGAATACGACCAAGCCCTGCTGGACTAGCAAATTTATTGATTATGGTACAACGCAGCGTGATGTTTTTGTTAATAACACACAAATAATAACTAGTTATTTAGCTCTGTGAAATTCGCATTAGGCTTAATTGAGTGTAAGTTTAAATGATGTTTGTTCTTAAAATCAACTTTAAAATCATTATATAAAGTTATGTAGGATAACTACAAAAATAAAAACGTTTTGACTATATTTTACATGCTGAAGCTCTCCTGTCTTGGCCCCATGGGTACGTTTGATCAGTTCTAGATTGACAGGTTGACTGTAACATACGCCCTAGTGCGTACTGAATGGTCAAGAGTAATCACTATCACTCAGTGTAGAGCTCAAGTAAAATTATTTTGGAATATCCACACCAATAGTGGGAATGATCTGTCCACAAATATGAGGTGCAGGTCCATCATTAGTTTCCTGTTATACGGTATCATATTTCATTCAAATTTTATTGAAATCAGACCTTGAGTTTTTGATCGAACCATCAAATCAGTACAGCATTATATTTTCACGTCTTTTACAAAATAGCTGTTATATTTATAAAATACACTGTTTCTACCTTGGTTTCTGCCCCCTAGTCTCCGATCCCCAGCTTTAGTAAGCCATTTAATATATATGGCAAGTTCGGCCTAAGTCCGTCCAAATAAAACTTCCAGCCTGAATGAACAGGGCCATAACCTGTACCAGTACATCAACCTGTAAAAGCAATGTCAAGAATTATATTAATCCGTCATTTTATCCTTTTTATAACGAATCTTAATGAATAGTAGGCTACAATAATAGTCTTCGAGGGTCTTCTTTTGGCTCGAAACATGTTATTGCTGCATTGTAACATAATCATAGAATATTAAGGCAATATTTAGATAACGTTTTGAAAACATAGGAAGTTCAAAACCAGATGTATGATGTACTTCCTGCCCCATATCTAAAGCTTTGTGAAATACGTTTCATTAACAAATCCTCTATGCTTCTGGCTCTAAGCATGTTCAGTGTGAATATTGGATTATGTACATATATCTACATCTTTGCTCAATTTGGGTATGATTCGTTAAAAATAATTTGCTAGTGTAGAGGTTATTTACCTGAATTAAGAGGTAAAACTTTATTTTGATAAAAACTCTTAATCACTCTAGAAATAGTGTAATGGCCTCACGTACTTTGCAAGAAACACTAAAAACGTACTTTCCGTTTAACAATAGTCGTTATTTCGTATGATGTTAAAAGTTATTATTTTATACACGTTTTACGCTATAGTATGTAGAAGCATCCATATAATATCATAAGCTATATCAAATCAACCTTTTATATGTATGGAAAAGTTTCAACTTGCTCAAGTTGTATCTAATATTATAAATAAATCTAATTTAACATTATTAGGACGAAAATTAAAAAAAAAACTAATCCTTAAAAGAATACATTTTAATTGTTTTGATGACATCAGCACTTGACATAAGTAATAAAATATATAATATAATAGAAATAAAGTTGAAAATTATACTTATTTCAATTATTAGCCCAATCACATGCTGTCAAGAATATGTAGTTAAATTTAGGTCACAATTATGTTCCCACCGATTGCGGTGAAACATAATTACTTGTGTCCCGTGGTTATAACCAAATTGTTTATATAACAATGTTAGTTATACCCAAATACAGAACACGACATTGAACAGACACGGCACGCTGTTCATTTAATGTTATTTAGTCAATGTAAGTGATAAATAGGAGAGATACAATTATTTATTTCTGTGTTTGAAGGTTATTTTTGACGATGGAAGGATTGTGAAGGAAACAGGATTTTTCCGGACATTTGCCATCGTTCAGTGAAACAAGAAAACAGTAACACTACGTTTCGAGATCTGCAATCTGATCTCTTCTTCAGGTAAAGAACTAAACCTAATACATAATTACAAACTAGGTTAAAATAAACAAATCTTACTAAAGCGTTGTGGCACGCCTAAGTCAGGAATCACAACCTACATGTTGTTTGTCAACTTCACTAACACTAAAGACATGCACTTAATACAAAACCATACAAAACACTAATCATTAAAACTAAACTACTATTTATTTCTCTTTGTTCATAAGTTTATTAAACTATCCATAGTTTATGATAATGTTATGATGTCTTTTAATTGAATTGGAGATATTATTATTGATAATTATTAATTATATCAACATAGATCAAGAGCCTGTAACAGCTTTTTCTTTTTCAGATTGAAAAACAAACAGCAGTTCTCATAAAGAATGTGTACAATGTCTGGAAACCTTATTATTGCTTAAACCATGGCAGATAAAATCTACAGACTATAAAAAGCTATATTAAATAACCTTTTATACAATTCCTACATTTATACCTGAAATCTTAAATGCAAGTCTAGGTCAATATGAATATCATTTTAAAGATATTTATTACAGAGTGAGTAAACCATACCCATGGCCTGTGACAGGCTTCACTGAGGTTGCATGCAAAACCTTTAAAGCTCATCTTATGCTCTAGATTTCTTGCGGATAGCTAGGCAGACAAACAATTGTACAGGAAAACATTTTACATTCCTCCTAAAGACAGAAGATAAATTTAGTCAGCCTACTGAGTGATAGGCTCTAACTACAAGGGAGGGTACTCCATTGCAACTACGCGTTCTCTATATGAAAATTAAGATTAATTTAAAACTCTTAGTCCACAGATTGGCTCGTTTTCGTGATGTGTAAATATTATGGATTTGTCTTATGAGTAACAAAAATTTAACCGAGAAATCTGCAGGATGAATAAAGCTGTAAACACACTGAGTACCATCATATGCCATTTTAACAAGAAATGCACTGCCACGTGTAACCTAACTATCCGAAAGATATCTTGAATAGATATTAAATAGTGCATGTAACTTAATTTCTACATAGACAAGCATAGGTTCTATGAATGTAGATGTCCTATCCACGGGATTTGGCTTAGTGTCATTGAGGCATGCTGGCAAAATTGCTCTTTTGTTTGCATTGCACAAATTTCTTCTCTTTGCGATTTTTTTTCTGTCCTTAGGATATATCAAGTGAGAAATGAACTATAAACTTGAAAGTTCGCATGTTATCTCAACGAAGCTTGTTACGTGTCAGGTGGTTTGGCGTACTCCTACCTTGTATAGAAAATGTTATATATATGTGTGTGTGTGTGTGTGTGTGTGTGTGTGTGTGTGTGTGTGTGTGTGTGTGTGTGTGTGTGTGTGTGCGCGTGCGTGCGTGCGTGCGTGCGTGCGTGCGTGCGTGCGTGCGTGCGTGCGTGCGTGTGTGTGTGTGTGTGCGTGCGTGTGTGTGTGTGTGTGTGCGTGCGTGTGTGTGTGTGTGTGTGTGTGTGTGTGTGTGTGTGTGTGTGTGTGTGTGTGTGTGTGTGTGTGTGTGTGTGTGTGTGTGTGTGTGTGTGTGTGTGTGTGTGTGTGTGTGTGTGTGTGTGTGTGTGTGTGTGTGTGTGTGTGTGTGTGTGTGTGTGTGTGTGTGTGTGTACTAATCTAACCATTTTACTAACAATGCTTATTATTATAAAGCTGCCCCTCTAGTGGTCTGCTTTTCTTTGTATATTTCCATCTTTGTTTACGCGTCAGCCCAAAGCGCCGGGAGGTCTTGTTGGAGTAACAATCTTTACATCTCATAAAACACTTGTTTTATCAACTGGGTTTGAGTTTTTGTAACAAGTGTTTTCCCGGTTGTCACTTGTAAGCACAAAAGCGCCTGAGGGAAAGCGTTTCAGGCAGGCACTTAATTCCCACTAATCCCGCGGTTGCGGGAACCTTGTAGGGGAGCGACACTGAGCCCCTGGCTATATTAGCCTCTTGTCGGAGTTGCTGGCTTCACCCTCCCTCCCTTCCCCCCGCCGATAGCCTTGTCCCTCACCTCACGTCGTTACAAAACAAACGCACCCCGGTCCCCTGTCTAATTGCCACCTTTGTTACTATAACTATGTTTACCGACAAAACTTCAAGTTGAGCTCGGCCTCAGCTCGATAACAATCAAATTAAAGTGTTCTCAGTCCCCTGGTTTTATGTCCTTAGTTTTTATTTCGATCAATCTATAAGTATTTTCTTTCATGATCACATCTTTCTCCGAAGAGGACATTTTAGTTTTAGTCGTACTTTTATAGTAGAAAGTAAAATGTCATTCGAAAGACATTTATCATACTTGTCAGACAACCAACTGACAAATACTACTTTACTTGGTTGTGGTTTACACTACAACCAAGAAATAAATAACACTACAATTAACAACCGGACTACCAAATTACATAAAAGTTAAGTATAACTGTTACATGCTACAATACTCTTGTCGTAAGTCAATTTCAATAACTATAATACTTAGAGGTTACATGTACATGTTCACATGTATACATATTATATGTGAAGTATGTATGTGCCATGTATCCATGTTCATGTTCACATGTATACATATTATATGTAATGTATGTATGTGCCATGTATCCATGTTCATGTTCATATGTATACATATTTATATGTGATGTATGTATGTGTCATGTATCCATGTTCATGTTCACATGTATACATATTATATGTGATGTATGTATGTGCCATGTATCCATGTTCATGTTCACATGTAAACATATTATATGTGGTGTATGTATGTGCCATGTATCCATGTTCATGTTCACATGTATACATATTATATGTGATGTATGTATGTGTCATGTATCCATGTTCATGTTTACATGTAAACATATTATATGTGATGTATGTATGTGCCATGTATCCATGTTCATGTTCACATGTATACATATTATATGTGATGTATGTATGTGTCATGTATCCATGTTCATGTTCACATGTATACATATTATATGTGATGTATGTATGTGTCATGTATCCATGTTCATGTTCACGTGTATACATATTATATGTGATGTATGTATGTGTCATGTATCCATGTTCATGTTCACATGTATACATATTATATGTGATGTATTTATGTGCCATGTATCCATGTTCATGTTCACATGTATACATATTATATGTGATGTATGTATGTGTCATGTATCCATGTTCATGTTCACACGTATACATATTATATGTGATGTATGTATGTGTCATGTATCCATGTTCATGTTCACATGTATACATATTATATGTGATGTATTTATGTGTCATGTATCCATGTTCATGTTCACATGTATACATATTATATGTGGTGTATGTATGTGCCATGTATCCATGTTCATGTTCACATGTATACATATTATATGTGATGTATGTATGTGCCATGTATCCATGTTCATGTTCACATGTATACATATTATATGTGATGTATGTATGTGTCATGTATCCATGTTCATGTTCACATGTATACATATTATATGTGATGTATGTATGTGCCATGTATCCATGTTCATGTTCACATGTATGCATATTATATGTGATGTATGTATGTGTCATGTATCCATGTTCATTATACAGTGAAAAAGCTTAAACCAATTTTGAACACTTAATAAACCATGATGAATGCATTTGTATTTTTTCACTCGACGTGCAAAATATATCATAATTCTTTTGTCAGTCAACAAACCGATGGTAAAATTGGCAAGTTTGTACGTAAACCAACATACCAAAAAACGTAGTTAATCATATTATTACATATAATTTGTGATAGCTTCAGTTAAACTACGGCATATATATATATATATATATATATATATATATAAACAATATATATATTATATTATATATACATAGATTATAATATAATTATATTAATCATAAAATTAACATAGTATAATTATAACTTTTAAAAATATTTTTACAAAAATGTTTTAAATACATTCTAAAGAACAAGTGCTGCATGTTGTAGATTTTTTGTGGGTTAAACGCGTTCCAATAGACACGTTTAAATCGATTGTAAGATGATTGTAAAATAATTATTGATTGAAGTTTTTAATCAATAAAGTAATTGGAACGTGAAGTGTTATGAAAGAAACTTGTTTAATTAACGAAAATTAATGTTCATTAGTTGTCTACTTGCTTTGTTAAATTTAACGGGACAACATTTACTTCGGCCGGCAAAGCATGTGGTTATCGACAAACAGAACAAATTTATTTTATATCAATAAAAAGTGCGTGCCACTCCATAAAACAGAATTGAGTGTCGAAGCCGTTACAGAGTGCCGCCGGCGCGGCGTCGTTCACTCTATTGTTTTATTGAAATCTGTACACAATGGAAACAAAACGTTGCAGTTTCACGCCTCATTGAATGTAACATAGTCACAGCCACAGGCTGTCTCTACATATTACACATTTTCCTTTGTTGTACGCTGGCTTCGAGAATCGAGTTATAGATTATTTTATATCTTATGAGTTATTAAATACAGTTTGAAGTCTATCTGTGTATTCGGCTCAAGTTTATCATTCACGATAATCTAAACACAAAAGAACACCATATAGTTTTCATAGGTGCACAAGTACAGTGTGATTATTGATTAAAACAATTTAGAAATTGTTTCAGAGAATAGGTAAGTAAGAATAAGTAAGAATGCATGAAATCCATTGTTTCTTTTTTCTATTAAAACATATTTTTATTTAAGGAACCGTTTAATCTACGGCAACAATAATTAATTAACTTAGTTGCTTAAGTTAGTTAGTTAACATTCGGTAAACATAATGAGGGTATCTTTAAGTTTTATTTAAGAAATAGACATATAGTACTACTACAAACAAATCACAGTTTTCAATACCAGATTTGTAAATAAAGTTTCTACCAATGTACACAAAGTAGAATAAGAACCAGTGTCAAGTAAGAGGCATTGCTTAAATTTTACACGAAGTTTTATTCCTTAGCTCATAATATAATCTCGAGATTTCTTGCCAACAGACAGATCATGAAACAGAATATAAATGTTAAAAGCCGCCAGGCAGATAGAAGAGACATTTTACTAGCCTACTGAATGATAGACTTCAAAGTCGACTAGCCAAACCTCACCACCATCCTCGGATTCATTCTTGTATATACAGGGTGAGTTTTAAGTCCCTTCCCCCCTATCTTTTTTTTTAAACCGTATAAGTTAGGAGGTTTAAACTCCGTACATATGCGTTAGACCTAAAATATCTTGTTTTTCATGGGTTCATTGACTCTCCACCTCCAATGGGGGACGGTCCACGAGGAAGTAAGCCGAGATTCTTAAATGTAAGCATAGGTTTATATGCACATCAAATTAAAGGTCTCTGTAAGTAGAATACAATGCCGCAAACCGGACCTCAAAAGGTTCCATCCTAATGAAAATTACAGGGTGTTAAAATGTACAAAATAGTAATGTGCTATTATCTGCGTTTTATCCGCGAAAAACTTTTTAAAAGTTCATTTCAAAACAATTTTTCTATTGCTGTTTATTCGTTAAAAAGAAACTTTATTTTGTTGTGTTTAATGATTTTAAGGGAAAATTCCGAGATCTAGGAGTTAACTAAAGGATTTAATAAGATGTCGGTCATGTGATGTGTCGTTTAACATTGCCTTTTATCGCTGGAAACGGTGCTGCAATCTGAATTAAAAAAGGATAATTCGTTAATTTTGTTAATAATAATTTTTGTACAGAATCTGTGGTCTGCATTTTTAAATGTAATCTTTGACATAGTCCCTGTGTCGTTGTAAAAGTTGAAAGTTGTTTGTTATCTGGGTATTCCCAGAGACTTTGTTATGTTTGGTTTCAGTTACTTGGGCCATTAAGTATCTGACCCTTGTTAGTTGCAGTGTGGCTACTGATCTTGTTAGTTTTAGTTGCTGTTAAAGTTAGAAACATGTCTCGCACTCTTCAAGAAAAAGTTGACATGGTGTTTATTTTTGGCGCTTCTGGGAATAATTACCACGAAACAATGAGACGATTTAATGAAAACCATCCAGAAAGACTGTTAGCAGAACCTATTTAAGGCAGTTAATAACAAAATATAGAGAGACTGGTAGCGTTCAGGCCGTCCTCCTTTGTCAGAAGAAGTGATTTTGAGGTTCTTTGTACAGTTGTGGAAAAATCCTCAAACCTCTTCGAGGACAAATAGCAGACAATATCGGGGTATCACAACGCAAAGCAATAACTACCCTGAAGAAGCACAAATTTCATCCCTACAAAAGTATGCTACATCCACGCATTAAATGAAGATGAACCGGACAGAAGATTGCAGTTCTGTGAAACTATGGATAGACTAATTATAGCAAATCCAACAACCGTAAATAATATCTGCTTTAGTGATAAGAGTACATTTCACGTAAATGGGTTTAGTGAATAGACACAACTGCCGATACTGGGATAACTCTAATCCCCATGTTTCACAGAGAACATCATACCCAGTATCCCCAGAAAGTAAAATGTTTGGGCAGGTCTCTTTGGTAACCACGTGATTGGACCACTGTTTATGGACGGAAATTTAAATGGAGAAAGTTATTTGCATATGCTCCAAAATAATATTCATCCATTAATTTAGAAAATACAATTCGCACTAATGGTGGGGAGTTTAATCGAGAAGAAGTAAGGTTCCAGCACTGGACGGGGCTCCTCCACCACTATGATGTTAATGTTCGTGGTTACCTTAATGTACATTTTTCGTGAGAAGTGGATTGGACGACGCGGGGCAATAGAATGGCCGGCACGGTCCCGCTGACTTGAACCCACTGGATTTTTTTTTGTGGGGAAACTTGAAGTCTGTGATTTATTGTACACCAGGTCGCATGTGTGGAAGATCTTCGGAAAAGAATTACTGAGGCCTGCAGGAAAGGTAACACCAGAAATCCTAACCGTGTAAGGAGTGAATTTTGTTAACAGACTATACTACTGTCAAGAAGTAACAGGCAATCAGTTTGAGCATCTACTACAATAAAAGGGTAAGTAACAACCTAAGTAGTATCGGGAATCGTACAATATTAGAACCGGAAATCGCTGTTGGAATAAAAATAAATGGGTCTAAAACCTTTGTAAGACAACAATTCTTTAAATAAAATACTTACAAGGCGACACAACACATGATCGACTTCTTATTAAATCCTTTAGTTAACTCCTAGATCTCGGACTTCCTTAAAATCATTAAACACAACCAAAATAAAGTTTTCTTTTAAAGAATAAACAGCAATAGAAAAATTGTTTTGAAATGAACTTTTAAAAAGTTGCGCGATAAAATGCAGATAAGCACATTTTATACTATTTTGTACATATTTTTAACACCTGTAATTTTCATTAGGATGAACCTTTTGAGGTCCGGTTTGCGGCATTGTATTCTACTTACAGAGACCTTTAATTTGATGTGCATATCAAACCTATGCTTACATTTAAGGAATCTCGGCTTACTCCTCGTAGACCGTCCCCCATTGGAGGTGGAGAGTCAATGAACCCATGAAAAACAAGATATTTAGGTCTAACGGCATATGTTACAGAGTTTTAAAACCTCCTAACTTATACGGTTAAAAAAAAAAAAAGATAGGGGGGAAGGGACTTAAAACTCACCCTGTATAGAAATGAAGTTAATGCAAAATTAAAAGGATACAGATCGTTTTCTATATATTTTACGGAAATTTATGCGACATAGATGTAATTCAAATACTATAAAGGGACATGTCCATTATAAAGAATATTTTCTATTTTGAATTGAAGTTACAAAGAACATTTAAAGTCTACAGTTCGGTTCCTTTCGTGACAAAACCAGTGGAAAACAGATACATAGACGAACAGTCAGACAGACAGAACCATTAGTGACAGCTAAGCAAAATATACTGAATTTAAAGTTTGTAGCTCAGTATACGAACGAAATATCACCCTGAGTTATAGACTTTGATAACTCTCAGCCACAGATACATAGACGAACAGTCAGACAGACAGAACCATTAGTGACAGTTAAGCAAAATATACTGAATTTAAAGTTTGTAGCTCAGTTTATGAACGAAATGTCACCCTGAGTTATAGACTTTGATAACTCTCAGCCACAGATACATAGACGAACAGTCAGACAGACAGAACCATTAGTGATAGTTAAGCAAAATATACTGAATTTAAAGTTTGTAGCTCAGTTTACGAACGAAATATCACCCTGAGTTATAGACTTTGATAACTCTCAGCCACAGATACATAGACGAACAGTCAGACAGACAGAACCATTAGTGACAGCTAAGCAAAATATACTGAATTTAAAGTTTGTAGCTCAGTTTACGAACGAAATATCACCCTGAGTTATAGACTTTGATAACTCTCAGCCACAGATACATAGACGAACAGTCAGACAGACAGAACCATTAGTGACAGCTAAGCAAAATATACTGAATTTAAAGTTTGTAGCTCAGTTTATGAACGAAATATCACCCTGAGTTATAGACTTTGATAACTCTCAGCCACAGATACATAGACGAACGGTCAGACAGACAGAACCATTAGTGACAGCTAAGCAAAATATACTGAATTTAAAGTTTGTAGCTCAGTTTACGAACGAAATATCACCCTGAGTTATAGACTTTGATAACTCTCAGCCACAGATACATAGACGAACAGTCAGACAGACAGAACCATTAGTGATAGTTAAGCAAAATATACTGAATTTAAAGTTTGTAGCTCAGTTTATGAACGAAATATCACCCTGAGTTATAGACTTTGATAACTCTCAGCCACAGATACATAGACGAACAGTCAGACAGACAGAACCATTAGTGATAGTTAAGCAAAATATACTGAATTTAAAGTTTGTAGCTCAGTTTACGAACGAAATGTCACCCTGAGTTATAGACTTTGATAACTCTCAGCCACAGATACATAGACGAACAGTCAGACAGACAGAACCATTAGTGATAGTTAAGCAAAATATACTGAATTTAAAGTTTGTAGCTCAGTTTACGAACGAAATGTCACCCTGAGTTATAGACTTTGATAACTCTCAGCCACAGATACATAGACGAACAGTCAGACAGACAGAACCATTAGTGATAGTTAAGCAAAATATACTGAATTTAAAGTTTGTAGCTCAGTTTACGAACGAAATGTCACCCTGAGTTATAGACTTTGATAACTCTCAGCCACAGATACATAGACGAACAGTCAGACAGACAGAACCATTAGTGATAGTTAAGCAAAATATACTGAATTTAAAGTTTGTAGCTCAGTTTACGAACGAAATGTCACCCTGAGTTATAGACTTTGATAACTCTCAGCCAAATCCCATTAAAGGACAAATACCACCTTCACACTTAACCTGTTGTAGTTGCCTACTGGTATATATATATATATATATATATATATATATATATATATATATATATATATACATATATATATATATAAACTGACACAGCGGAATATCGTAGAACCCGTCAAAATGTAACGAAAGTCTTACGGACCAAAAAGAAAATAAAGCAACAAATATCTAACAATGTAATAAAGTCTTTACATGTGTTTCTATGATTCATGCTAAAGGTTTTAATTGACAGTACTTGTGTTTTTACAAATGTATTTAATCTACGATATTCTAGGTGCCACTATTGTTATTTATCAGACGAATGTAAAAATGTTCGCTAACGCTCAGTCAATTCTCATGGAGAGACGTGC
This sequence comes from Homalodisca vitripennis, assembly GCF_021130785.1. Taxonomy (NCBI): domain Eukaryota; kingdom Metazoa; phylum Arthropoda; class Insecta; order Hemiptera; family Cicadellidae; genus Homalodisca; species Homalodisca vitripennis. The sequence continues at coordinate 163,071,624 of NC_060212.1, read as the reverse complement.
ATAATCATCGAACTCGATATTGCCTATATAGAAATGAAGCTCCATGCAAAGTTTAGAGTCTATAGTTCAGTTGGTTCCGGAGCTACCGTCCATATATACATAATAAAAAATTATATTGTCTTTTGATTTTTTTTTCTTTTTAATGTAGAAAACTGGCCCTGCTAACGGTCAGCTAATAGATTTTTATACAATAATATAGACATATCTCAATAATTTTTACTAGCATGCCTTAAAAACCATAAATTAAACGTAAGTGTGTTTTATAATTTGTTATTTGTAAATTAATGTATGCGTCGGATGGGACAGTTGACATTTATCTAATAATAAAAAAAAAAAAACGGGCTGAAGATTGAGAAGTCTCAGAAGGGCTATAGGCACGTGGCCATGCTTCCCCTAGCTACAAATCCTTGTTTTCACACCTCTGCGGGATTCCAAGACGGGGGTTGGGTAACTTAAACTGCCACTTGGGCATTATTTATTTTCTCTCGTCTTCACTTTTTGTATTATCTTAAAGATTGTGATCCAAAGTTTCCAGGTGAATAAAATTAGTTGAAAGTTAGGACAAAAGACGTTAAAACATGATCAACCTGTGCACATTGCATAACAGTGAATGTCGATGAAAATATTCACAATGAGTCCAGACAACGACGAGTTTATACGGTGTTGTTTTTAAATAGCTATGTCCTATAGTTAAGTCGGATTCGATCTGAATCCTGCTTAGAAAATGAAAATATATGGACTAATATACACACACACATATATATATATATATATATATATATATATATATATATTCAATTGAGATAAATTCGTATTAATGTTATAAAATGCATGAATATTATTTGTAGCAATGTAGATAATTGTTTAAGATCAGTAAACTACACTATGGAATTAAATATATTACATCTATCATGTTAATAATATCTTAAGTCTGATATGAAAAATATTACTTAACGGTAAACGGCCATTTAAATAATAATTGAATAACTATACCAATATGAATTGTTAAGACTGTGTTACATGGCTGTAACTTGTTTCCTAAATTAACATCTCATGGTCCTGAAGCCGAGAATCAACTTGAATGATAGAAGCACACAACCTCGTTTTACGTAAAAATGATCGGGTTCTTATACAATGCAAACTGACTCTCGGATCATAGTCCATCACACTAAAACTATCATGAGAACTAACGGATCATAGACCATCACACTAAAACTATCATGAGAACTAACGGATCATAGTCCATCACACTAAAACTATCATGAGAACTAACGGATCATAGACCATCACACTAAAACTATCATGAGAACTAACGGATCATAGTCCATCACACTAAAACTATCATGAGAACTAACGGATCATAGACCATCACACTAAAACTATCATGAGAACTAACGGATCATAGTCCATCACACTAAAACTATCATGAGAACTAACGGATCATAGACCATCACACTAAAACTATCATGAGAACTAACGGATCATAGACCATTACCAAACAATCCTGAGAACTAAAGTATCGTACACCAATACGCTAAAATATTTCTGTTAACTAACAAATCATACATTATCACCCTAAAACTGCCATGAGAACTAACGAATAAGACTCTAATACCCTAAAATAACATGGGAACTAACAGATAATAGACCATCACCATAAAACTATCCTTAAAACTAAAAGTATATTTATTATATTGTTCAAACACTTTAAACCACTCATATATTGACTCTCCAGCACTTCCTATGTAACTACAGTACACTATTAGTTACACCACATTCAATGAACTATGTAACTCGTAGGTCTCAGCGTTATTGGTTCTCACCTGTTACAATCAAGTAACATAACTAACTAAGCTGCAAACCCATACCAATTCATATGTAGATTTAATTGGTGGAATAATTAATAGATTTTTAATATAATGATCATACCACAGAGTTTTAAATAGTTTGATTTCATGTAGGTATGTACTATTTACTCCTACGTATTACTATATATGTTTACACTTGTTAGATTCAATGATAATTTATTGCAAAGGAATGCAAAAAGGATTTTGTAACGATCAATCAGGCATTCAGGCAATAACTGATGTCAAATTATATACTCCCATTCCTTATGACAAAGCTCTTTGTATATAATTGTGTTTCATGGCAAAGTGAACCACAAAGGCTCGCCTAAGTGCACTTTAGTGAGGCTCGGACTTTGGAACACAACTAAACATTCTGTTTAGGGTGGGCCCTAAAACTGAATATTAAAGCTTATGATAGCAGTAAAGCGGTTTTCGATATGTTTTATATATGAGTATTACACATGTCTAGTATATTGTCAACCATAGATAATACTATTCTTAGTGTGGATGACAAGACAGGATGAAGCGTTAAGTATAATATTTCTAAGTTATTCGGAAAGCAGAGCAATCCGTATATTTTGCCAATAATGACTACATACTGTACATATAGGTGTTTTCAAACACAAAGATTACAACATACCCTAACAGTTTAGAATGGAACTTTTGTAGTTTTGATCTGTTAGAAAATAAATTTAATCTGTAATAAAGAAAACACAGTTTTAAATAATTAACTATATTTATTTGTATTGCATGAGCATCGGCGAAGCTCCCTTCTGGGAACAGGAAGAACCTCTTCCTTTTGTCTGTCTGTCTGTTCCCATGTCCGCATGACATTCCAGCAACAAGCTGAACTCTATATTTTGCTTTGAACTCTTTTTAAAAAAAATTATAAAGCGAGTTATATCGTCGTACATGTCACTCCGCGTATTATTTGAACGTTCAAGAACGTTTTTATATTGATCTTGTGTGTAATCATAACCATAATAGTAACGAGTAAATAAATTTGTAAGAAAACTGAGGACAATCATACGATAAATTTAACATGGGATATATGGCATCACCTGAAACATAAGTATTCTTAAGATATCTTAATAAAATATTTTCTGTCAAATGTTGAGTGAAACTTCATATCTACATACAACAAAATAAAGCTTATCACTCAGTAAGCTGGCAACCATTTCTCATTTGTCTGCCGGGGGTACATACAACATTATTTCTGTCTGCCCGCAGGATATATCTACATACAACAAAATAAAGCTTATCACTCAGTAAGCTGGCATCATTTCTCATTTGTCTGCCGGGGGTACATACAACATTATTTCTGTCTGCCCGCAGGATATATCTACATACAACAAAATAAAGCTTATCACTCAGTAAGCTGGCATCATTTCTCATTTGTCTGCCGTGGGTACATACAAAATTATTTCTGTCTGCCCGCAGGATATATCTACATACAACAAAATAAAGCTTATATCACTCTGTAGGTTGGCATAATTTCTCATTTGTCTGCCAGGAGTACATACAACATTATTTCTGTCTGCCCGCAGGATATATATACATACAACAAAATAAAGCTTATCACTCAGTAAGCTGGCACCATTTCTCATTTGTCTGCCGGGGGTACATACAACATTATTTCTGTCTGCCCGCAGGATATATCTACATACAACAAAATAAAGCTTATCACTCTGTAGGTTGGCAATCATTTCTCATTTGTCTGCCAGGAGTACATACAAAATTATTTCTGTCTGCCCGCAGGATATATCTACATACAACAAAATAAAGCTTATCACTCTGTAGGTTGGCATAATTTCTCATTTGTCTGCCAGGAGTACATACAACATTATTTCTGTCCTGCCCGCAGGATATATCTACATACAACAAAATAAAGCTTATCACTCAGTAAGCTGGCACCATTTCTCATTTGTCTGCCGGGGGTACATACAACATTATTTCTGTCTGCCCGCAGGATATATCTACATACAACAAAATAAAGCTTATCACTCAGTAAGCTGGCAACCATTTCTCATTTGTCTGCCGGGGGGTACATACAACATTATTTCTGTCCTGCCCGCAGGATATATCTACATACAACAAAATAAAGCTTATCACTCAGTAAGTTGGCACCATTTCTCATTTGCCTGCCAGGAGTACATACAAAATTATTTTCTGTCTGCCCGCAGGATATATCTACATACAACAAAATAAAGCTTATCACTCTGTAGGTTGGCATAATTTCTCATTTGTCTGCCAGGAGTACATACAACATTATTTCTGTCTGCCCGCAGGATATATCTACATACAACAAAATAAAGCTTATCACTCAGTAAGCTGGCACCATTTCTCATTTGTCTGCCGGGGGTACATACAACATTATTTCTGTCTGCCCGCAGGATATATCTACATACAACAAAATAAAGCTTATCACTCAGTAAGCTGGCACCATTTTCTCATTTGTCTGCCGGGGGTACATACAACATTATTTCTGTCTGCCCGCAGGATATATCTACATACAACAAAATAAAGCTTATCACTCAGTAAGTTGGCATAATTTCTCATTTGTCTGCCAGGAGTACATACAACATTATTTCTGTCTGCCCGCCGGATATATCTACATACAACAAAATAAAGCTTATCAATCAGTAAGTTGGCACCATTTCTCATTTGCCTGCCAGGAGTACATACAACATTATTTCTGTCTGCCCGCAGGATATATCTACATACAACAAAATAAAGCTTATCACTCAGTAAGTTGGCACCATTTCTCATTTGCCTGCCAGGAGTACATACAACATTATTTCTGTCTGCCCGCAGGATATATCTACATACAACAAAATAAAGCTTATCACTCTGTAGGTTGGCATAATTTCTCATTTGCCTGCCGGGGGTACATACAACATTATTTCTGTCTGCCCGCAGGATATATCTACATACAACAAAATAAAGCTTATCACTCAGTAAGCTGGCACCATTTCTCATTTGCCTGCCAGGAGTACATACAACATTATTTCTGTCTGCCCGCAGGATATATCTACATACAACAAAATAAAGCTTATCACTCAGTAAGTTGGCATCATTTCTCATTTGTCTGCCAGGAGTACATACAACATTATTTCTGTCTGCCCGCAGGATATATCTACATACAACAAAATAAAGCTTATCACTCAGTAAGTTGGCATCATTTCTCATTTGTCTGCCAGGAGTACATACAACATTATTTCTGTCTGTCCCGCAGGATATATCTACATACAACAAAATAAAGCTTATCACTCAGTAAGTTGGCATCATTTCTCATTTGTCTGCCAGGAGTACATACAACATTATTTCTGTCTGCCCGCAGGATATATCTACATACAACAAAATAAAGCTTATCACTCAGTAAGTTGGCATAATTTCTCATTTGTCTGCCGTGGGTACATACAACATTATTTCTGTCTGCCCGCAGGATATATCTACATACAACAAAATAAAGCTTATCACTCAGTAAGTTGGCATAATTTCTCATTTGTCTGCCGTGGGTACATACAACATTATTTCTGTCTGCCCGCAGGATATATCTACATACAACAAAATAAAGCTTATCACTCAGTAAGTTGGCATAATTTCTCATTTGTCTGCCGTGGGTACATACAACATTATTTCTGTCTGCCCGCAGGATATATCTACATACAACAAAATAAAGCTTATCACTCAGTAAGTTGGCATAATTTCTCATTTGTCTGCCAGGGGTACATACAACATTATTTCTGTCTGCCCGCAGGATATATCTACATACAACAAAATAAAGCTTATCACTCAGTAAGTTGGCATAATTTCTCATTTGCCTGCCAGGAGTACATACAACATTATTTCTGTCTGCGCGCAGGGTATATCTACATACAACAAAATAAAGCTTATCACTCAGTAAGCTGGCATCATTTCTCATTTGTCTGCCAGGAGTACATACAACATTATTTCTGTCTGCCCGCAGGATATATCAAGAATGAAATGAACAAACAAATTTACTTTACAATAGAAAATTGACGATTTTGTAATATTTTCGTTTAATTCCACCATTCACACTTAATTCAAATATTTAGTTGATTAATTTTTGTACTACGTATTTGTTGAATTTAAAGAAAATGGAATAAAAAAAGAAATCTAGCTGTTTTCAAAGTATTCATTGGTTGCCCCCAAACAATATTTAGTATTTATAATCACATTTTTAAAAATTTGTTCTACTAATGTAAAAATATAATTTCCAGGAGAAAAATGTTCACTTTCCTAATGCAAAGTTTTGAATTATTTTCTTTTATAACAAAATGAAAAGTAGTACAGAAGTGTATTTTATGAATACTGTTATTTAAAAATTCAATAATAGAACGATGTATGTATTGCCATCAGTATTTTAAGATTGAAAGGAGACCTCTTTAGAAATAGCACTTGGATACGATTCTATCCTAGTTGGCTTGAATACTCCTCAGAAGTCAATCATTCGTAACTTTTCTTTCGTAACATCACACTGTAACTTTTTTGTATTTTGAAACACTTTTAACTTTTATTTTAATTAATATTAAGTGACATCCCCGTCCATTTTGCGTCAAATACCCAACCATCTCTGCACTACAGACATACTTGTAAATAGTTTATTTTTAGTTCTAATGAATGTAATTAGGCTAGATATCAAAACTAAATAAATTTAATTAATTCTTATGGCTCCGATTGCAATTACGACAGCTGTTAGATTGAATTACGTAATTTCATTGGCTATTCATGAATAACGATTAGAAAAGCAAAAGAGAACGAAGTTAAATACTAGTGAAGAAAGATATTTTTTATGTTTCCTACTTTTTTTACCTTATAGAACTTACTGGCAGATTTTATTTAAACGAAAGGAGGTTTGAATGTTTTTAAAAGCTACAATAAAAACCTTGTGCTCGTGGTTTTTGCTTGCTGGTTGCAAATCTGGTTATATACCACAACTACAGATTTGCGTTGACTTCGCTTCGTTGACTTCAAAGCGAACTTTTGTACACTTTTGAACATCTCTCTAATATGAATATTTCAGAGAATATTTCAGTTCAATTTTAAACACAGTTACTAACCTTGTTATGGGCGTTGTTACTTAATTACAAAGTAGACATTTTTGCATTGAAACCTGAACTGCTAGAAAAACTGTATTATCTAATATTTGTGATTCCAACTAAATTTAGAGCTTCCTGAAACTCGTTCATACAATGAGCTTCCAAGATATTACAACATAGCTCAAGTACCGTGGATCTGATGAAATAAACTGACACTATCACTCTCTGTCGACGATCACCTGATATTAATGAACAACATAAATTAGCCGCACGTCCCCTCCCCGAGCGTGTTATCTCATTAACAATGTCCAGCGCCTGGTGCTGATTGCATATGACACATTGCGGTAACGGCAGTGCTGCTGTCCGGAGCGGGTACGTGATCATAGTAATTTGCTGATGAATGGCGATTTGTTCCGATGATAATAGGGTTCCAACATAATTAATGCCCTCTTTAAACATTTCCAATCTGGATAATACCATAGGTGTCAAAACATTATTGCAAAGCCATTTGTAACGTATTCTTTCTGTTTTATTGGTTTAGCTTTGGCGAAACTTATCACTCGAGAGGCTGGGAACGTTTAATTTCTCTTTGTTTGTCTGTCTGAGTCTCTCAATATCTCAAGAACAGTTGACCTCCAGAAACTGTATTTTACATCAAGCAACGTTTATAAATTAAGGCAATATCTAGTTCAATGATAGTGCATATTGTTATTCCATGGAATTTAGCTGAACTGAATATTATTACGTTTATCTTATTTTCAACTATAATAGCAACGAGAAAATTTCAGAAACGGAGTACAATAATATGACATCTCAACTTTTAACATAGTAACATATTGACTTGACATTTTGCTTTCCATCTCAGCGTAACTTGTTTCGCTTCACGTGGTTGGAGCGTTTTGCTACAGTGTTAAACGACACAGGTCGATCAGATAAAGGCGCTCACTACATTAAAAATAAAGCACCGATATTCCTAAAAATGATAACAATTTTACTCTAAATATTTAGTACAGGAATTATTGAACAGATGTAGAAAATACCATCGCAATATTAAAGCATTATGGATTGATATATATATATATATATATATATATATATATATATATATATATATATATAATTAACGCATATAATCTAGGTTTTCTGAAACACAAGTTTTATTTAACATCTTTTTACTGAAGACAGATCTGGACAGCGAGACATAAATATTTCAAGAACTTCTTTGTTTAATATGTTTCGACTGTGTGAACCGAAAAAGTAGGTGGTACTTGTGACACCGACCATGAATTATAATAAATTAATCTTTGTAAGAAAATGCCATCCATAATAAGATGTTTAAAATATAATAAGACTCTTACCTAATAGCCTATAAAACAAAAATAGCTGTGATATTTTAACAGTTTGGTATATTTTACGTTCGCTCTTTCTGTTTTTGAAATATTGTAATGTTTTTGTAAAGCTTAAACTGGGACTCGGGAAAGTTAGGTGCAAGTAATATGTGTATGTACCTTTAATAAGTGTGAAAGCTCTTATTTTGTTAATATAGTAATAATTTAGGTGAACAAATACGATTAATTCAGAACATGAACTCTTTGACGTGCATGCAGTGGGAATAAAATCGTACAGTAGTTTCCGAACCCAAAATCATGGATTTTCATTAAATCTTATTGCCAGCTGAAAGTTAAACTGTAACACAGATTAGCGTTATAACTAGTGTTGAATAACCTCCATGATTGTCTTTGGTACCGTGTTGGAATTGAAACTTAACATTCGCTATCTGCATAATGAGTCTATAATATCCATGTACTTTCATCTCACATAACGTTACATAATCGTTGTTTGACGATCACTATGTGGGATGAAATCGATGTGAATTATTTATTCAAATAGTTTGTATTTTTAACAAACAAACTGTTTCAATAAAAGCCTAAGGGTAATTTTATATGCAGAAAGATAAGAGCAGAGGATGACGTAAACTGTCTCTTTCTCTTTGTATATTTGTCCCCATAATACCTGTATCACGGCAACCGATTTATGTAAAATATCCAAATGAAGTATAGGGCATCTACTTTAAACACTGCTACGAGACCCAACTCAATGAACACATATGCAAATGCATGAAGGGCAAGATATCTCGATGAAAATTATCTCCTGACTTTAAATATTTCATGAAATATAGTTTCTACATATTTTATAAGAATGATTTCTGTGACGATGCATGCCTAACGGTGGAATTTGACTGAGCGTCATTGAAGTCTATCACTCAGGATGCTGACACATATTCTCTTTGTCTGCCAAGAGAGATGTTAAATTTAATTTTGTATGTCTGTCTGTCTATTTAACTGCAGAACATTTCAGAATGAATTAAAGGATAGGCTTGAAATTTGGTCTACAACCTTAGTAAAGCATTTTATACAATGTTAGGCATACTCATATCTTATACCAATTTGTAGACAAAAATAATGATATAAAACTTATTAATCGAGAATGGACCTATGACTTTAAGTGAACATTTTTGAAAAAATATATAGGAACACAAAAACGTAATCTCTTCACACATTGCAGTCCATAAAGTCTGATCAGTCAGACAGAAAGTGCTGAACCATAGAATTGAGCAACTTACTACTAATGTATTGGATTACTTATGAATCGAGAACTCGCTGCGCAAATGGTTAGCTAAGAGTTTTCGATTACATCTCCATTGGAGACCTACAGCAACGTAGTTCAGAGAGACGGGGAAGGTTGTAGGAGCAGAGATAATGTTCCAATATCAGTAACAGATCTTGATGAGCATTGAAGCTCCTCTACATCCGGTGACTACTTTGATAGTGATCCAAATCACTTAGAACTCGTGCAGTGAAGGTTACACTTAGGTAGGTTGGTTCACATTCTTTCAACTACTGTAACTTTACTCACCAAAGAACTCTTTTTCACTTTCCGATATTTACAAGGAAAGACATCTTAAAGTTATCGAGCTTCCAGGTTTAGTGCAGAAACCCGAAATGTGTTATCGATATGGATGGAAAGATTCTGAGAGAAATAAGAACGTATTTTACAAACCATGTACAGGTTGAGTAATACAGATATAAGAACCTTATTACAATTTCTGTCAAATAACAATGAAGAACAAAGGGTAACTAGATAACGCTGAATACAATACCGGAAATATAAGTGAAACTCTAGTATACTGATTACAACATTTAAAATCGTTTAGAATTTGTTAAGAAAACGTGGGACATTTCGGACTTTTTTGTATACGATCCAGTAATTAGATAAATGTAACGTCATTACCAAGTTAAGTTTATTTGATGAAAAACTACTCAGTTTTTGAAATTGATAAAAATAAGATGACAGTTCTTCTCTGTACCTATATTATTTTCAGCAAACCCTCGTTTCTCAGGCCTTTAGCTGTGGGTATCACTTATAAATGAAGGGAGTAATGAAGAAACCTTAATGATTACTAACGAATGTCACCGTATAATTTTATTCCGCAACGTTGTATTCCTGAGTAAATAGATATACGTTTTAATTCTTACAACTAAGTTTAATGACATCCAAGTGTACATTTCAGATCATCGCAGTATGAATGACTTGCAGCTCTGTAAAATGACTTAACAGTACAACAATACATGAAGTACAACTTGGTAATATATACATGAAAGGCCATTAGCGAGAACAAAGGATCAGTTAGAAGTGGGGTTGAACTTGTACTCTGACAGAGGGGTGTATCTCGCCCCGGGCCGTCACACCGCGCCATACCGCCCTCCCTCAGCCACAGCCGAATATTAGGGGTTGACTGGCAAGCCGAAACGATACCCTGTACTTAATGTCTCTCCCAAATCATATTGAATGGAATGCGCTATTTATAAACTATGCCTAAGACTTGCTGACTCCTGATTCCCTTCCCTTGTAACTGAATCAGACTCTTATTAAAATCGCTATATGATGGAAACAGAATATTATGAGACAATTGAAAAACTTAAAGTAGCTTTAGCTGTATATTATGACCTTGATTATGAATCTCTCAGGAGGATTCATACTCAAGGGTTATGATCACTGGAATATATAAACCCTGAACTATATCTTGCCTAACCTGACAACATCCCCTGCTTCAGATTATATATTTTTCAACAACAAACTCTTGCGGGGAAATCATAGAAAACTTAAACCATATTACAATCAAGCGTGTATCATATTATTAGTACTATTTACGGATCCGTTTGATTGTTATATTAATATCAGATCAGAACGTAATCCGTAGCGTTGGTATAATGTTTCTGCTCTTAAGCACTCAATTCCTGGAATCCGGTTTGGACCATATTCGTTTCAAGTCGTGTAGTATAATCCATTATTGAAGAAGGATGAACCCCCGTAAAAAGGATAAAAATCCTGTTACATACAGCTGTGACAGATAATAATTAACACTTAATTGTCTAAGTGCAAAATTCATCTGGAAGTAAACTTCCTGTAAAATATAACTTTCGTATTTTTTATGACACAATTTATTTACCTTATCAGTCCTACTAATACCGTTATTTTGAGAATATTTTAGAAGTTATCTTAATCTAATAAAATAATTTGAGCTTCTACAGCCCAGACGAACATTCAGTCCACAGTCCAAGGGTCAAATCTTTAACAGTGTAAGATTTCAGACGCTGGACTAAGAGGATGACATGGAACTAAACTCAATTTCGCGTATAAAACTCGCTAGCCTCATCGTCTCTAAAACATGGAGAAGAAAAGACACTTTATGTTTAACCAGTTTAATATAATGTAATGTTCTTTACATTTTGTTTAAAACAATAAGGATTATTCCAAATGTAGTCAAATTAAGAAGCAATTATTATAAAAGAACTAACTTAGTATTAGTTATTTTAGGCTTACGTTTAATTCTTAAAACAACAATAATACAAATAAGTTTCTTGATATTTAAGTTTATAAAAATGGAAATTGAATTATCTAAAATTGCCCTAATTATTTTACACTTATTATGTCATAAAAATACTTAAAAAATAATTAGCAGTATTATTATATTTATTTAATTATTTGGTTATTCAAAACATTATATCTACTCGTATATGACAAGTCGATTTTGTGGTTCAGCTTATCAACTACAAAACAAAGTTAGCTAACATGTTATGAATTTATGTATACATTTCTGTAAAACCTAATATCGTAATAACACTAATTAATCCATTACAATGAACCGGCTTATTATTATCGGAATAGATTACTTAATTAAAAAAAGATGATAAGTTTCTTTTAGAACAAAAACACTGAAATAAAATTTAATACTTATTAAATGATTTGTTTAAAATTTAATAAATACATTTACTTTCGAAACATGACGTATATTCTAAACGACATGTACATGGTATTGACCCAAATTAAGTACAATTATGTTGTGCCTTCTGTCAATACCTCATTACTGAAGTATGTCACTCTCTTAAATGATCATGTTATTAATGATGTGTTGTATTAATATACGTCGTCAACGTTTCCTCCTACACAAGAATTTAAAGGTGTTAAATAAGTCATTAAAATGATTGTGACGTAATTTTGCTGTCTCCTCAATTTCAGAAAAAACATTTTTTACTATAGAATATATCAGTTGTCTGAAAAGAATAACTTTAAACTATCTGAATCAATATTTTAATAATATAGTTATTTGTGACAAATATAGAAAATTCGTAAAAATTATTTAAAAAAGTTGAAAGTAATTGGAGGAAAGACTTGGCATGGAAATACTAAAAATGTTTCACTTAAAACACTATTGGTAAATGTAATTATCAAAGAAACTTTGTAGATTTATGTTTCAATCTATAGTAATATTATTGTACATGATCAGAGTTTTTTTTTAATCACAGTTTTAATTTGATACTAAGTGTAGATACATATAGTATCGTATTTTTTCAAACTTTGATGTCCCAAATAAACATGTTTTCAATCGTCTACTTCTACATAATATTATTAATCTTCACTGATTGAATTTACAGTAGTACTTTTCCACTTTTTTATCTATTTTTGATGTTGTTTTTAATGTATAATCTTTGCCTAGTTCAATGGCAATTTGACATGGGGAAATTCTATTCAGAGCAATCATGTTAGTACTCTTAGTAAAACTTTCAACTTAAGGTATTACACTGCAAAAACGCAACGACCTGTAAAACAATGCAATGCTGTTTGAGTAATTTCAGTTAATTAATGACGCTCACAAACTCGTAGTGGTATTTAAAACATTCGACCCGTGCAGTTCAATCAGGGAATAATTGGACAATAGTAGTTACATTAAAGTTTTTCGACTCGTATCAACAAAGGTTCGTTAAGCACGAGCTCAATTTAGACTGGAACTCATGTAATAAGGCATAGTTTTAATTGGGGTTTTTATACGTTCTTAGAAAGCAAATTGAATGTCCCCTTTCAAAAGGTACCATTTTCTTCTAATATTGTACAAATATTTTCTTTTCTCCCTCAATGATATGGAATGATGCAATAATTATTGGACATTGTCCAAAAAATATAGTGTTGGATTTAGAGGAAATAACCGTTTTGAGAACTTTCTGTGTACTACATTTGGTTTCTTAAATACTCTTATTATGGAGGCAATGAATGAGCGTTGTAAGCGCGAGCAATAGTATGTTGGATTTAGAGGAAATAACCGTTTTGAGAACTTTCTGTGTACTATATTTGGTTTCTTAAATACTCTTATTATGGAGGCAATGAATGAGCGTTGTAAGCTCGAGCAATAGTATGTTGGATTTAGAGGAAATAACCGTTTTGAGAACTTTCTGTGTACTATATTTGGTTTCTTAAATACTCTTATTATGGAGGCAATGAATGAGCGTTGTAAGCTCGAGCAATAGTATGTTGGATTTAGAGGAAATAACCGTTTTGAGAACTTTCTGTGTACTATATTTGGTTTCTTAAATACTCTTATTATGGAGGCAATGAATGAGCGTTGTAAGCTCGAGCAATAGTATGTTGGATTTAGAGGAAATAACCGTTTTGAGAACTTTCTGTGTACTATATTTGGTTTCTTAAATACTCTTATTATGGAGGCAATGAATGAGCGTTGTAAGCGCGAGCAATAGTATGTTGGATTTAGAGGAAATAACCGTTTTGAGAACTTTCTGTGTACTACATTTGGTTTCTTAAATACTCTTATTATGGAGGCAATGAATGAGCGTTGTAAGCGCGAGCAATAGTATGTTGGATTTAGAGGAAATAACCGTTTTGAGAACTTTCTGTGTACTATATTTGGTTTCTTAAATACTCTTATTATGGAGGCAATGAATGAGCGTTGTAAGCTCGAGCAATAGTATGTTGGATTTAGAAGAAATAACCGTTTTGAGAACTTTCTGTGTACTATATTTGGTTTCTTAAATACTCTTATTATGGAGGCAATGAATGAGCGTTGTAAGCTCGAGCAATAGTATGTTGGATTTAGAGGAAATAACCGTTTTGAGAACTTTCTGTGTACTACATTTGGTTTCTTAAATACTCTTATTATGGAGGCAATGAATGAGCGTTGTAAGCTCGAGCAATAGTATGTTGGATTTAGAGGAAATAACCGTTTTGAGAACTTTCTGTGTACTACATTTGGTTTCTTAAATACTCTTATTATGGAGGCAATGAATGAGCGTTGTAAGCTCGAGCAATAGTATGTTGGATTTAGAGGAAATAACCGTTTTGAAACTTTCTGTGTACTACATTTGGTTTCTTAAATACTCTTATTATGGAGGCAATGAATGAGTGTTGTAAGCTCGAGCAATAGTATGTTGGATTTAGATGAAATATCCGTTTTGAGAACTTTCTGTGTACTATATTTGGTTTCTTAAATACTCTTATTATGGAGGCAATGAATGAGCGTTGTAAGCGCGAGCAATAGTATGTTGGATTTAGAGGAAATAACCGTTTTGAGAACTTTCTGTGTACTATATTTGGTTTCTTAAATACTCTTATTATGGAGGCAATGAATGAGCGTTGTAAGCTCGAGCAATAGTATGTTGGATTTAGAGGAAATAACCGTTTTGAGAACTTTCTGTGTACTATATTTGGTTTCTTAAATACTCTTATTATGGAGGCAATGAATGAGCGTTGTAAGCGCGAGCAATAGTATGTTGGATTTAGAGGAAATAACCGTTTTGAGAACTTTCTGTGTACTATATTTGGTTTCTTAAATACTCTTATTATGGAGGCAATGAATGAGCGTTGTAAGCTCGAGCAATAGTATGTTGGATTTAGAGGAAATAACCGTTTTGAGAACTTTCTGTGTACTATATTTGGTTTCTTAAATACTCTTATTATGGAGGCAATGAATGAGCGTTGTAAGCTCGAGCAATAGTATGTTGGATTTAGAGGAAATAACCGTTTTGAGAACTTTCTGTGTACTATATTTGGTTTCTTAAATACTCTTATTATGGAGGCAATGAATGAGCGTTGTAAGCTCGAGCAATAGTATGTTGGATTTAGAGGAAATAACCGTTTTGAGAACTTTCTGTGTACTATATTTGGTTTCTTAAATACTCTTATTATGGAGGCAATGAATGAGCGTTGTAAGCTCGAGCAATAGTATGTTGGATTTAGAGGAAATAACCGTTTTGAGAACTTTCTGTGTACTACATTTGGTTTCTTAAATACTCTTATTATGGAGGCAATGAATGAGCGTTGTAAGCGCGAGCAATAGTATGTTGGATTTAGAGGAAATAACCGTTTTGAGAACTTTCTGTGTACTATATTTGGTTTCTTAAATACTCTTATTATGGAGGCAATGAATGAGCGTTGTAAGCGCGAGCAATAGTATGTTGGATTTAGAGGAAATAACCGTTTTGAGAACTTTCTGTGTACTATATTTGGTTTCTTAAATACTCTTATTATGGAGGCAATGAATGAGCGTTGTAAGCTCGAGCAATAGTATGTTGGATTTAGAGGAAATAACCGTTTTGAGAACTTTCTGTGTACTATATTTGGTTTCTTAAATACTCTTATTATGGAGGCAATGAATGAGCGTTGTAAGCGCGAGCAATAGTATGTTGGATTTAGAGGAAATAACCGTTTTGAGAACTTTCTGTGTACTATATTTGGTTTCTTAAATACTCTTATTATGGAGGCAATGAATGAGCGTTGTAAGCTCGAGCAATAGTATGTTGGATTTAGAGGAAATAACCGTTTTGAGAACTTTCTGTGTACTACATTTGGTTTCTTAAATACTCTTATTATGGAGGCAATGAATGAGCGTTGTAAGCTCGAGCAATAGTATGTTGGATTTAGAGGAAATAACCGTTTTGAGAACTTTCTGTGTACTATATTTGGTTTCTTAAATACTCTTATTATGGAGGCAATGAATGAGCGTTGTAAGCTCGAGCAATAGTATGTTGGATTTAGAGGAAATAACCGTTTTGAGAACTTTCTGTGTACTATATTTGGTTTCTTAAATACTCTTATTATGGAGGCAATGAATGAGCGTTGTAAGCGCGAGCAATAGTATGTTGGATTTAGAGGAAATAACCGTTTTGAGAACTTTCTGTGTACTATATTTGGTTTCTTAAATACTCTTATTATGGAGGCAATGAATGAGCGTTGTAAGCTCGAGCAATAGTATGTTGGATTTAGAGGAAATAACCGTTTTGAGAACTTTCTGTGTACTATATTTGGTTTCTTAAATACTCTTATTATGGAGGCAATGAATGAGCGTTGTAAGCGCGAGCAATAGTATGTTGGATTTAGAGGAAATAACCGTTTTGAGAACTTTCTGTGTACTATATTTGGTTTCTTAAATACTCTTATTATGGAGGCAATGAATGAGCGTTGTAAGCTCGAGCAATAGTATGTTGGATTTAGAGGAAATAACCGTTTTGAGAACTTTCTGTGTACTATATTTGGTTTCTTAAATACTCTTATTATGGAGGCAATGAATGAGCGTTGTAAGCTCGAGCAATAGTATGTTGGATTTAGATGAAATATCCGTTTTTGAGAACTTTCTGTGTACTATATTTGGTTTCTTAAATACTCTTATTATGGAGGCAATGAATGAGCGTTGTAAGCTCGAGCAATAGTATGTTGGATTTAGAGGAAATAACCGTTTTGAGAACTTTCTGTGTACTATATTTGGTTTCTTAAATACTCTTATTATGGAGGCAATGAATGAGCGTTGTAAGCTCGAGCAATAGTATGTTGGATTTAGAAGAAATAACCGTTTTGAGAACTTTCTGTGTACTATATTTGGTTTCTTAAATACTCTTATTATGGAGGCAATGAATGAGCGTTGTAAGCGCGAGCAACAGTTTATGCAATATGGACATCATTAAACTTACTTTTAACAACATGAATTCTTCCAGCTTTGAGATTCTGTTCTTTGTTTGAAGGTTATTTCTGACGATGGAAGGATTGTGAAGGAAACAGAATTTTTCCGGACATTTGCCATCGTTCAGTGAAACAAGAAAGATTTGAGATTTTAGTTTTGTATTATATTTCATACGTCTGATACTGACTGATCCTTAATTGCAAAAGAATTGCTTGTTAGGTATTTTCATAAATAGGTTTTTGCAAAAATGTTAATATTTAAAATAAACGGGAGAAAGGTATTTGAGACGAAATAAGAGCCTTTTTACGTTATGTAGCATTTACAGTGCTTAAATTAAACAGATGTGAGTGTCAGTCTTTTGACTTAAATATAGAAATAGCTGCTGTTATGAGAAAATTACTTAGATTAAATTTCGCAAAGCTGCTTCCGTTCAAAGCTCAGCCTATAGATACGTAATTTATTTATGAGAGTATAAGTTTGTGACTTCTCTTCAACTATGCGAACACACCTGATATGCTATGTCATTCTCAGGTAGAGTTCATCTATGTGAACTAGTATTGTTTATCGATATGCTATGTCATTCTCAGGTAGAGTTCATGTGTGCTACTTATGATTTTGCAACTAAAATATGTGAACTAGGTGGTATTGTTTATCAACTAGGTGAACTCTTCTTCTGTATCCTCCACAATTAGATGTTAATTGCAGGTAAGTGGTGAGTGGTTTGTGCATCAAGATAACCGGTCTTTGGAGTTATTCCTGTCTTCAAACATTAAAAAGAAGGCCAGCAACCTGTTCTCCGATGTTTACCGGTCCACACAATGTTGAATCGTTGCAAACATCATCAACATCTTGAGACATTTTCCATCTCATACTATTTATTGTTACATTGAAAGCAGCAAATCTATAAAATATGGACATATTCGTATGTAAATCTGGTTGTGATTATATCCTGATTGGCTGAAGCTAAACTAATCAGTGATTGATATGCGAAATCAACATATCTTATTTATAACGGAATACCGGTTTTTTGATAATCTGATGCTGTCTTCATTCCTGGGTACTTTATTTCCAGATCATATTTAAGGTTTCTCTTGTTATCGTAAAGCAATTCTACTGCAATGGCCTGAAAAAACTACATTTATTGGAATTAATTTACTTTAAACTTCATCATAACTAACTTATGTAAGAAGCGGCAGTAGTAAAATGACCCTGAGATTGTCCCCATATGAACAATTTTAAATCTCATTCAGTTTTAGGCTGTTATTGTAAGTTTTAGAATTATGCAAGGTGTGTCCTTTAACAAATGTAACTAATAACCATAAAAGTTTTTTATTTTTTCAATTATTTTATCGATAATTCTTAAAGAACTCGAAATTCATTGTATCGATATTAAAAACGTACATATTTAATTTAAAGCGTTTATAAAAATTGTTTTTTTAATTATACACTTCCGATGACACTAGGGTCAAAGAAAAGGGCGTAAAAATGTAAGGTTTAGGAGTTGGCGTATGGGGAAAAAATGTAACGTCATTTTATCACGGCCGGCTTTTTAAGTTAAATTTGAAGTTCGTAATAATTTGTATATAAATGGTTGAAAACGTTGGATCTGAAGTGACTCTTTCCACCATTTTAAACATATTACTAGCTAATAAAGATCCATTCTTTATATCAGGACTCCAAACATGTAGTATATGGAACATGGTGATGGTTTATGAAAAGGGCGTAAAAATGTAAGGTTTAGGAGTTGGCGTATGGGGTAAAAAATGTAACGTCATTTTATCACGGCCGGCTTTTTAAGTTAAATTTGAAGTTCGTAATAATTTGTATATAAATGGTTGAGAACGTTGGATCTGAAGTGACTCTTTCCACCATTTTAAACATGTTACTAGCTAATAAAGATCCATTCTTTACATCAGGACTCCAAACATGTAGTATATGGAACATGGTGACGGTCGGTTTATGTGGATATTGTCAGTAAATGCACGATGTGTTCACATCTGAAGGTATAATGGGGCGTGACGAGACATGTGGCATCGCATCGCCGCGTCTCTGGTTCTAATTACTAATGTAATCGCGCTGCTTTGTTCACACTCATCACGAGTTTATTTATTATATTTTTACTGTTCTGATTTATTTTAGTATCAATTTAAATTTGTATCACAAACAAACATTTGTAGAAAACTGTGGAGCAAAGGAGATGTTATTTAGAAATTTTTACAAATCATTTTATTTACTATATAATACTCTCCTAGAATGGGGAACATGATAAAAATACGTTTACAACGCCTTTATGCGAGTAACTTACCACAGATTTCTATTGTTGTATATTACATTTTTGGATTTGAAAAACGGTAATTTCTGCCTGGAACGCATCACTACACAAACAAAAATATAAATATATTATTGTACGGTTCTACAATACCCAACACTTCTGTGACAATGGCGCAGTGTAGCGGGTACAACGGTTATCGTAACCAGATCAAGCAACGTCGAGCGTGGCTGCTGCTTGGATGGGTGACCGCTGGGCGATCCTCTGCAAGCAGCCCGCCTGCCCGGCCGTTAGTGGAGGTTCGGAAATTACCTTTATGCCGTTGGTACCCAGGTTAATTGCTAGATAGGGCTTCTTAACCCTAACTTCATCTGGTAAAATAAGACATCTTTACTTTACTTTACTTTAGGGTTTTAATCATTTCAGTTGAATAATGTTTAGTGGACAAATGCCACCATTTACAAAATATGAACATATTAAAAAATGGTTTTATCTGTAAAACTCCGGTCGTATAAATAGAGATGTACCGATTGACTACACATTCTGTACCTGGATATTTATCATATTTTATCACGTTGAATGCGGTTAATGCATATTAGTACTTGTCGGGCTCTCCTAAGGCAGTACATGACAGCAATTCAAAACTCGTTAGAGTGTGTTTGCTCTTTCTTTGGAAAAGATTTTCTTTGCGAGATTTTAATAGTGACCTTACCTCACGCGTGCAGTTAAATAATTTGTATTCGATTTATACAAGATGATTGTGCAGCAAAAAGCCTCTTCCCTTAGCTGTTTTTTTTTATCGGTTAAGTCAATTGTAATAAATATGGTTGAAGTATGTCATGTCACGAGTCACGTGGTTGACTTCGCTATGATTTCATGCTAAATGCCTGCTCATGTGTTACTAGACCACATGTTAAAATTTAATATTATTTAAAATACAAACTTATTTATCCTGTGATATTTCGTTGCCATCATGGTTACCCACAAGAAAAATGTAACAATGTTTACTAACAAAAAAATGGAAATGCTCAGCCAAATCGCATGTAGTAACATGCAATATAATCATCATGGATTATGTTCCCATATAGAAAGTTTCATGCAAAATTTCAAATCTACCTGTATAATTCAGTTCGTGTTTGAGACATCTTGCGGCCATATACATGTATACAAAGATACAGGAATGGAGGTTTTAAAGGTTTTACAGTCCCTAAAATGATACGCTTCGTAAACGCTCCTGGTTATTAACTCCGTAAACGGTCCAATAAACAGGACCTTTTAATCATAAAAGAGCTGATGAACAAATTTTAAAACAAAGAAATTTCACAAGAAAACTTGCAATGTCAAACAACTTGAATGTTAAAAATTATCTTATGGTTAAAAACTTACCCAGAATCGCATGTAATTAATATTAATGCTGAAATTCCAAAAGAAGTATAAACTTCATATATATATATATATATATATATATATATATATATATATATATATATATATTTTTTTTTTTTTAAGTGTATTATAAGAAAATATTTTTCATAACGATCAAGTTTGGAGATGACATTGTCTAATTGGATTCCTTCTTTGCTACTTTACTAAATATAATTATCCTACTTAAAAAGCCTTATGATTATAATAAATATTTATTTTCAAGATTATTGCTGATTTAAGTATAATAGGTTTATGGATAGGGGAATTTTTAACATATTTAACACCGTCTGTTAAGCGTTCGTTACATATTACTCTCAGTCCGTAACTAAATAGTGATCGAGGTTACTTAACGAAATTACTAAATAATAATAACCAGAACAATCAAAGCAGAAAGCGGATTATACAGAATTGTTTATACCTTACTTGCTTAATGATCACTGACGAACGGATGGACCGCACCCTATCTGACGATCATTGCCACTGGAGGGCGGGCCCTTATCCCAACAACCACGCAAGGTCTAGTGCCTATAAACGTAATAAAGGGAGGGGAGTATTATAGAAAATGATAGCAGCTTAGGGAATGATAAATTATTGTTACACTGATGGAATCTACCCGTATTAACTAATGCAACGCCAATATTGCAGCAACCAGGAGTATTGAAAGAGGCGGAGACGTATTATTGCAAATTTGGATATCCACCCGTGAAGAGTAACATAATGTGATTTTCTCTTCATAGGATTAAAACTCTAAGAGACCTTGCAACTATTATTTCGTATCTTTATTTATGTTTTCGTAATAATTCTTAATTACTAAATGTTGATAATAGCGAAGTACTTTGCGAGGGACTGTGTTGTACAGTTGGGGTGGTGTTACTATTGGCTGTTAGAAGTGCAAACACTTAGGTTTTACACAGAAGTAATTGTAAAAATGTTTTCCTAGAGGTACATTTACATAGTAATTTTACATAACCATAATCTCCAAAAATGAAAAAAGGATTAAACTTTAGCTTTAAAACTGGTAAGCAAATAATGATTTTTGCACGTTTTCCAATTATATTTATATAAAACTGCAACTTATTTATATTGTTTTTATTAGTAAACTAAAATCAATCCTATTCTAAAAAGTATAAAAGTATGCATTCCAATTTTTCTATTTATATAGTTTGTTTAAGAAGGTGGGGAAATACTTTGGGATTTGGTTAAATACATTAAAATATACAAAATATCCCTCAAATACTATATAGCCTATTTCACTTAGTTGTGCATTGTTGCGGGATTGTAACTTTTTATGTTTGTATATAAGGATGAGTGTCCAGATTTGACTTTATGTTGAAAACAAAATATCATTAAAATAATAAAATGACGGTCCTTTAAAAAAGTTATAACAAACTTTAATGAAAACCAACGAGAATAAGAAATATTGCTAACATATGAAAGTTAGCTTGTAAGAATTGTACTACCTAGTAAATTATCAATGGGAATAAATGCGTGCTTGTACACAATCCATTGCTCACAGTAATAAAAAACGGCTATTTATGAATTATGATTTGTTTACCAAATGAACGGAGACGGAAAGAAGTTAGATGAACCGAAATATACCATAGTGTTATGTGAACGCTTTTGTTTATTTTCACTTATTCAACCATATCCCCAAATTATCTTTCCTCATTTTGTAACATTCTCTATAACAATCATAGTTGTCTTGTAATTGGAGTTCATTAGGTAACGAATTATTTTCACAACCATTTCATTGCTGTTAAGTGTATTATCGTATTATTAGTACATTATTTTACAAGTGATCTAGTAATAATGGATAACTTGTAGCGGCAGCTTCTGTTCTCCCATGGTAATATCCTCTCGTATAGAATTATCTGGAAACCCTAGGGTAAGACCTTGATGGAAACATTAGAGTGCCATTCGGGACCTTTGTTTTAGTGATACTTTTTGTATCTCTCTCTGCAACCCTTTTAGCGTATTTTGCCCTTAGTAAAATGCTGTTACTTAAAGTGTCCAATAAACTCAAAAAAAACCAGACTGCTTCAGAGCATTCTTATCGCTTGTTGTTAGAACATCTTACTCTCAAAGCGATATAAATTGTAAAAAAATTCCAAGATGCTCTTTTATTGGATTCTTTACTTTATATAATAAATATTAAGTGTGAGTTTTATGAGATCAGTTGTTTGAACATGCTTAGGAAATGGGCATATTTATTTTATTCCATTAGATATTAGACATATGCGAAAACATCAGGAGTCTATTCTTTATTAAGGAAGTAACAGGTCTTTATTAAAATTATACGATGAAATGCTCGCCTCTGCATTTATTTGATCACTCTTGATAGGTAGACCCTAGAGACTTCAACCGGTGCATATAAAGATTACTCGAAGGTAAAGATTAGGTCGAAGAAAAAGTCTATTGAGTTGGAGATCGAAAGGTCAAAGGGAAGAACGTCTGTCTGTATTATAAATCTTTATTTACGTACTTTTGGATCCTTAGATTGTCCTTCCCAGCTGTATAAATTTATTGGAAATTAAGAAAGGAACTTTATACTAGTCACCAATTAGATACACCACTATTATGACGAACGTAACTCAAAAGGCTTGCCTATCTTTGGATATTTATCTATTTTGTTCCTACGTCCCTTTTTTATGGAAATGATCACTTTGAAATAGTGATTATAGACCGTGGTGTCCTTTAGTTTCAGAATGTGCTACAATTATTTGAGAAAAAGTAACTATATGATAACATAATATCAAAATATTAAGTTATACATTCACCAGACACATCCGTTACATACTTAATGTATGTGACTAAAAGTAAATTTTTTATTCACAAAATTAGAATTGGTAAACATATAAACCGCAAAAAGTGGGCGATAAATTAAACACTGGTCAATGAAGCAATACTGTGGTCATTTAATCATTCTTAGTAAGAGAACCAATTTTTATAGGCAATTAGATACATTGTGATTACGTTATAGTTGAGATATTACATACATTGAGATATCCTGCGAAATGTTAGGATACCTAAAGACTCAACCAAATTCTATGGAGGAACATGGACAATCATCGAACTCGATGTTGCTTATACGGAATGAAGCTTCATGAAAAATTTCAAGTCCTTATGATATTTCGTTGACGAGATAAAGTGCGAACAAATAGACTGATTGACAGACAGAAACAAATTTGTTCACTCAAGTGATATGCTTTGCTAACTTATAATTCCAGTGGATCTATTTGATTACAAATCTTAAACTATTTTGAAAATTGCTGCATTTAATCTTAAAACTACTCTTTTTGCAAGGGATTTAGTTGATCATATTTAATTTTGTTATTTGTTACTAGTAATAAAATACTTTCAAAATAGTATTTTTATTTTATTACTGCATTTTCTAAAAAAGAAGAGTTAGTTTGGTAAATGTAGCGCGAATATCAAGGCCAAAGCTGACTGAACTCATCAACTCTAACACATGCCATTATTACTCAGGAGGAAACATTGCACTAATGATCCTCTCAGTGGTAGATAATGGCGTTTATTACAGCTTAACGCCTAATAGTCCCTTGTGTCTTGTCTTGTTAACTCAGTTACCATTAATTAAATCATACAACTTTCATATTTTACAAAGGATTCCACCTGTTTGATCTTCAAAATGTATATTTTCAAATGCCTTTAAGAAACACAATTCCTTGACAAAAATAAAATAGACTAACTTTTCAAACCTGGTTTTCACTCTAGAACGCAGAAGCCACAAAAACCAAGATTCGTAAAGATAAATTAAATCAACAAACATCCATCCGTAACTTTGAACTGGAGTTTCCCCATTCCATTCCTACCTTCCTTAGTTTCCTTAGTTTTATTACCTTCTTATCAATGGAAACAATATCAACTGATCTAGGGGAATAAGTTAATCTTATTGGATATTTTTCCTTTTTTTAATATCCATGATAATATTTTTATTTCTGGTTTTATATATCGAAATCGGATCCAATAATTCTAGGTTAAGATAAGTTGATCAACATTAATAACAAGTTTTTAATATTCTTAACTTTTAACACTGTATTAAACTTCTTTAATACTGAAGTACGAAATTTGTCAGTCGTGGTTTACTGGAGAAGACAAAAGCTTTTTTAAAGTGGTAATATATTTGGTTTTAAATATCTGTTAAATAATAACATCGTTGGAATATTATTTTTAAATAATGACTTGCTTTACCTCAATTTTCTGGGAAAAAAGTAAAGAAAAGTTATATTTAAAAGTATTCTTTAATCCATGGAGATCTTGGCTTTGATTTTCAACAACTAACAGTCAAAGATATATCTTGCGTAAATTTCTTTTCACCTTGTACATGCTAAGAGTTTACCAACTACCAATGTTGGTTATTTTAAGTGTTTGGTATGCATTAGGTAGCATATTGGGCTAAAGCGTTTAATGCAACACGCAACGATAAGGAGCCTGTTACATACCCGCACCCCATGTAGCCTATTGACTGCCTAGAACCGGTAAGTTGACAAGTCCTTGGCAAGCCGCTGTGTCAAGATTACGCCACGATCTTCCACACCGGGTTCCTCAACGGGTATAATAACACCAAACGTTTTGAAAATGTTTGTATCAGAGGATTTAATCAGTTACCAATTGATAAAGTACAAGTTTACTTTCAATATTTATTTGAGTTTGCGGTTGCTCAAAGACGTGGCTAATATCTTCACGAAGACACTGATCATCTAGGTGAACTAGGTGTCTCGTTTTAGTTTTATTACCCCTGACTTGATGGTTAGGAATCGTAATGCTTCTGTAAGTAATCATTTCCGTTCGTTAAACCAGATTTCGATTTCTATTATGTTGATGAACAAACAACTGTGGGTTCGAGAAACTTATTGACAGAAAACGACATCTATTTTCTGAGTTCCTGAGGAAAATGTGAGTTCTACAAGCAGTTTCGTAAACTTCAGAATAATCCAAATAAAACAACTAATAATCCTAAGTAGATGTGTTTTCTCGTGGAATCTCAGGTTGGTATTATATATAGATGTTGTACACATTCCAACCAATTGGTTTAAAATAAAAATGTATACTACAAGGAAAAGATGGTATTCTGATGTCTAGTGCCATCAGGTCACTGTATATAAAAGACTTTTATGCTTTTGGCTGAGCAGTAATGAAGCATAACACTACAATCGTATGATATTTTAACAAGTTACTTAGTAACGTATAAGCTAGCTAACTGTAACACATATAAACAAACACATCACACACACACACACACACACACACACACACACACACACACACACACACACACACACACACACACACACACACACACACACACACACACACACACACACTCACACTCACAAAATCATATTCTGCAGATTTAAAATATTTCAAGAAACTTCATTTCTACATAATCAACATTTGCGTAAGAAGTACATTTCAATAATAAAATTAGGTATAGTCTTGAAATTGTGCATGCTTTCTGACGAATGCCTGTAACAAGACAAGTGGTGTGGCATACACCTACCTTGTTTCATGCTCTACCAGGTTTACTAATATTGCTCCTTTTACTTGCTGGTCCTACCATGTTAAGAATATATAATAAACAATACATTAATTTGGATACTTTCCCATAAAGCACACAATATGTATGTGACGGAATATGTTATTTACAGTTTTTTTATTTTTTCCTTAAAGCTAAATATAATACATTTATATGAAATAATAAATCTAAATTGAGTTTGAGATTCTACATTCATTTCGCCAAGTATGTGTTGCCACCTGTTTGAAAAGATCAAATATATCTACATAAATATTGCAAATACTTACCATTAGTGTATAGTTATCCTAAGTTGAGTTATGTGTATGCAAACCCATCCACATAGATGAGTATGACATTACAGTTCCTGTAGAGCCCAGGGGAGGAGCTTGATGGAACATTAAAGCGCCATCTGGGACCTACGTTTTAATGATCCTTTATATCCTAATGTACCCCGCGACCCTTTTAGCGTGCTTCTCCTCAAAGTGGTAACAATTTCCCGATATAATGCATTGTTTACCATACATTCAATCCGAAAATGTAGGAGCTACTTCGAATAATCACTTATAAATGAAAATCTGCAGCTAATGTGTAGTCCAGGATGTTTGTATATTATATTAGTTAGTAACAACTTATTAGGTAATTAAAAGCTATGAAACAAGGTAAATTATATTCTGAATATTTAATACTAGTTTTAAGCAATATTCTATTAATAATTCAACCACGATAGGTACTCAAAATTCCATGTATTTAAACATCAAGGCCTTTAAAAAAGTAATTTAATATTATTTTCATTTTTCAGCGATGACATTTATGGGCTTTTGTATATATTCAAAGCATTATTAAAAATGGATTATTGATATAAGTAAAAAAATCATGAAATTTCATTTATGATTTGAAATGTAATCTTCTTGTACTAGCATAAGGTGTAGGTAGATATATATTAAAGATATGTATTTTATTTCAATCTTTAAAGGCTTAACTATCCTTATTCTGAGAGAGGTTAGAAATTAACTGATCCATGGTTGACTCGGAAGAAAGGTACCTTACTAGTATGACATTATTTTACATACAAAACTATTACAAATATTGATATAGAATTGTTCGTAGATTGGATACATAACTGTAATTCTGACTTAGCAAAAAAATTATTTTTAATTTCGAATTGATTGAACGCCTTATTTGGTTACGCATTAGTGATAGCGTTGAGGAATTAAAATATCGGTATATTTTATATTTTTAAAGGTAATCTGAAATAATTCAAAAGTTTTTTATGACTCATAGAATTGAATACCTGTAGAATTGGACTAATATACTGTGCAATATTGAACATAGATCATAGATCTACGACCTTCAGGATATTGATATTTAAAGCTATTCATAGAAATCTTTTTATTGCAGTCATCATCACAATAACATGCCAAAGATTGCTTTAAAATCTTAACCGGAGTTAAAAGTGATTTGCACGAAGTAAATCCACAAAAATATCTAAAAAGATATTGCTCAATGCAATCCACAAATGTTTTCCGACTTATTGTTCATCTGAAATATTCATGTCACCTTTAAGGTATCTATAATAAAATCTATTCAATACTTTAAAGATCAGAAGGAATAATGTTTCAGACAAAGCCTGTTATGGAGCTCAAGGAATGTTTTCAGCTGAGTTAGCGGTACGTATAAATTCTGTCAACACTTTGGGCAATTGCTTTGGACTCATGTCTCTTTATCAATATTATACATCTAATCTATATTGTTACTGTCTTTCTCCTATTTAAAAGTGTCGAGGGAAGGGCTCGTAGTAGACAAAAAAGAAGATATGTCTTATTGTTTATTTAATGTATGAGACATTATTACAGACTATTTGGGACACCAAATTTCACGATATAAATGAATGATAATATTAAAATTATGATTTTAGTTTAATACATGTTAAATAACAATTTTAGAACAAAAATCGTTTTTTAAAACTTCTTTTATCATTTCATAAGCAATAATAGTTTATACATTTGAAATTAATGTTATGTTTTATATACAATATATTTCACCTTTAAGAAAAGTTCCAAACTATGTTTTGTTTGTAACATCATTAACATTGTTGGTATTATCCTATTTGGGATGTTGAAGTATCATATAAAAGTATTAATTTGCCCAAAAATATCTGATCTATCCAATTTTTAAATTCCTGTTAGGGCTATAACAGTCAGACAGCTACAGAACCTTTCAAGTTGTATCTTCAGGAGCTTATAAGTTATAAACTATTAAATAAACAAACACACGCAATTAAATAATTTGTATTCCATGGTTGTATGTTGTTTTTTATTGGTACCCACCCTGTATACTTCGAATACACACTGTATCTTTTGATTATAAGCTTCCTTCCAACTTTATAATGTTATTAAATATTTATAATATTTTCAACATATAATAACAGTACAAAAATTCCTTTATCCAACTTATATGAAGGTAAAAATTACATTGCGAAAGAGTGTTTCTTATTTTCTAGAAAGCACGGTCGCAAAAGTACCCACAGAGTGTAAAGATACCTTTATGAACTAGTTGAACAAGTAAAACAATACCTTGGTTACGAGGTTACGTACCCTTGTAACATCGTTAGAGATCGTGTAGCTACACTGCAAACCGAATCTGAACACCCGATAGTAGCAACCATACCGCTGAGAGGATCATTAGTACAATGTTTCCTCCACTGTAATGATGACGTGTGCTGATGTTAATGAGTGACAATGCTTCAACATTTCATCTCCAGTCAAGCACACGAACATTCGCGAGTTCTTCGCAGATTGCTTACTGTATTGTTCTCTGTGATGATGACGTATGTTAATGGTAATGAGTAACAATGCTTCGTTAAGATTTCATCTCCAGTCCCACGAACATTCACGAGTTTTTTTTTGCAGATTGCTTACTGTATAGCTCTCTGTGATGATAATATGTGTTGATGTTAATGAGTGACGTGATAATGCTTCGTTAACATTTCATGTCCAGTCCCACGAACATTCACGAGTTTTTTTTGCAGATTGGTTATTGTATTGCTCTCTGTGATGATGATATGTGTTGATGTTAATGAGTGACGTGATAATGCTTCGTTACGATTTCATCTCCAGTCCCACGAACATTCACGAGTTTTTCGCAGACTGCTTACTGTATTGTTCTCTGTGATGATGATTTGTGTTGATGTTAATGAGTGACAATGCTTCGTAAACATTTCATCTCTAGTGCCACGAACATTCACGAGTTCTTCGCAGATCGCTTACTGTATTGTTCACGGTGATGATGACGTGATAATGTTTAATGAGTGACAATACTTCGTCAACATTTCATCTCTAGTGCCACGAACATTCACGAGTTCTTCGCAGATCGCTTACTGTATTGGTCACTGTGATGATGACGTGTGTTAATGTTAATGAGTGGCAATGCCTCAGAATATTTCATTTCTAGTAAAGCACACGAAAATTCGTGACTTTTTCACAGACTGTTTCGTTCACTGTAATAATAACTTTTTTTAAGTTAAAGAGTCACAACGCTTCGTGATCATGTATGTCTATTTGCTTTTCTATCTGCGTGGTATATCGATTTCAAATTTGGATTGGAGCTTCATTTCTGTACAGGAAACATGAAATTAAATGATCGTGCATGTCACTCTATATCAATTGGCTTTACATTATTTTTACACTAATCTTAGCGGAGTAAATCGTAGGGTAAATACATTTTTTAACAAACTAAATACAATTTTATAGCATTTAAATTGTTACATAGTAAGTAATCTAGGCTAACTACCGTAATCCATGGATTACTCTCAGTGAGTTGGTGTTTAAACGTTTCTTATACATTGTTATGAAACCAAACCTAACGAACAATATGTGAATAAATCACGTGCCAATATATGCGAGAAAGTTTTCATCTGTAGAGTTTGGATGTTCTGAAATTTTCATAAAGAAATTTAAAAAGTATTTTAATGTTATACAACAAATATTATTGTTGTTTATATTTTGCTACAATAGAATAAGTTATGTTTTCAATATATCTTTGAATGCATTAATTTTTATTTCATTGTAAAATATGAGAATAAAATATATTAATTTCATTAAAAAAGTATAATTTTGTTCCTCTGTCTACTTTAAAATTTGCATTTAACTTCTTTTTTATACAGACAAGAATGAGTTCTCTGATAGTACACGTCCAACCAAAGAATTTGGCTGAGAGCCATTAGAGCCTGCATCACAGTAAGGTGGCACAAATTATCTTTTGTTTCCAGGAAGGATGTAAACATTTCTTTTCTGTATGATTTTCTGTATTTCCGCAAAACATCTGAGGATACAGATTTAGGTACAGATGTACTCATTTGGATGAGGTAATAAGCTATTGAACCTCAGCGAAGCCTGTTACTCAACACGTGTTGCAGCGAACCCTTGCTGTTTAACTACTGTTTAGAGGTCAGGTGTATTTTCACTCGCATGCATTAAAACAGATAACTACTTTTCAACCAGCTGATTCAGAGTATGCAAGACATAGTAGAGAGTCATTTCAAACTAAATTTGTAGGTTGTGGTAACTTAGAACTATTATTTTATTAGTCCTTTGAAGGTATAGTATTTATATCAGTAGTTCTATTTTTAAGAGCAATGAATAATATTAGTACATATTTTCCTATATTAGTACCCCTCGACATAAATAACACTCTGTATATCACCCATAGGGCAAGTCTGTGTGCAATAATGCAATACCTCTGAGGTTGTTCAGGCTATGCATCAGCTGTCAGTTGTACAGTAATCATCTGTGTGTATAGTTCACAAAGTTAGTCCTACGTAGAGTTTAATATCTATCAGTCAGTTAGTGAGTTTCCTACCATTAGCTAGGTCGAGTAACTAATCTGAATTGTAGGACTGATTTACAAACATTCTTATATGTGAGATTAAACATATTTAATCACCTTTAATAGTATTTTTCTTAATAACTTTACTTTAATGGAACGGTACAACTAAGTTATTGATTGCATCCGCTGGACTGCGAGTTTTCTTGCCCAGACTGTGCACATACAGTAATGACTGAGAATAGAATACATCCACACACTTCAACGCTCAAAGTGTTAAAAACTCGTTTGAAACGCTTTTTAGTGTCGCAAACATTTTATAATGTTGACGAGTTTTTTGCTTATGATTGGGAGACCATCAATTAAAAAGACTGACAAAATTCGTTGCTGAAAGTGGGAATAATTGGTGAATTAATGGATGTAGGTACGTTTGCAACATTGTATGTTTGAATGAGATTTCTTGTGGTGTGTTTGACAAAAAGTTTAGCAAGTAAAAAGCAAAAATTTAAAATTTGCCATGCGTTGTATAATGTTCCGGCAATAAAAACTGATTTGATTTTATTTGATTTGATCCACTCTACTCTCCAGGCCTCTGAAGTGTGTTTGTGTAGGCGGTGAGCAGGAAATATTTGGAGCCCGTGAGGCAACAGCTGGTGCACTGGGATAGAGAAACCCAGTTTGTGTTGGTTCTGGGGTCGTGTTTTGGTTAGGTTATGTACGTCAGTGGAACAATACTGGCTGGATTCATGTACAACTGACTCAGTTTATTTGTGCAGAGGCCCCGCCTCCTTCCGGCCAAAGATAGTCAATAGTCAATAGTCAAGTATTTAGATGCGTACCTGAATAGGTTGCGCCGCTCCGTTGGATGAGGCAGTAATGTTAATGATATCAAACTCGTTTGGTAGTGAACTTAGTTTTACGTTTAGATAAACAAGAACATAAATATTATTAAATCCGTATGTGACACACGTTGTTTAAACTTTTATGAGGTCAACTTAGAAAATGTTGAATTGTAAGCCGCCCGCAGTGATCAACACTTTGATGATTAACAGTTCCATTTACAGGAAATCAAATGTCTTGCAATTTTTGCCTCATTAAACATTCTCAATTTTTGAGTTCAAATCATTTTAAACTGCTTGGAAAAATGTGAATTTCAATTTTTTTGTATTTGTGGGGGTTAGGCTTAATTAAAGAAAAACTAAGACAAGTCGTGCATAAGTAGAATTTTCAGTTGGTTAGGCTTTAAACTACTGTAAAGACTTATGGTTTTAGAATCATTAATCACGTCAGTGCTTCTGAGCATTGAAAATAACTACTTTCAAAAGATTGTACTTTTTTAAGAAGAATACATAAATAAAATGTTAATTATCCTGTTTCAATCCGATTGTATTTAAACACGCTCTAGAGGAGACTGTATACATTTGACACAAATGTGTCTTCTATCAACACTATTCATTGAACTATATACTGATGAATACATACGTAGGGCTTGGAAAAAAACGTTCACACGTCGTTCGCAAACTTAACAATCTCTCGTATGATTATAACTAGAATACTCAAGGAAGAATTGTGTAATAAATCCTCACTTCCGTTTACGATCTGCTCCGTTTTGACGAGCTCAAGTTTTAAGTGCAAAACTCGGACACTGTTATTCCAACTTCGCCAGTTAGCCTCGTCTATCCTGTACACTGCTCCGCGTCGCGCCACACTGGGCTCATTAAACATTTACGGCCTAACTTCTAAAGTTTTACATTTTTAAATTAAATATTCCAAAAATCTTTTAACTTAACGACATATTAAATAAAGTATCCCTCATTACTTTAATTTATCACAAAAGTTCCCATCACAAGTTCTAAAATAACATGTTTGATATGTTTTTGTTTTTTTAAACGAAATTGAATGATTGCTCCTAAAAGTGTTTGTTATAAAATACAACTTTTACGTTACACACAATAAACATGTGTTGGTTGTTGGAATAACAGGATTTCGAAAATTTTCCATCGTTATTATGCTTCAAAGATAGAACAATACGTTTTGAGAATTGGAATCTATTCTCTTCTTCAGTTTTACTTAAGACGTTGGCAAGTGGTTAAGCAAGCACAAAACAATATATTGCGATGAACTCGTCTTTTTTTTAAAAATCACGGCAGAAGAAGTAATAGACGCGTTATTGTACCTGAGTGTATATTTTTGTTAGTCTTTCATAGTGCGAGTAGCTTGTTTTTGTAGTAGACCTCTATTGTGCAGTTTACAGGTTAGGGATTATCGTACAGTTATGGACACCAGGTAAGTGAGCGAATTTCCTTGACATACGATTTGTTCTGTAGTAAAATGTCATGGATTTGGTGCTTATAGTTCTTTGTGCTGCTTAAACCCACTAGGTCATGTTATACCTGAAGCAGAAGATACATTCCATCTTTAGTGATGTGCTATTGTTGTACATTCAAATTAATCAACGTTGGAGTTTAAATTTATTAAACTGAAATATCACGAATCTTAGCGGATTTTGCAAATGTTTTGAACGTATAAGCTGTGTGCTTTTGAGCATTACAAATCTTAAATCCCAAGTTTTGAGAATTGGTATCCGTTATGTCCGTAGTACGTTCAAACGTGTAAAAACAGGAGAATGTAAAAAAAAACTCAAGTAAGTTGTCAATTGAACCCATTTCATATAAATCCAGGTGAAGTGCACAAATAAAGTCGCCGCCCAAAATCTAACACGATCTATACCATACAATAACATTATCCAAAACATACATAAAAGAATTAAAATTAAATTATTGTTACTATTAACTAAAAACCATTTCCTGAAATATCCTCTTAAGTTAATTTTTTTACGATATTCCCTTTATATTTTTAAATTTTAATTCGCTTATTAGGATATTTTTCTTTCGCTCTGTGGTTAATTTTGAGTTGATTAATTAAAAAGTCCGGTGATTCCGGAGTTTGTATTTAAATTCTCTGAATACAACAGTGTTAAGATAAAATCGAAATTAAAAAAAAAATTTTTTGTCAAGTACGATTTGTTGTAATTGTTGGAAATCGTTTTCATGGTACATAATATATCTAAAATAATTTTTGTTTAAGTATAAAACAACGCTTATAAATGTCTTATTGTTTTTAATCCTGATAAAACTTATAAGTAGTTCCAAATCTGAAGTTAATCTGTATTTATGAAATATGTTTGTGTAACTAAAGATCCATTCTGCCAGTAAGTCTTTGTAATTGGTAAGTTTTTCTACTCTAAATTCATACTTTTTTCTTTTTACTTTTCGATTCAATTGATAAAATTTGGAAACGCTGGCAATGACGTAGTACTGGCCCGTTCTGTAGTAATGTGAAGAGTAAAAGTAATCATTTAAAATGGATTGAATATTCTGTAAAATAAATCTCTATTAAATAAATATTAATATTAAGCTTATATATTTTTGTACTTTTGAAATGGTAAGAACTGCCAATAGTTAAGGAATAAATTAAACATTAATTATATATTTAGAATATTCGATACAGTTCAACTGTTCCTATGACAGAACTGTTTGCTTACTTATAGATATTACCTATAAATACAAGTCGTACGTTAACGGTATAGTTGATTTACATGACTTGTAAGCAAAGAGAATAGATAGCAATGGGAGTATTTATTTTAAAACACTTTATGTATAACACAAGGATTTAAAATGTGCTTCATAAACATTAAGAAACAAAACAAGTAGATACTAATAACAAGAATGAAGTGAAATTGTGTAAAATACAGGAATGTCGGATAAAAAGTTTTTAAACGCAAAAAGAGACAAAGAGCAGCCAGTGTTTCTAGAGATAATCCGCCCAAGATACACCGCTCCGTGTATAAGGGCAGAGGTAATGACGCAAGTCGGGCCGTTACTGTGACGCTTCTCTGCTCTCTCCTGGGATGAAAAGTGCCACAATTCATCTCTCTTTCTCTTAGTATCAATTTTATAAAATCCATTACGTCCTGAATTAATGTGAACTGTAACCAAATATAACTGAATTAATAAATAAAACCCTCTGAGAGCTTTGCCCTTGACGACGGTACTAATCTTGATACAGGTATGTACTTTTATTTTCATACGTCAGAGTTGGTCACAGTAAGACCACATTTACGCCGATCTTTATTGTAGTGTAATAATTTACCTTCTTATCTAAGTGAGAATTTTAATGCTGAGTCTAATTTCATATTATACAAATAATAAGATATTGATAATGTTTCAAATTTATAACATGAGGCTTGAAATAATTCTTTTGGAATTGAGACATTGAGTTCTTAGTACTATTTCCATATCAGCGTTAGGTGCTGAATTAACTAATACTGAAACTGAATTAAAATTTTATACATTGTTCACTATTAGACCTAATGTTTATATACTTTTACCGATATGTTACAGAACATTTAGCGATGTATTGATAAGAGTAAGTTAGAGTTGCCTATAAACGCTGTTTTAGACCATCCGTTCCAACTATCTACCGGTCAAAAGACTAACTAAATCCACATTCTCTCATGTATCTCTCGAGGGACACCTCTCAACAGCAAGGGCAGTATAGTCAGCAAAAAATCGTTGAACTTGTCTCAAACGGGCTTTCCATTTTAGCCCTCTAGCGTTTAGTTTTTAATATAATTTATTTCTTAGTAAGAAATTATGTGTTGAAAACCTTTCATACACTTCCCAAAAACTAATAGCGGAGTGTATTCAGTAAATAAAATGTCATAACATAAGCCATCGCCATCACCTATGGCTTTTATTTCATACTTCTTTTCCTAACCTAATCCTAATAATATTATAAATTCTAGATTTTACCCAATGAACTAAATTTGGAATATTTACATGTAAGGCATTGAATTTCGTTTCCTTAGTTATTATTGGACGCCATATTTACAGTAGCTGAAGGAGCAAAAACAACAAACCATTCGCTCCATGACAATTTCAGGAAACAAGCGAGCGCAGTAAGTCTATGATTATAGCGAGTTCAATCACAAATAATACAC
Organism: Homalodisca vitripennis; assembly: GCF_021130785.1. Lineage (NCBI taxonomy): Eukaryota > Metazoa > Arthropoda > Insecta > Hemiptera > Cicadellidae > Homalodisca > Homalodisca vitripennis. The sequence goes on along the minus strand of NC_060212.1, from coordinate 163,035,358 downwards.
TAAACACTAAATGCAATTTTTATTTTTATAAAAGAAGGGACATTACATCCATTTCTGACTGATGAGGTATAGGGGACTGATTAGGCATATAAATACTAATATAATTCCTAGACTGGACAAAGGAGTACGATGTAGCAATTATAATGACATTGCATAACTGCAGCCTTGTAATCGTCAGAACCTTCGTTTAGATACTGATATAGTTTTGTGTAAATACCACACAGCACCATGGTGCAACCTCGTGACCTACATATGAATCATGTATCGCACTAAAGGAATCTCAGTGATGTGGTGGCACAACGTAACATTTGGGTACTTTGGTGTTCACTTGACGTAATTAAGAACATACATTATTTCTCTATCTCTGTCCTCGTCATTCTGACAATGTCCCGTGCCTTAATCTGACCGACTGCAAATGAGTTTTCGAGCAAACTTGGTAATTTTTTTAATGTAAGCATTAATTGTACAAACATTTTAATGTTCTTTTGTTATTTAGAAATGAACGGTAGATCACAAACTCATTGTCCAAAAATGAAAGGATGTTTGACTTTAACGTGGGTTTCGAACTATGTATCTGACTATTTTCCCTTAAAACATTGGATTTCATTCTTAAGCTTAGAACTCAATTTACCCGACATTAACTTCCCCACCCACTAAATGTTAGATGTCTCCACTAACCACTAAATGTCTGGCCCAATGTAAATGTTATGTGTATAACCAAAACAAAGTTCTCCTTGTTCCTTCGTACAGCTGTAGGATTCCCTACAGACAATATTTTGCGTACATTTGCTGTAATGTTTGATCCCAGCTATATTTAAAGATTTGTCTTCTTCACTCATTAGATCCCTCACTTACAATTTAGTTTACCCTAAAATATATTTTCCCTTCTCGGTCACTATAGTATTGTAGTATAGCTCAGATGTTCGCCTCGCTCACGAGCGCAGAGGTTAAGGAGCTGCCCAGATATTTATTCTGTGTCATTCAGTAACATATTACACTAACGACTAAGCAATAGTCTGTAACAATTGAAGTGTGCTATATGTTGTTTAGTGTAATTTTTTGGACGTGACTTTTATTAACTATGTGTACTAACCACTTTAGAATAAAATAACAAATAAAAACGTCTTGTTATGGCCCCTTTCCAACTGGGCAAACTTCACTCCATCTCAATGGGACGATCTGTCACAAAAAAAAAACACATTAATTTTAATTTTCTTCATCTAATTTTTAATATCGCAGTAAACCTCATACTTTATTATATAACAATTTACACAGTTTTTAGCCTATAATGCTTCGCATTATATAGCAATACTTCGAAATTGCTTGAATTATAGTAATATGTATACTATTAGCTAATATAATAACCTCAGGTCACAAAAGTAATTTTTTTAACAATAAGTTTTATTTTATAAAACAGCAAACTAGTAACATATCTCAACAGAATCAAGCTATACCGATAGTAATATATAATAAATATTTCAATTAATCTTCACTAATTAATGAACCGATTTCTAATTCAGCTACCCAAAATACACAGAAAAATGCTATTTACTTTTACAGTATGACGCTTAATTAAATACCTCATAATGAAGAAAATTGTGAGGTATGTTTTACTTTTCTCTTTGATGGAACCAAACGCTGCTGAAGCGTATCGTGATATCGTGATCATCCTCTCTCTTTCTCTCTCTCTGTTTTGACAGGACAGACTTCCAAACTCTTGACTGCCTTGACATGATAATGAACTGTCTCGACTTCCCCTGCGAGTCACCCCTTCATCTGACTCCCAACCAACCCGGATAATCTGGAAAGTTTCAGAAATAACGAAAAGGTGCAGCTTAACGTAATGTGAAATACGCTACATTATGAGTCCGAATATAATTGCTTGGTATTTTGTTTTGTTCTTCATTGAGGAGTTTTATTATTTATAAGAGATAGAGTACATCTAACTTAACATTTACTTCAAAGTTTCTTTTCCGGTATTGAAATTAATATTGTTTTTTTTACCGAATGATACAAGACATGTACAGACCATTCATATACAAACTCTTAGAAAAATGACTAATTTTTTACATTTAACTAAATACATAAGTAATATGATTACGCTTGTAAATGCATAAGACCATATTCATCTTTCTAGTGCTCAACTTCGCTCTTATTGCTTTTTGCGTGACGTATTTTGTAATCTCGTGATTTGGAAGATTATGTTTGGAAAAATGCAAAGTAACCCAGAAAGAAGTAGGTCGGGTATTGAACGTGGTTTGGATTAGTCGCAGTTCTTGAAATAGAATTTAATGTGACAAATCCATCAAATCCTCACATCACACGCATATATATATATATATATATGTGTGTGTGTGTGTGTGTGTGTGTGTGTGTGTGTGTGTGTGTGTGTGTGTGTGTGTGTGTGTGTGTGGTGTGTGTGTGTGTGTGTGTGTGTGTGTGTGTGTGTGTGTGTGTGTGTGTGTGTGTGTGTGTGTGTGTGTGTGGTGTTTGTTTATATGTGTTACAGTTAGTTAGCTTATACGTTACTAAGTAACTTGTTAAAATATCATACGATTGTAGTGTTATGCTTCATTACTGCTCAGCCAAAAGCATAAAAGTCTTTTATATACAGTGACTTGATGGCACTAGACATCAGAATACCATCTTTTCCTTGTAGTATACATTTTAATTTTAAACCAATTGTTTGGAATGTGTACAACATCTATATAATACCAACCTGAGATTCCACGAGAAAACACATCTACTTAGGATTATTAGTTGTTTTATTTGGATTATTCTGAAGTTTACGAAACTGCTTGTAGAACTCACATTTTCCTCAGGAACTCAGAAAATAGATGTCGTTTTCTGTCAATAAGTTTCTCGAACCCACAGTTGTTTGTTCATCAACATAATAGAAATCGAAATCTGGTTTAACGAACGGAAATGATTACTTACAGAAGCATTACGATTCCTAACCATCAAGTCAGGGGTAATCAAACTAAAACGAGACACCTAGTTCAACTAGATGATCAGTGTCTTCGTGAAGATATAGCCACGTCTTTGAGGAACCACAAACCCAAATAAATATTCAAAGTTTGTACTATACCAATTGGTAACTGATTAAATCCTCGGATACAAACATTTTCGAAACGTTTGGTGTTATTATACCCGTTGAGGAACCCGGTGTGGAAGATCGTGGCGTAATCTTGACACAGCGGCTTGCCAAGGACTTGTCAACTTACCGGTTCTAGGCAGTCAATAGGCTACATGGGGTGCGGGTATGTAACAGGCTCCTTATCGTTGCGTGTTGCATTAAACGCTTTAGCCCAATATGCTACCTAATGCACACCAAACACTTAAAATAACCAACATTGGTAGTTGGTAAACTCTTAGCATGTACAAGGTGAAAAGAAATTTACGCAAGATTTATCTTTGAACGTTAGTTGTTGAAAATCAAAGCCAAGATCTCCATGGATTAAAGAATACTTTTAAATATAACTTTTCTTTACTTTTTTCCCAGAAAATTGAGGTAAAGCAAGTCATTATTTAAAAATAATATTCCAACGATGTTATTATTTAACAGATATTTAAAACCAAATATATTACCACTTTAAAAAAGCTTTTGTCTTCTCCAGTAAACCACGACTGACAAATTTCGTACTTCAGTATTAAAGAAGTTTAATACAGTGTTAAAAGTTAAGAATATTAAAAACTTGTTATTAATGTTGATCAACTTATCTTAACCTAGAATTATTGGATCCGATTTCGATATATAAAACCAGAAATAAAAATATTATCATGGATATTAAAAAAAGGAAAAATATCCAATAAGATTAACTTATTCCCCTAGATCAGTTGATATTGTTTCCATTGATAAGAAGGTAATAAAACTAAGGAAACTAAGGAAGGTAGGAATGGAATGGGGAAACTCCAGTTCAAAGTTACGGATGGATGTTTGTTGATTTGATTTATCTTTACGAATCTTGGTTTTTGTGGCTTCTGCGTTCTAGAGTGAAAACCAGGTTTGAAAAGTTAGTCTATTTTATTTTTTGTCAAGGAATTGTGTTTCTTAAATGCATTTTAAAAATATATATTTTGAAGATCAAACAGGTGGAATCCTTTGTAAAATATGAAAGTTGTATGATTTAATTAATGGTAACTGAGTTAACAAGACAAGACACAAGGGACTATTAGGCGTTAAGCTGTAATAAACGCCATTATCTACCACTGAGAGGATCATTAGTGCAATGTTTCCTCCTGAGTAATAATGGCATGTGTTAGAGTTGATGAGTTCAGTCAGCTTTGGCCTTGATATTCGCGCTACAGTTACCAAACTAACTCTTCTTTTTTAGGAAATACTATTTTGAAAGTATTTTATTACTAATAACAAATAACAAAATTAAATATTCTCAACTAAATCCCTTGCAAAAAGAGTAGTTTTAAGATTAAATGCAGCAATTTTCTAAATAGTTTGTTATATAGTTATGTGTGTGTGTGTGTGTGTGTGTGTGTGTGTGTGTGTGTGTGTGTGTGTTCACAGTTCAAATATGTTTATTTATTAACAGTTTTTTTATTTGATACATGATCCCATGTGCCTGACACAGCACGTGCGGGATTCTGGAAAAAACAAGCATCTTTACTACAATTTTGTTATACGGCTACTATACAGTGCAATACTCCCAGGAAAAGTCTACTCTAGAATGAAATTACTTTTTATAACTAAAAACAATAACAATCTATAATAACAATTTAAAACTATCAAATACAACATTTTAATACAAAACTACACCCCAACAAAATACAATAAATACTATTACATTTACACTAACAAAACACACATTTTCTGACTAAAAGGTATTCCAAGTGATTCCCAGTACATGTAAGCTCTCTCATGAGTCTACACCCATATGTATAAGTTATTGATTAATAAATAATAACAACAAGATAAACAAAAAATAACTATCAATAAACATATAAATTCATAACAGCAATAAAGATCAACAATAATGATGACAATGAACAACAACAATAACTAACAATAAACATCTAAATTCATAACAGCAATAAATATCAATAATAATAACAAATAATAAACTTCTAAATTCAATAACAGGATAATAAAACTTTAAACCAAAAAAATTCAGTAACAGAACTCAATAAATATAATTAAATGTATAAAACTGTTCAACTGGAAAGCCATAATCAGGAATCACATCATGGAGCATTTCATTATATTATAATTTGGCAAATATATTGTTTAGCTTTCATCTTAAATTTTGGTTTGCCTTCAAACAACAACTCGTCGCTGCCTTGTACGATGAAATTATTAAATATTTTAATTCCTGCATAAGTAAACTGTTTTCTAGCCATTTCCTTGTTCAGGTTTTCAGTTTTAATTGTAAATTTAGAAGACAGGCGTGTATTTCGAGAATACTCATTAAATTCATATCTGTACAGATTTTTATGGATATAAAATAAGCAGCACAGTGCATATAGTTGATTGAAAGTAAATATATTACATTCCTCAAAAATATGTGTTACCCTGTCAAATTTTCTTAGATGATAAATATTTCTAATTGCAAATCGTTGAATCATAATAACATTTTTCATGATAGTACTGTATGTACCTCCATAGTGGATAATACCATATCGCATTGTTCCCTCAAACCATGAAAAATAAAGTTGCTTAAGATGCTCCGGTCTGAGAAATTCCCTCATATGATACAAGGCATAGTTTATTTTACTTAACCTTGTAGTTAAATCCAATGCATAACAATCCCATTTTAAATTTCTATCGATAATTAACCCAAGATACTTTATTTTCTCGACTATTTCTATTTTTATGCATTTACAGTCATATATACATTGATGATTATGACAAAAAAGTTCATATTCATTCTGAAGATTGCTACAAGTTTTAGTTCTATCGAAAAAAAGAATACATTTTGATTTGTTGGTATTTACTAATAGTTTATGTTCTATGAACTAGTTTGATATAGACTTTAAGTCACTACTTACTAGTTTTTTCAAAATGTTTTTATTATAGGAGGAGCAAACTAAACCAGTATCATCCGCATAAGCAAAAATTTTAGAATTTAATTTTAGTTTCAATAATTCATTTATATAAATGATGAACATAAGAGGTCCCAGTACTCCACCCTGAGCCACCCCAAATCTCAGTTGTAAAACATTACTAACATGATGATTACCTATCTTTACAACTTGACTTCTATTTTTACAAAATGAGGTTAACCATTCCCCGGCCCTACCTCCTATCCCATATAACTTTAACTGTCTTAACAATAAGTATATATCCACCAGGTCGAAGGCCTTCTGAAAATCGAGATAAATTGCAATTGTATATTTACTTTTATCAACAGATTCAGCGATATATTGTATATGTTTCTCAATTGCCATATCCGTACCTTTGTTTGGTAGGAAGCCAAATTGATTTTGTGAAATTAATGAACTATTGATGAAATAATTTAACAATTGAGTTTTTATTAAGCTTTCAAATATCTTTACTAAGGTATTAATCAAAGAGATAGGCCTATATGAGGACATTTCCCTGCCGTAACCCCCCTTAAAAATAGGAACAACACAAGCAATTTTTAATTGTTCCGGGAATACTCCTTGATCTATAGATTTAGAAAATATGTTATATAAAATTGGTACAAATACCAGCAAATTATTTTTAATAGTGACTATGCTATGTGTGTGTGTGTGTGTGTGTGTGTGTGTGTGTGTGTGTGTGTGTGTGTGTGTGTGTGTGTGTGTGTGTGTGTGTGTGTGTGTTTGTTCACAGTTCACAGTTCACAAAAATCTTTATTTACCAGAAAGTTTACAAAAAAAATACAATTCCATGTGCTACACAAAGCACGTGTGGAAAAGGAAAACAAGTTCTTTTTTAATATATTGGCATTATATATATACATTTTACATACAGTTGGCAAAGTACATTTAAAGCCTATTCAGTCTCTTTTGGCAGAAGGTGAACTTAAATTTAAATAATTTGCATGTTTCAACGTTTTTATATATTATAAGTATATAAACTATTACACAAATCAAACAAAACCAAATAATAGTAAAAACTTAACAAACATAAGGACTAATTAGGCAGATTATATACATATATTCATTTATATATATACATACCCATAAATATTATATACATATACACACATATCAGTAGTACATGATTAAATACAAAAATTAATCAACTGTTACAAATATATTAAGTTATTTAACAATAATTCCAACAATAACAGGATTTAATATAAAATATATATACATACACATACATAACAATAACAAATGCAGCAATATAGATCTAACAAACAATTTCAACAATAACAGCTTAACAACAGACATTGATAACAAACTTAAAACATAACAATTTTTAAACTATGAGATAAACTATATTTAATTTGTGTGTGTGTTGTGTGTGTGTGTGTGTGTGTGTGTGTGTGTGTGTGTGTGTGTGTGTGTGTGTGTGTGTGTTGTGTGTGTGTGTGTGTGTGTGTGTGTGTGTGTGTGTGTGTGTGTGTGTGTGTGTGTGTGTGTGTGTGTGTGTGTGTGTGTTGTGTGTGTGTGTGTGTGTGTGTGTGTGTGTGTGTGTGGTGTGTGTGTGTGTGTGTGTGTGTGTGTGTGTGTGTGTGTGTGTGTGTGTGTGTGTGTGTGTGTGTGTGTGTGTGTAGGTCAAATAAGGCGACGAAGAGATAGAAGTATAAAAACTCAGCCAATCGGAAATAGATCAAAATACTTCAGTTTAAACTCCAAATAAAATTGGAAGATTCGCCTTGTATTTTTATGTGGGCTAATTGTGCTAGTAATCGTTAAGAATCAGAGTGCCCATTAAACTAAATTCATTCTATACTTGCCTTCAAATTTTCCTTTCTGAAAATGAATTTATTATGTTTTTCTTGTTGCATGTTTTAGTTGTGTATATTATTGATTTAATTAAATCAAAACTATTTTCAGAGCCACGCATAGTCAAAAAATCCATCTTTCCAGAATTAATGTTTTAATCCTGAGGTACTCCAAAACAGAACTCCAGAACACATAAACAGTTTTATGTTCGTTGGAAAAGAGAATTTAAGTAGTGTTTGATTGCCAGGCAATGCAATAAAGAAAAATACCCAGGAGATTTAAAGATATCACATCATAATTTCTATTCAAGATTTAAAAAAAAGTCTATTGCTGATATTTACTACCATTTTGACGTATTTATAATTCGCAAAAAACATTTTTTTTTTAAATAACTGTTTGCAGAGAACGATAACATTTAATGAACTTAAAGATAAAGAACTTTAAAAATAAAACAGCAATAAATAACTGTGGATTGTTTCTCGGAAACATTTTACTGTAGCAGAGAGAAAAACATGTCGTGGCACTTTCGTTCCCGAGCGCCACATATTTAACGTCACCCTCCGCCAGTGGGGTGTCCCATGTCGAGACGAATGTACCGGGGAAGGTGTTGCCAGAGCTATGGCGCCTTTGGCAGTGCCGGATCCCGCTACTCCCCTCTCCCTCGGGATCAAGTTTATTAGAGCATTAAGGGAGTTCGGTACTAATTTGTCAATCATTACAGCTGCGCTGTCAACTTCAAAGAGTTTCGTTCTAATAGGAGTCATTACCTACAACTGGCTTCCATTTGGCGAATTATCGCCTTTGTGACAGCATATTAGAGTTTTACAATCTCAAAGGTCGTCGAGTTGAGCTGTGTTAATCATTGAGTCAGTGTACATTTTGTACTCAAAGATTTAAAAAAGTAAAATTTATTCCTTTGCGTCTAATTATGTTTATAAAATGTATAGAGAAACCAATGCTTTTATTTCAGAGTGTCGCCTTATCGACTTCGTTAGAGGGCTCCTAAAGATGAATAACACATCTACTGTAAACAGCGTAACATGAAATTGCATAAAAATGTATATTTTTTCCAAACGAGGGAAAGAAATTTTCATCCATATGCTACGTCTTGCAAACTAATGATATGCAGTGAATAAAGCATACTTTTATATCGAAAGTGGTGACCACATTAAAAGTAATAGAATATAAGATAGAGCCTGGATTAACATTAAATATCAGCTACAGACCCCACTTTCCACTAAACATGAAATGTCAGAAACTATTTAACCAAACGCCTTGAACGTGCTACCCCTCAAACAGTTATTAACACTAACATTGCCATGTTGCTATGACGCAAGTGTAACCCAAATTCGCGTTTCCGATGACGTCTTACTCAGAGCCCATGATTCCTGGTATTAATCCATTAAGATGAGATGAGCAGTGGAGATAGAGTTTTCTCACCATTCCCATCACGGACTCGGGGATTACTAACGGTGTCTCCATTTTCCTGTATAACCCTCTGAGGTTGGAGGGTCACCTGTGTTCGGTAAAGTTACACGCTTATGTTGTGACGAAACGCTGCAATCTTACTATTCACAGAACAGGTACTTTACAGCTATGAATTATAAAGTGCACGATGGAAGAAGGCGTATTGATTTATACAACGTAGTTACTGAGTAGTGTTTTATTAAAGTTTTTCGATTTTTTATTGTATAAAGAACAATATTATAGACACTAAGTAACGTAAAATTACTGTACCCAGTCACTATACAATAAATATATGATTTTTTAGCAAATCCTATACACGCAGACCATTCTGTGTATATACACGATATATGATCAAACAAAATATTATAAAAACAACGAGCTGGAAAAAACGTGATGTTAAATTTGTACAGAGATCATTAGTGGATATACATTGTTTGGTGCAGCTGATGAAATCATTATTTAATGATGCGTGTAATGACAAGTGGCTCAGCTGCTAATGACTTGGCTAACAAAAACAAACAGCTTTGTTCGTCTACACAGCGTGTGGTCCTTTTGTCCTGTTTTCTTTCTTAACCTTAAAGAAACATTTGTGTATTCATTTAAAAATTTCCACTGTTCCACACAGAATACGTTTTATCTGAATAATGGATCTTATTAATTTAATGGTGAAAATAGGATTTTGCAAACCAAATTGTCAATACTTAAATCTCTGTTTATAAGTATAAAATCATAAAAAAAATTCATGTTATATACAATTTATAAATTTTAAACTATATTTCTAGTTGGGCCTACCTGTGCCTTTTCTTGCAGTATAATAGAAGTATTGTAGGCAATCTCTTTCAAATGGTTGCTCATAAATTTATGAGAAAGATACCTTCATAGGAATATTTATATGAATATGTTTTCATACCAATTATATGCATAAACCTTAGATATAGCCTTGGAATTTCAAAAAATCTAAATTCGAAATAAAACTTGAGTTGGAGCCCGGATATCTGAGGGTAAAACGTATCTCGATGAGCATCTACGAAATAACGTGAATTCCTATGTAATAATTCATTATATTGATGAGCGGGTTTCTATTTCTGAGTGAGTAGTTTTTATTGAACCTAATGAATGGTTTGTAGTCTGAATTTAAGATTTTAAAATTAATTATATTAAAACCATTGAAATCGGTTCATCGGTTTTGATCTACTTCGTGTATATCCCAACCTATATATTAGTTTTGTAGTAACCATGATTGAGAAAAATAAATTCTTCTAAACTCACTGGTATTGGAATAAACCGATAAAATCTCTAGAAATACGAGTAGGAGGCGTTCAGTGAAGGTTTTATAAAATTCTATTTACATACCAGTGTATGTTTGTTCGGATTTTCTGAAATTCTCAGTTATAGGTTTGTATATATGTTTGTTCACATTTCGATTAACACTACCCAACGAATGTATTATGATGTGTTTTATTGTTAGTTAATTTGAATGAGAATATTTTAGGATGCTAAAAAGTATAGATCTGTTCATATAGTCAGCGTATCACATCAGTTTGCTAAACCCATTAACTAGAAACAGAAAGGCCTCGTCTTTACTATAACTATGCATTTGCCAGAGAACGTCGGAAATGCTCGCAGCAGACACGGTCTGACATTAAAGCACATTAATTGGCTGTAAACCACACCGAAGTATATACTCGTATGTACAATACCACGTCAGCAGCACTACAGTTATAGAGCTACTCGGATTTGATGAGCTCGTGTTTTCAGAACTAAACCCAGTCGCTCTTTATATCTATGAGCGAATTTCTAGGACGTCGCCGTTAAAATATTTATAGCAAAGGCTACATCCCATAAAGCTGAAATGTTCTTCCACCTTTAACTGCATTGTCAGCCATCTTGTTTAGTACAGTTTGGCATAGTTTTTATTAAAACTTTATCTCTTTTTGGGTAACATAACTGTAACATACTTATTTGTGTAGTTGAATAATAAACGTATGAAGAGCGAATTTGTTACTAACGTTAATGATATTTTAAAGAACTTTTAGATTCCATATAAATAAGACAGAAGTATGTTCACTACGTGTAGTGAAAAAGGATTTGTTGACGCTTTACTCAAAATTTAAAATTTGTAGTTCATTGCGTTCTCGATGTATACTTCGGAAGACAGACAGGCGGAGAGCTACAAGGAGAAACAGAACATTTGATAAGACAGTGAGGATAACAAAACATCCTAAAAGTTTAATAGTATACATAAATTTGTAGTTCATTGAGTTCTCGATGTATACTTCGGAAGACAGACAGGCGGAGAGCTACAAGGAGAAACAGAACATTTGATAAGACAGTGAGGATAACAAAACATCCTAAAAGTTTAATAGTATACATACATTTGTTCCACATATACTGCGACCAGTTAGACTTTGCAAATGCTTACAGTTATCTCAGGGAGAGAAATACGCCATAGTTGAACTCGATTTAGTCAATATAAAAACGTGGAATAAATGATTGGTGCAAATGTTCATGTCGAGTTCAATTCCTTTTTTGAGATATCACGCGGACAGAGTAAACATTTTAACAGCCTCTTCACTGACGGTCATCCACAAATAATATATACATTGGTATAACATATAACTGTATTCATTCCAATATAATACTATAATTCGTTTTTTTAGCCTAAACTAGGTTGTTTCATTTCACAAAATTCTTTATGTAGAATTGTTTTGACACACATTTTGGTAACTTTCTTGTATTTATTATTGAGGTTGATACAATTTTTTGGCATTAAAATTTCTATTTTAAATGTTCACATTTTAAATAAAAATAAGCAGTAATAAATTTAGTGCTATAATTATGTATGGTTAAGTTTATTAGAAATAATATTAGCCTATTAATATATTATTATAACCATTTGCGCATCTCTCATTCAATATATAATTATAGATCCCTATTTAGTTAAATGGAAGGATGGGTTTTAAAATAAAATGTTATGGATTCTTATGAACTGTAAGTTACAAAACAACTATTTTGGAAGTAATAGAGTTCGAGAAAATCTGTTTTAGAGGAAAATTAATAGCATGAATATGTGGGAACCACGCAAAGTGACTATTACCACCAACCGTAACTGAAGGTACTTTGGTACAAGACTGTTTGTATTCCTAACACGTAACAAAATAAAACAAAATTTACACTTTTCTTTAAAGTTTAAAGTTTTTTAAAGGAATATTTATGCCTTCTTACTCTTCGCCAACTATTAAGGTTTGATGGTGCCCATTTAATACTATATAAGAGTACAAATGAACCGTATAAGTGTATATGTTAAAAACATAGCTTTAGATTATATGTAACTAAACAAAGTAAAAAAATAAAACTCTGTCCACCTTTCAAAAATATTAACATAGATTCTGAACTACTTAAGTATTAGTTGATTACCAAGACCGAATCACTTTCAATTAAGCTGAGAATCGACTGACGTCATCCATTCAATTAGTATCCGAGCACACTAGACTGTTTTAATAGCGTCCGTACAGATTGGAAACATAAAAGAAGTATGCAAAATGTTTGTAGCTTCAAATATTCATTACAACTAATTTATCGATTTTACCTTTAAGAAATGTTGTGATCTTTTAATTTTAAGTAAAAAATAACGAGAGGGATAAAAAAGGCTGCGCAAATGTTGTTTTATCTTCTAAACTGGGCAGTTACGAAGGCAATTCACAGCTGGGGTAGTTACGCGTCAACCTTTGAACTCAATTTTCTCGCAAACTGTGGCAAAACATCTTATAAATAAAAATGAATGGCTACTTGTGTTTCTGAGCTCTAATCTCTAGAACGGATGGACAGTTTGGTCAATCCTTTTTTAAACAGTTATTTAAAGTTTGAGGAAGTTTTTTTTTTAAAGAGAAATATATAAGAAATATCCAGATTATTTAGATATCAGATATATAATAATATTATTTACGAAAAACAATGAAAACGACATTGACCCTAGAGAGGTTTCAACTTTTAGAAAATATTAAACAAACAATGATTGATCAGTAGTTTAATGCAGATTGCAGATATGTTTGTAAATGTTGTAAAAGCTAGATCTGATTTTTATATTTTACTGTCCCAGTGTCTAATTTAATCCATCTAATGCATTGAAAATACTATTAAAATCCTGTTATGAAACCCATTCTAATGTACAACCGTGTAATTGTTTGCACCTAGGGTACACGAAACTGGTTGGCTCTATTAGCTTTGTGTATGACATTTTTACTGTAAACACTCTTTTATACAATATGCAATCCCAACCACAAAAAGGCTCCTATCACGGAAAATTTTATATAAACTTTTTTTATGTTGGATGAAATAAGTTTTAAGAAATGTCTCCCTAAACTGACAGCAGAAAAAAAGGAACGGAAGTATAATTTAAGTGTTTTTTCTTTTAATCTTCCATATGTATATATTTTCTTGATCACGTAAAACATAAACATAAATTATAGCACCATAAATGTTGCAGACCGGAAGCAGATGCTTTTTTAAACTAAGTTGGCTTCTGAGATATGCATATTTATATACGAGTATTTTCTTGGTAGGGCCAACTACGCAAACACAACACTGTGCAACGGTAATTACAAAGGAAGTGGAAGAGACCGGAATAGGCATATTTATCATCCAGTAACGGTTTAATCGCACATAAGTATGTGCAAATATATTACAGATAAAACTTGGCACTTTAAATACTAAGATATTGAAAGCATATATTTTCCCTCCGGATATACCCGGAACCTTCATACCGTACCTTATTTACCTTGATACTTCTTCCGGACTAAGGTCCAGAACTAAATTGTAAGGACCGAAAGTATACGCTTTTTCGTCAAAATTGGTTTCTGAGACGTTGGTATTGTATATGTATACATTTTCTTTATTGGGTTATAGGGCATAAAAACAATTTAGAAATGTAGTTAATTCAAAAAAAGAAACGTGTGCTCCTGCACGTGAAAAATTGAAATATGAAGCAGTTAAATTTGTAGTAACCTCTTAACCATGGCTATTGAAATAATCTGTGTCAGATATGTGTCTACTTCTGTTTGAAAACTATTATAGGACTGTCACGTTACTGTACACTTTTAATGTTTTAATACTACACTCCTTGAGAATTGCTTGCGAAGCCATGGGTAATCTGTAGTTTTAAATCAAATTTCACGTCTAAATATTAACCTTAATATTGCAATTCTATTTAAATTACACTAAACAATATTAAATGTTGGCATCAACTGAATTTTAAATTGAACAACCTTTAATAACATCTTTAGGTAATGATTTCTTCCGAGTAGCAGAGGTGATTTATGAACAGAACTGAGGTACTTAACATTAACCAAACTTATCAGGATCCTTTAAAAAATATGATAATTTAAAAATATTTTGTAACAACATAGTTGCCCTCACAAGAATAGAACAGATACAGAAAAGTCTCTAACCCTGTTTCACATTAGCTCAGGTACAAACTATAGTATAGCCAATTGTGTAGCATTAAACTTAGCTTACATAATAGTCTTGTCTATCAAGTGTTATTAGTCGACAGCTGAGTCTTGAATATCATTTGCAACATTATATAATATTGTTAAAATTTACGACGTTATGTAATAAAACTCTGCTCAACCTATATAGCCTATGTTTATACCCTCATTGAATCCTTGCAGGCAGACATAGTGGTACGTTAAAGTTCGTTAGTTAGCTGTAAACTGCAATATAGCCTAGTTATATCTTACTGAAGTTCTAATCTTAAAACACATTATTGCATTAACTAATCATGGAAATCCTTGTGTGTTTTGGATTTGTTCGAAGTTTGTTGGTTTATTGCTCTAGAATGTAGCCTATATATGTAAATTACTCAAGAACAAGGGGGGACGGGGGGCAATTGGAATAGTTTCTTTATAAACGTAGATTATAACATATTGGCTTTTGAACAATATGTTACTTTGAACAAAATTGCTGTTGAGATAAGGAATTCATTTCAATGCAACCGCACTTATTTTGTTTATCGTAATAGCTGTTTGGTTTAATTTGAAAAGTATTTTACGATACAATATTCACCACTGTTTTATTTAATGTTCACCTCTTAAAATATTTCATATGAAGACTCAATTTAAATGTTCAAAACAGTTTGATCAATAAAATGTTTAAAGACTAGAAAAAAAAACTCTTAAAGTAAAGTAAAGTAATGTCTTATTTTACCAGGCGAAGTTAGAACTAAAAGCCCTCTCTAACACTTGATTTAAGGACCAACGACTTAAAGGTGAAGGTTTGAAAATACATGAAGAAAGTGCATTTACTCTGTATTAATCAGTTTCCAACCGACCACCAATGACCGGGCAGGCGGGCTGCTAGCAAGGACAGGATCGCTCAGCGGTCATCCATCTGAGCCACGCTCGGCGTTGTTTGATCCGGTATCTTGCGATAACCTTTGTACCCGCTACATTGCGCCATTAAAGGAACAATAAAAGTACTTAAAGGCATATTTATAGAGAAAGTAAATTTAAATACAAATTACTTGGGAACTTATTCTTCTAATTATTGTATACTCATTTTTAACCGACCAATAAACTTATTTAATACGTACCTAAGGTAACATTTTATATAAATAAGTAATCCTTAATCGTAAACTATGATTGATTGATTAATTGTTAGATTGACACAAAAGTTGAGAAACTGAGTTTATAGGTTATGTCATACTATTGACAAATGTTGATAGTGTTAAGTAAATTATTAGTTTAAATCACTCTGCAATCAATCGTAATTCAGTCGATTGAGAAGAAACAGCGCGTATTGCTAGTCAAACATTTAAAATAACAAATTATAACCTCTAACCTGTCATAACAGTGCGACCAAACAAACGAACTAAACCGACCAATCACCACGCGCGGAGTTAGAATTTAACTGTGTTTAGCAAGAATTTCAAATTCCAATTTTAGTAAATGTTTTATTCAACTTTACCATTTACAATAACAAATTTTAATTAATTTCAAATTATGTACAATGTTTTAGTAAACAAAATATATTTCTATAGTTAAAATTTGTGCAATTCTTATTTTCATTCAATTCCTTGTTCCTATTGTGCAATTTAATAATATTCATATCAATAAATATTCTACCGAGAAAAAGACGTTGTCACGTAAAATCTTCGCCCGTAAAACCGACTTTACAGGCAACCATAATGTTTTTTGAACCTGTGTTAGTAAAGTATGAACTTTTTACGATCTTTTAAATATTATGAATTCATCACGTAAAATAATTTTTTTATAATGCATAAAAGAAAATTTGTTTAATTAAGTATGTTGCAACTAAGTTAAATGCCAAATAAACTACTAATTTTGGCTATAGGTTTGATGAATATTAAGAAAGTGAACCTACTCTGAATTAATTACTTTCCATTTAAATACAATTAACGAGCTATATATTAATTTATATTATATATTAATTATTATATATTAATACATATATTAATTTTTATAAACCATTGTCTCATAATATTATATAAGTACTTTAACATCTCAGATCTTTGGTTCATGTATTTGATAATTTAAGACGTTCATAAAGAGTTACTAATCTTAAGTTTATGAAATACTAGTAAATTTTAAAAAATTAAGGAAATGTTAATTGTATTTGAGGACGAAGCCTAGGCAGAACGAAACACCCTCAACAAGTATAAAGAGATATAACCCTCATTGAGCTCTGTTTAATAATACTCTGTATTTAGTGGGAGGTCATTAGCGAATATATATTGCTACAGTCTGATGCTGGTAATGATGCGTATAATGAAACTTGCTTGCTGTTAATGATTATGACTCGACCAGACATTTCTGTTGGTTATTAACACTGACACTACAGTCACTGCGATCTGCGCTTGCACTATTACTACGGTTAATCACAATTGTTTAACAGAAGCTTCGTATCTTTATGTTGATTGTTAGACAGCGTCGTTCCTTCAATAGTTACATCATATTTCACTGAAAACATATAAATTACAATTTATGTTAACATAAAAATGAACATCAACTCGGTAGTTTTTAACAGCACCAGGTAGTAAAAGCTAAGTTCTGTTTGATGTAGTGTCGATAGTGTTCACAATGATTTGAAGTTTCTTCTTCTCAATCAGCCGAGATATAAAACACATATTTTGTTAAACGAGTATTACCCAAGTGTGTACAAGAAAAACCCACATATTTAACGTTTTAAACTTTTTATTATTCCTTTAATGATTTACTCGTATTGACGAATATGATTTCCTCTCGTTAGCTGTTATACATTATTCGAGTAGTGCGTTTTTGACTACTTTTTTACTATACATGTTTTACAGCTTTTGCGTTATATTCTTTACAATATTGATCAAAGGTAAAATAAGAATTGTTTCATTATTTTTTTTAACGATAAATAATTTCTAGAAAACGAATTACAAAACTATGCAAAAGTATATATATATTTAATTGGCAGTGTTCTTATTTTTATTACTAATATTATTTTGTGTTTAGTAATAATATTAAAGAGATATCAAAGATTTTGGTATATTTAGTGTTACTATAGTGAACAAACGGAAACTCTGTGTTTGTTGCCAAAACATTTATTTGTAATACTTTTACTCTTAAAACATTAATAAAAATATTTTTAATCAGTTATAGGCGTTAAAATATATGCTTGCACACTCTGCTAATTGATTCGTATCATTGCAAAGAGCGCATGCAGATATGATATCCTGACTTGATATTACTGTATAATACTGCTCTTGTTAGTATTCTGATAGAGAAGAAATTAACCTCATTCCGTACGGTAATTATTCTACCAGTGCAGGGTCGGCCACTGTTTAACATAATGTTGTCATATGAAGCATAGTGGCCACATAAAGTGTTACGTGGTTGATAGGTACAAGCCACAAGTCTGAAATGGTGACTACGTAAGAGGCGAGGAAATCAATTATTAGTGGAGTTGATGGAGTGAGAACTTTTTACGCTGTAGCTTACGCCATCTGCAGCAACGGTCAGAATTTTAATTAGGGTAAGTTTATGGCCATCCCAAACGAAAAAGTAAACTGCGGCAAAAGGTCAGTTTTATTGTCAATATAATAGGCCGAGAGCGAAACCACTTGCCCTTCCCAACCCAAGGCGGCGCGGCCAGCGGTCTGTGCGGAGCCGCCGTTTGTTAACCCTTCTCCCAGCAACTTCGATATGAACGCTATTTGGATCACGTAACAAGTCTATTTGTAAAGCAGCAGCTCGATAGAACATGAGGAAAGACTGGTCGCATGCCCTACTTTGTGAACACTGGAATATCAACTGTAATCAGCAACTTCGATATGAACGCTATTTGGATCACGTAACAAGTCTATTTGTAAAGCAGCAGATCGATAGAAC